>NC_139512.1:99867342-100239842 GCF_947247035.1 Vipera ursinii | reverse complement strand
TCTAAAAGAAATGTTACTTAGGAAAGTAGGTAAAGAAAGCAGTAGTAGTTCTTTTGACTGGATATACCAATTCAGGGAGCCATTTTGTCACTGTAAATCCCCAGAATTTATGTATCTATTCATTTATATATATTCCACCTGTATTTTCTTTGGAAATAACTCAAGGTAGCAAATGTATCCAACACATCTTCCTCGTCTTATTTTCCCCACAACATCAACCTTGTGAAGTGAGTTGGGGTGAGAGAAAGTGACTTGGGCCAAAGTCACCCAGCTGGCCTTCATGCCTAAAGTGGGTCTAGAACTCACTGTCTCTTGATTTCTAGCCTGAAGCCTTAACCACTAGAACAAAATGGTTGATATATGGCCATAATGATAGGAAGCAGCAAACAAAATAGCTATCAAGGTTATTTTGAACTTTGACTTTTATCCCCTAGCTTGAGGACATTTGCAAAGCATTTTTCTGTTCAATCTTATGGGTCAGTTAGGAAGACAGTGAAGAGCACAAGAACAAAGTTCTTCCCCAAAAGGCCCCATTTTATAGTTCATTGTCAGTACAGAACTATTTGAGTGACCGAAGGGTGCAGTTGCCAAGCCCCCAAACTGTCATAGCATGTAATCCCTATTTATCCATCTCAAATTCTTTAAAGTCAGTTTTTCCCCCACTATGAGGGTCCCCCCCCCTTAGTAGTGGCCACACTTACCTTCTGGCAGCAATTAAGGCCATGGGGAAAAGGCAATATGCATCTTTACTGCATCTCGACATGCAACGTTCACCATTGCTTTCAATGGAAAGTGCACTTTGCCACAGACGTCTTGGAGCCTGAGCCTCAAGGGCTGCCAACCAAAAAGAGCAAAAAAATTCTAGTTAAATAAGTTCAGGATAAACAGACAAGAAATATACTCATGTACGCATTTGGATGCCTGATTAACTTCCACACATATCTCCTGATCTAAGAAGAAGAAGGCATGCATAACACAAGTAGAGCAAAAATCCAGGATTCTGGAATAAGATAATTAGTTTTGGAGAAGTACCATATTCCTTTCCATAGGATGGAACTGGCATTGTCTAATGGCTGATTATCATACTCTTAGAGAATGGTAAGCCTTTAGTCTGTTTTTCTCTAGTCCAGGGATCCCCAACCCCAAGTCTGGGGACCGGGCTGCACAAACATGCTAAGCCCCATTCATGGGATCCAGGCAGCCCTCTCCAATTCATGGAAAAATCTCTCTTCACAGAACCCAAAAGGTTGGGGGCCGCTGCTCTAGTCCTTGATCAATCTTTCCAAAGTCATCCCTCTGTTTCTAAGAACTGTATCAGCCCAGAAAAAGTACACTTTGCCCCTCTTTGCTACAAGTTCACACAATATTCTAGACTAGAGAAGAAAGTTTTGTGATTTAGATATTATCCAGATATTATTTCAGTATACTGTAACAATCAGGCCATTGTGTAAAGGCAGAATGAAAACCCAGCACCTCTGTTTTCTTGACCTTGTTTTAGGATTCAGCGTGTTTCAAGAACTCAACCCATGAGCATGATTATGGTTGAGACAATGAATAAACTGGAAGCATCAGGATGGAGACACTAATGCTGTATTTTCTCTCCTCTCAAGCAAATGTCACATTGAGAAATTGCAGGGGAATTTGGATTTGAGAAAGAACCCTGCATGTATTTTCTTTATATGACTTTGCAGGCTTCAAAAAAGGAATGGAGATAATTTAGTCCTTCATCCCAACCAACAGCCCCCTCCCCCGACACACTCAACCTCCAACTGTTTTCCCTCCTGTCCACAGAATCCTATGGAGAGTTTATAATGTTATTGAAGGTATTTGTCTATATGCTTTGCTTCAAAAACAGAGAAAAGCTTTGTACCCCATCCAGCAATGTCCTTCTGGCCCAAACTCAGGCTTTGGATATAATTTACAGTATTCTTCTGTGTCAAAGTCATTTCTGAATGATAGGGAATCATAACAAAATTCATAACAGGGGAACTGACACCAACCTCCCTCCATCCACAAATCAGATAGCCTGGTCATCATTATGCCAATGGTGTTTGTTTCCATCTTTAAGCAAATAGAAGGCCATTCTGTGTGCTAGTCTCAGGAGCCCAAGCGACTTCCCCCTGCCCTTGGCTATCTTGTGTTTAATTTAAGAAGCGTGCCATACATGAGGGTGGCCATTGTTTACTGCTGTCATTGTTATCAAGGCAAGTAAAGACATTAGAATCTTTCCTGTCATTCGATTTTATTTTTCCCCTGTCCAGAGACAATGAGACAGTCCACATCCAGACCTTGTCTAAGGACACTTTGCAGGGAAAAAAATGTTGGCAATAAGACCTTAGCAACTAGCATTTGAGGACAAAATACAGAGACCATAATACAGATGGATAGTTGTGGGAAGGTTGATTCAATAAGAATGTAGGAAAATGGAAACAATGTAGGGCTTGGATTTTCTCAATTTTTATGGTGATTAATTGTGGCTTAGAAGGTCCCAATGTATCCAAATAATAGGTATGCTTCTTAGGTAAGCCTGTTTGACCATTAACAAACAAAAATGTCGATGCCTTAGAATCTCAAGCAAGGTTAGAACTTATCAAATGGAAAGTTAAATAAAAACAAAGAATGGGAAAAGCTGGGTAGAATTATTTTATTTGTTTTTTATAAGAAATTAGTATCATTTATGCAAATGTAACTAGATTAAGTTAAATTTGCACCAAGTCTACTGGGTCAAAAGAAACAAACAAACAGCCACCCAGAAATTTAATAATGACTGTCTCTTAGGTTTCAGAATCTATGGTTTATAAAAGTAATAAATTTTAAAACATATAAATAATGGTTTGTTGGTTCTAGTTCACCTTAAAGTAGAAACATGGTATCTTTATTTTTTGACATTATTGGGACATTATGAAGATTGCTGGAGTAATTTTGCCTGGTGATTGTTCTCTATCATCTTTTCCATTTTAGAGGAGCCAAATAAAATGTAGAATTATTACTGAAGCTTAGCAAAGATGCATGTAAAATTGATGTGGTAAACCAGGGGCTTGATCACAGGATCACAGAGTTGGAAGGGACACTTACAACACTGAGTATAATCATCTATTAAATATAGGAATCCCAGATTGTTGGCTTTTTAGATTCTGTTTGAAGACACCTCAATGTTTATCAACTGTCTGGGTAATTAGTTCCATTGCTGAACTGCTATTACTGTTAATCCTTTTTTTGCCCTACCTTTTACTTTTTTAATTAAATCCATCATCAATGGCCTGAATGTTGGAAATACAACAACATAGTAACAGTAGTAAAAATAAGTCCTGGGCCTTCTAAAGTCAGTATGATGAAACATGTGTCCTGATATCATAACTCAATATCTTTGCAACACAAGTACAAAGATGTCAAAATTCATATCATGATTTCACATTGTATGTATCATAATTTGCCCGTCTTTCCTCCCCACTCACATTTCTTTGGTATGACATCCTTTCAGATATCTGAAGCGAACTCTCATAATCACTTTTTTTAAAAAAAATCCCATTTATATCCTGCCCTTCTCCGAAGACTCAGGGCGGCTTACAATCTAAGAAGCACAAATCAATGTGCTTAGCAATAGCCTTCATTCTATGTATATGCCTGTTTATTAGGGCTTTCGGGCCCCCCAAGCGGCATTTTTATAAAGTCAGCTTATTGCTCCCAACAATCTGGGTCCTCAGAAGGATGGAAAGCTGAGTCAACCTTGAGCCTGGTGCGACTCGAACCTACACTAATTGCAGGCAGCTGGTGTTACTTAAGGAGGCATTAGCCCACTGCTCCACCAAGGCACTTGTCAAGATTCCAACTAATGAAACCAAATAAATCAGAACTCCGAGGCTTGAAGCTTCCTCAAAGCACATGTTTATAATATTGGCATGGTCAAAAGTGAAACCAACTCTAAAATTCTCCCCCAGGGATTCAATGTAAGTAAATGTAACATTTCCCTCCCTTCTACTATGCTATTATCATGGCACCCAATGAAAACAATTGGCAGGCTCTGTGACACTCCTCTCCATCTTCCAGCTTCTGCGGGAATGACCTTGGTTCCCACGGGATTGCTTTGTGTTTAGTCTAACAACACTTTCGTTTTCCCCCTTCCCCCCAAACTATGTGGCAACGTAGAACAACAAAAATGGCTTCAACCAGGTTCATTTCAGGAGCTGACACACCGTTTCTCAAGGCTAAACATACTCAAGTCCTTTAGACTCTCTCTAGAAGTTTTATTTTCTAGTCTCCTGATCCTGGTTGTCCTCAACTGAACCCTTTACAAATTCTTTGAACCTTCTTAAACTGTGGTGGCCTAGAAATGAATACAGTATTTCAGCTGGATCCAACCAAAGCAGAATAAAATGGGACAATTACTTTCCATGATTTAGAAATTATATTTTTGCTGGCAGATACTAAAACACTGTTTTCCTTTTTTGGAGTCATATCACATTGCAGATGTGTTCATTTTGCAGTCAGTGACTCTTCATATTAGTTAATTCATGTCAACAGATAAAATACTTGAACAGTGTGCAGTCATGTCCAAGTGTTAGGAAAGGAGAATCTAAGCAGCAAGACATGAATTTAGCTACATGGAGTAATGGAGGAATTTCTTTCATGCAGTTCAGAACTTATGCTGGATCAATAAACAAAGAAAATAGGATGGGCCTTTTTATTTATGGGATGGTTTTGGTTTGTTTTGGTTTTGCTGTTACAATTATTCATCCAAAGATTAAATAGAGATGAAGGACCTCTAGTGATGTCTTCCCACAGTGTCACTGAAGTTTATTTTGTTAAGCAATTTCAGATTGCTTTACAGCAGACATGTCAAACACAAGGCCCGGGGGCCAGATCCGGCCCGCGAAGTGGTTTCATGTGGCCCGCGAAGCCATCCTGGAAACAGTGAGGGAACGGCCCCCACTGCCTTGGCCCTGGCCCAGAGACCCTCCTTCTGTCCCACTCCTGCCCAGGCCCCATAGGCACCCTTGATGCGAATGTGTAGAGCTGGCCACGCCCACCCAGTAGGCCATACGCACTCTAGCCACGCCCACCCAGTAGGCCACGCCCACCCTGGCCACACCCACCCGGCCCCCTGAGGGCAACCGCAATGCTGATGCGGCCCTCAATGAAATTGAGTTTGACACCCCTGCTTTACAGGGTTAACACTAGAGGGGAAAATAATAATTTTAAAAAGTAATTTAAACTGACTTGCATTTGAAAAGAAAGAAGAGCTTCATGCAAAATGAGAGTATGCAATGAAGTCAGTGGCAAAAATTCTTCACTGGAAATTGAATATCTTGGGCCAGATGTTTTTTCTATCCTGCAAGGTTGCCATCTGACTTATGTTTCTGATATACCTCGTTGTCTGTAGGAAATGCACAAATGCATGAATGGCCATCCTTGCAGCTGGACAATGTATGGGAGAAACTCCATTCAACTAGCGATAAGAATTAGGATGTGTCTTCTCTCAGAACTTAGGCAAACGTGAACTGACAAGCTCTGTGTTTTGCCCTTAAGGTCCCTGTCCAGAACGGTTAGTATCTTGGTGCTAAGCTGTCTCTTCTCCCCTCCCTTCTGTGTATAAATGGCTGCTTTTTCAGCATTTCTTCAATGCAACATACCACTCACACGAGACACTGCTAGATATCTGCTTAGTGATCATAAGAGAGCTCTGACTTCATTAAAATTCAGCCAGTTATTACGCAGTTATTATGCAGTTATTATATAGGGATTTTCCTCAATTAAGCCACAGGCTGAGAGATCCACAGCCAAAGGAAGAAAAAAGACCACAATGATATCCAGTATGATATGAATAAGGATCACACATGATTTACACACACACACACACACACACACACACACACAGACTAATATGCATAAAGAGGGTAGTAGTGCAATGTGGGGTGCTAATTTACAGGATATTGCCTAATGACTGAGTTCAAACATCAGGTAAAACTTGATTTACAAATAGTCCTTGACTTATGATCGCAACTGAGCCCAACATTTCTGTTGTTAAGTGAAACATTGAGTTTGGCCACATTTTACAACCTTTCTTGCCACAGTTGTTAAGTGAAACACTGCAGTTGTTAAGTTAGTAGCGCAGTTGTTAAGTGAACCTGGCTTCCCCCTTGACTTTGCTTGTCAGGAGGTCACAAAAGGGGATCGTGTGACCCCGGGATGCTGCGACCGTCAAAAATATGAGTCAGTTGCCAAGCAGCCAAATTTTGATCATGTGGCCGTGGGGATACTGTGATGGTCGTAAGTGTGAAAACTGATCATAAGTCACTTTTTCCCCAGTGCTGTTATAACTTTGAATCGTCACTAAATGAACTGCTGTAAGTCAAAGACTACCTGTATTTTTTTTAAAAAAAATTGCTTAGTTTTTACTTTTCCCAAAAAAATAATAATTTAGGATTGTAAAGAAAATATAAGTCCTATGACAAAAAAAGTACCAAAAACCAAAGAGAATTTCTGAGTGTACAAAAGTGTGTGTGTGTGTGTGTGTGTGTATCCATCTTTATATGAGAAATGCATTTCAAGCATTCATATTTAATATTTCTGTCTACAATGTCTTATGGATAAAGAAAAATACTAATGTAGACAATAAATTACGACCTGGGTTTATAAAATTTATGCTTAATTGTAGGTTTCTTTACAATATTTTTCATTGTATGAATTATTCAGCTAGAGTAATTTCTCATACTTTTAAATGCTACGAATTTACGAAAAATATAATTTAGTTTTTCAGTGTTTTATCATAACAAGCCTGGCAGCTAACGAGAAGAACTGAATCTACTTCTGATGTTACATTGATTTTTATGTGTTACAAAAAAATGAATACTAAATCGAGAATGTTTCATTATGAATGATTGTTAAGCATCACTATTAACTATGCCAAGAGGAATTGTTGGACTTGTACTGCAAAAACTCTTGAAGACATTAGCTATCACTGCAGAAGGCTAAAGCAAAAGTAGATAAACCACCTGATGCTTTAGCATAATGCATACACCCAAAACATTCTGAAAACTTTTTTCTTTTATCAAAATTATGTGAATAAAATTACTTTAGAAACAGTTACAGTGGCTGAGAAAATCTCCCAGTTAATGATGTTTTGTACTTTGTTAACTAGTAGTAATCTTGGGAAAGCCAGAGGTATCAAAGGATTTATTTTTCCCTCTTTGGCCTTTAATGAATCATTGCCATAATAGCAGGAGTTTCAGACAAAAGATGGCTAAAGAATTCTATCATGGGTAGCTGATGGCTTCCTTTGTTAAGGTTGACCAAAGGAAAGGTCATGCATCATTGACTATTGATTCTGGCTAGATGGAAATAATCAAAGGATAGAAAGATTTCCAAAAGATGTCCCTCCCCCGCCCCACAAAACTAGGAAAGTTACTAGAATAATTAAAGTCATTTTTACCTAACCATCAATAGCATGGATGCCACAAAAGTCAGAAGGTCTTTGTGGATTCGGTGTAACTCACTTCCAGGGAACTATGCATAGAGTTGCGGCCTTAGTAATCACATCTTTACACCATTGGAATTAGAACTGCATCATCTGGAGAGTGGGGAACCCACTGGCCTGTATCCTCAGCCATCCCTGTCTTGTAAAATTTTAATGTAATTTTATTGTTTTAATATAAAGAAGAAATATAGAAAGATAAAAGGGAAGGGAATAGCAAAGCTACCACTTGGCGCATTGGAGGAGGAAGACTAAAAAAGGAAGTTGACCAAGCATGGGCAGTGAAGCCCATGTTTGAGTCTACAAACACCTTTCAAAGTATTTCTAGCAGAACTGCCTGATTCGGTAATAGCTTTGTTCCCTATGCCATCCATCTGGCAAACTCACAAGATTCATTTTTCTCACTATGCACATGTATACTTAACCCAAAATAGACTGTTGTTTCTCTGTGTCATATAATATATGTGGGTATATGCATAATTTTGTATTTATGTATTCATGTTTGTCATATTTATGTAGTGTATATTGGAGGTGGTGACCCTTTGAGAGCTGTATGCAACGAAATTTCATTTTAATGTATGCCGATTAGTGTATATTCAAAGTGACAATAAAATTATTATTCTATTCTATTCTATTCTATTCTATTCTATTCTATTCTATTCTATTCTATTCTATTCTATTCTATTCTATTCTATTCTATTCTATTCTATTCTATTCTATTCTATTCTATTCTATTCTATTCTACCTAGCAAGGTATTTACACGATATTTTGTCTATAAAGAAACTCAAATATCCCTTGACTCCTGAGCCATCCTTCATAACATCTTGTAATGAGATCCAAGATCCACTTCAGCATGTGGATTTGATGAACTTCATAGAGTGTCCCAAAGATGCTTTTTTTCAAAAGAAGCTTCTTGGATGAAAAGCAAAATGTCTTCGAGGAAAAACAAAGTCCAGTTACCTTTTGAAAAAAGGCACTTTGGGGACAACCATGACCTGGATGACTGAGAATCTCCATATAAAGTAATAGAGTGTGTTCTGTACCTTATAGTTTAGAACCCTACCCATCCTGGCTTCTTCCTTTGGCTAGGGTGGGTAAGGAAATGCCTCTTTGGGTGAGGGATTGTACTGGATACATTTAAGGAGTTGGTGGACCAGCCCCTAAGGAAGCAGATGCTCTGAACCCCCTTTTAGAGTTCAGATAGGCTTGGACATAAAGCAGAAATTGGCATTGGTTGTTGTAGTAGATGACTATCAGGATCAGAGTGCAGAGTGTGGACCAATTTTGTTTCTATTTGACTTTCAGCATCGTTTCATATCATTGATCACAATATTCTTCTGGACCAACTCAAAGAATAGGGAATTGTGGAAATTGTTCCTCAGTGGTTCTTTTCTTTCTCAAGTGGGTAGTAGAAGTTTGTGAAAGGAAAGGCAGTTCAGTTCTGTGAGTTTTCCCTCAGGGAAATTGGTTGTCTCACCTTTATTGTTTAACATTTGCATGCAACTGTTGGGATTAATCAAATCAAATAAATCTTTATTATAACCATAGACCAGCATAAATTGGGATGAATTATGTGTCAAGTTCATCACTATCCCAGCTGTACATCTTTTTCCCAAACTGGGCCAGAGATGGAGTGGAAATCTTAACCACACTGATGGTAACTTACACTGGAGATCCTTACTGTAGCATAATTTACATGAGACTTCCTTTAAAAACTATCCAGAAACTGCAGCTGGTGCAAAATGTAGAAGCCAGTATCCTGACAGATGGTATCTAAAGCCACCTAACACCTCTATTGCAAGCATTACATTCGCATCCAATAGGGTAGAATTCAAAGAACTATTATTATTATTTTACTTTTGAACGTCTGTGTTGCTTTGCTTCCATTTATCTCTAGGACTCCATTTTGCATATGGTACTGGCCCATCTTGCATGCATGTCCTAGTTGAACATGCTTAATGCTCCCTTAAGAAATTAAAAGACGCTTGCTCCTGGGGAGGAAAGCCATGGCAAATCTAGACAGCACATTAAAAAGCAGAGACATCACTCTGCCAACAAAAGTGCGTATAGTCAAGGCTATGGTCTTCCCAGTTGCAATGTATGGCAGTGAAAGTTGGACCATAAGAAAGGCTGAGCGACAAAGAATTGAGGCCTTTGAACTATGGTGCTGGAGAAGACTCCTGCGAGTCCCTTGGACTGCAAGTCAATCAAACCGGTCAGTCCTAGAGGAGATCAACCCTGACTGCTCTTTAGAAGGCCAGATCCTGAAGTTGAAACTCAAATACTTTGGCCACCTAATGAGAAGGAAGGACTCACTGGAGAAGAGCCTAATGCTGGGAAAGATGGAGGGCAAGAGAAGAAGGGGACGACAGAGAATGAGGTGGCTGGATGGAGTCACTGAAGCAGTAGGCGTGAGCTTAAATGGACTCCAGAAGATGGTAGAGGACAGGAAGGCCTGGAGAAACGTTGTCCATGGGGTCGCGATGAGTCGGACACGACTTTGCAGCTAACAACAACAACAAATGCTTCCTTCCTATACAAGGTAAGAGGACCAAGATGATGGAGGCATATTTTTCCATGTTGGTCCTCATTTCTGAAATATCTTCCCTGTATAGCTCTTACTCTGATGCTATTCTACCTGAGCTGTGGTGGCACAGTGGTTAGAATGCGGTACTGTAGGCTCCTTCTGCTGCCTGCCATCTGCCTGCAGTTTGACACTTCAAGTCTCACTGGCTCAACATTGACTCATCCTTCCATCCTTCCAAGGTCAGTAAAATGAGAACCCAGATTGTTGGGGGCCATATGCTGACTCTGTAAACCGCTTAGAGAGGACTGTAAAGCACTGTGAAGCGGTATATAAGTCTAAGTTCTATTGCTATTGCTATTCCAAAAGGCAATACAAGCAGAATTCTTCAGTAGGTGTGTCTGCCATTGACTTAGGGATGTAGCTTGGTTTTTCTATTTTTATTTATTTTTATGTTATTATTTCTATGTTTTAATTATTGTGATATGTTATTTTTATGCTTTGTAGTTTTATCTGACTAAACCAGGGGTCGGCAACCTCGGCTCTTTTATGACTCGTGGACTTCAACTCCCAGAATTCCTGAGCCAGCTATGCTGGCTCAGGAATTCTGGGAGTTGAAGTCCACGAGTCATAAAAGAGCCGAGGTTGCCGACCCCTGGACTAAACCATCAGAGTAATTTCTTGGTGACGGTAGTATACAGACGCAACTAACACAAAAATATAAGGAATGCTTTTAAAGTATATAATTAAACCTTGACCATAGAAATGTTATTGATCAGATATTCATCATTGCAGTCATAGAGAGCCAGCTCATAAATATGTGTTGGTGATTCAAAATTGTAAATCTGGAGCTGACTGTTTTTTCCACATTGAAGAATAAATCTATTTTGCTAAGACCCTCCCATACTTGACAGTTCCATAATTCATATAGTGATAAATTCCAAATTTTGAGTATAAAATTCAAAAGTACATCCACATCTTTAAACTGTATTATGTTTTAACATCATATTAACTAATTTATGGATATTAAATCAAAGTGAGACAATTATGGGACAAGCCCACAACGTCTGTATAAAAGTCTCCGTTTCCATTTAGCACTTCCAACACAATGAGTTTGACAGCCATTTCCTTAAAACATTCTCTAGAGTATCCAGTGAATAAGAATTTTAGCCTCATCTTAGAATCATAAGAAATATATATTATATTGTTTGAGGTCATTATCATATAATGTGTTAATATCTGAAACTTTATTCTACCATTCTTGCAAATAACTAATATCTACCTTAGTAATGCTCTTTAACTGTTTGTTAAATATACAGTAAATATAGGATACAGGTAGTCCTCAATTTATGACCAAAATTGGACCCAGCATTTCTGTTGCTAAGTGAAACATTAGTTAAATGAGTTTTGCTCCATTTTATGACCTTTCTTACCACAGTTGTTAAGTGAATCAATGCAGTTGTTAGTCACCTGGTTGTTAGGTGAATCTGGTTTTGCTTGTCAGAAGGCTGCAAAAGGGGATCACATGACCCCGGGACACTGCAACCATCATAAATATGAGTCAGTTGTCAAGTGTTTGAATTTTGTTCATGTGACCCTGGGGATGCTGCAATGGTTGTATGTGTAAAAATGGTCCTAAGTCACTTTTTCCAGTGCCGTTGTAACTTTGAACGCTCACCAAATGAACTGTTGTAACTCGAGGACTACTTGTAATTAAAAACACATTCCAGTGTTGTTGGTCAGTAACTGGAACATTTTAAGTGCTGCTGATGCATCTGTCAAAAAAGGGTAAAGATCTTTCTCTTAAATAAACAGTTGTTTTGCAATATAGTATTTTGCCTTTTTTAGACAAACCAAATTCCCTTTACAGTAACTCAGGGACTCTGCTTTCATCAACCATTCCCACGGTTTACCTCATATACTACAGGAATAACTTTGGCAGCTTGCATTCTCTTCCTTGTGTGATTCAGGACTCTGATCGTCTCCATTGTTTGCAACAGATGCTTACCCAACATGGCAGAGATAAGCAATGAAAGGTTTGGACCTGTTGTCTGCTTCCATTATTCCCATTACATACTTCTAGGGCAGGGGTAGGCAACCTTGGCTCTTTTATGACTCATGGACTTCAACTCCCAGAATTCCTGAGCCAGCATAGAGCCAAGGTTGCCTACCCCTGTTCTAGGGTATAATTTGTGAATAATTTATTAAAATAATGATTAAAAAACACATGAAGAAAGTAAGTATCTTCAGAGCAGACGTTGATACTATTCTAGCCATCCTAAAGAGATCCATCATTTGTCTTATCTACTATTAATAATAGCCAAAATTGGAGCCCGTAGTATATTTGAGAGGGCTTTCCCCTTCCTCTTAGTGTTCCTTTCACAAATGTACAAGGAAAAAAATAGCAAAAAAATAAATAAATTGCTACCACTCTCAGTTTCAACATTTTTCAGATTACCATTGGGTTATATGATCTCAGTGAGTAAAGTAATTTGACTTACAATGTATGATATACAAATTAAAGAAAGTACGTGAAATTAAAGGACAGAATTTGAATTTTAGCCAAATACTTTCTTCTTAATTATTTGTTTTAAAAAGAAATATGCCCCAGCTTCCATTGTTGTCAACTGGATGTTAGGAAAACTGTTATCATCATTTTAATTGTTCTAAAAGGTTTTGGCTTTTCTATGTGATGATAAACTTACCCACTCTGAATACTTCAGATTCTTAAAAATTCAAGGAGATGTTTTGTTGTTGTTGTTAGTTGCGAAGTCGTGTCCGACCCATCACGACCCCATGGACAATGTTCCTCCAGGCCTTCCTGTCCTCTACCATCTTCTGGAGTCCATTTAAGCGCACGCCTACTGCTTCAGTGACTCCATCCAGCCACCTCATTCTCTGTCGTCCCCTTCTTCTCTTGCCCTCAATCTTTCCCAGCATTAGGCTCTTCTCCAGTGAGTCCTTCCTCCTCATTAGGTAGCCAAAGTATTTGAGTTGGCCTTCTATTTGGCCTTCTAAAGAGCAGTCAGGGTTGATCTTCTCTAGGACTGACTGATTTGATCACCTTGCAGTCCAAGGGACTCGCAGGAGTCTTCTCCAGCACCATAGTTCAAAGGCTTCAGTTCTTTGGCACTCAGCCTTTCTTATGGTCCAACTTTCACAGCCATACATTGCAACTGGGAAGACCATAGCCTTGACTATATGCACTTTTGTTGGCAGGGTGATGTCTCTGCTTTTTAGTGTGCTATCTAGATTTGCTATGGCTTTCCTCCCCTAGGAGCAAGTGTCTTTTAATATCTTGGCTGCACTCCCCGTCTGTGGTGATCTTGGAGCCCAGGAAAATAAAATCTGTCACTACCTCCATTTCTTCCCCATCTATTTGCCAGGAATTGAGAGGGCCAGATGCCATGATCTTGGTTTTCTTAATGTTTAGTTTCAGCCCAACTTTTGCACTCTCCTTCTTCACTCGCAACAAGGGGCTCTTTAGTTCCTCTTCACTTTCTGCCATTAGAGTGGTATCATATGCATATCTTAGGTTGTTGATATTTCTCCCGGCAATCTTAATTCCAACTTTTGATTCATCTAGCCCTGCCTTTCTCATGATGTGCTCTGCATATAAGTTAAACAGGCAGGGTGACAGTATACAGCCTTGCCAGGCTCCTTTCCCAATTTTGAACCAATCAGTGGTTCCGTGTCCAGTTCTCACTGTTGCTTCTTCACTCACATATAGGTTTCTCAAGAGACGAATTTGAAGCCGTGGAGAAGGTGGGGGGAGCAGACTTTTAAGCTGCTCTTCTTCCGGAACTGCAGCGGTGGACAACAATGGAAGGCAAAAGAAGGCAATGAATCAAGTATCTCGGCTGAGAATACTTTTGAAGCTTATGAAAAAAAAAATAAAAGAGAGTAAGTGACCTTGAATGACATCTGCTGGACTCACTGATAAGAAGTTTACAGAGTCTGTTTTTTAGTTTGTGGAATGGTGGATTGTTTTTCACTTTGGAGACCATATTTTTGATTTTCTCTTCTTTTGGACTAACGCATGGAGATTCTGAAATGAACAAAGAGCGTAACCTGTATGGATTAATTTCTTTCTCCCCCCCTTTTTTTTAAGATATAAAGATATTTGGCTTTTTCCTTCTCTTTTTCTTTCCTTTTCCCTCTGTTCTCACCTTTTCTTGTCACTGATATTTTTCGTACTCTTTTTTTTTTGGAGCACATTCGGATTATAATACCCCATCGACATTTGGATTACAAACTACTGGAGAAAATGAAGAAGACTACAACACACCCAGCAACAGCTGCCCTAATATCACAGAGTCCGGTGGCACAGAAATCACTGGACAATACAATGCAGCAAGATAGATCTAACATGGAATTGAAAAATATGATACTGGCTCTACACATAGACTTCAAAGAAGCGATTGGCAACCTAGAAGAGGACCTAAAAGAGGTTAAAGAACTGATGGAGAAAAATGAACAAAGACTGCAACAAGCTGAAGAAAGAATTGAATTAACAGATAAGAGAGTAGAGGAGATTGATAACCAACTTACATTAACAGACAGGAATCAGGAAAAAAATGATTATCGCTTTAGAGATGGATAGAGCTGATTATTATTTAAGATTCCAAAATGTTGAAGAAGAAAAGGGAGAGAACCTAGCAGATGTAATGGTGGGAATATTAGCAGAAGCATTGGAGGAAAGCAAGGAAAAGGTAATTAATGATATACAGTAGATGAGTTATTTAGAATACACACTAGATATGCAATGAGAAATACTCTCCCCAGAGAGGTGCATATAAGATTTACTAAAAAAACATTAAGGGCAGATATACTACAGAAGCTGAGAAATGTTAAAATAAAATACAAAGGAAGAGAGACAGTGATGTTAAAACAGATCCCAAGAAGAGTGAGAGACCTGAGAAAGGAGTATCAATTGCTGACGAAATGCTTAATTAAAAAAGGGATAAATTTTAGATGGTTAATACCAGAAGGAGTAATGATAAATTTGCAAGAACAGAGACATAGACTGGACACATTAGAGAGAGCAGAAGTTTTCTATGATCAATACTTTGGGCAGCAAGAAGAAGAAAGGCTGAGAGGGGAAAGAGTAATCAGACAGCAAGGAGACGAGACAGAGAAGCAATGCAGTAAGTATAGCATAGAACAGGAGGAAAGGGTGTTGAGAGAAGGGACAAGAGCAAAAGAGGCAAAAGAGCAAAGAGAGATGAGAATAACGAGAGCAACTAAAACTTCAAATAAATAATCATGGAAGAAGAGATAAAAGCAATTTCAATAAATGTAAATGGACTAAATTCGGCTATAAAAAGAAAAAGAACACTAAATAAATTGGGGAAATTAAAAATGGACATAATTTGCTTACAAGAAGTTCATATTAAGAAACAACATAAAAATCTATTAGAACAGACATGTCAAACACAAGGCCTGGGGGCCGGATCTGGCCTGACAAATGGTTTCATGTGGCCCGTGAAACCATCCTGGAAAAAGTGAGGGAATGGTCCCAACTGCCTTGGCCCTGGCCCAGAGACCCTCCTTCTGCCAGAGACCCTCAGATCTGTCCCACTCCTACCCAGGCCCCCATAGGCACCCTTGATGTGAACGATGTAGAGCTGGCCACGCCCACCTAGTAGGCCATACACACTCTAGCCACACCCACCCAGTAGGTCATGCCCACCCGGCCCCTTGAGGGCAACCTCAATGCTGATGCAGCCCTCAATGAAATTGAGTTTGACACCCCTGTATTAGAATATCCAAAATTGGGAGAATTATATACCTCACTTGCAGATCAGAGTAAAAGAGGTGTGGTATTAAATATTCAAAAAGCAATACAAACTGCATTGATATATTCAGATGGTGGAAGTAATTATGAATTGTAAAAAAACTTTATTAGTAGCAATTTATGCCCCAAATGAAAACCAAGAAAATTTCTATTCAAAATTACACCAGAAAATAATAGAATTGAAATTCAAAAGCATATGTATGATTGGAGATTTCAATGCTATTGTAAAGGCCAGGCTGGATTATAATATTATAATATATAATAATATTATATTATTATAATAATAAAAAAACAAGACCCTAAGGAGAACACTTCCAAAATCTTTTCATAATATGGTGGACGAATTAAATATATTAGATGTTTGGAGAGAAAAATATCTGGAAAAGAAGCAATATACATTCTATTCTAACAGACACCTGTCCTGGTCGAGAATATATATGATATGGACATCAATAGATTTATTCACCAGTACACAAAATATAAAAATAGAAACAAACACATGGGCGGACCACAACCCAATCACAATTATATGGAAAGGACAAAAAAAAGAGAACAAGATGGACATTAAATCAAACTATATTGAATGAAAAAGACTTCCAGCAATATATGAAAAAAGAAATGACTTTCTTCTTCAAGGAAAACAAAAAAAGAAGATACCTCAGTTCAAAATGTCTGGGATACGTCGAAAGCGTACATGAGAGGACTTGCTATATTTTATATGGAGAAAAAGAATAAACAGAAAAGACAAATTAGGGAAAAATTGGAGGAAGAATATAAAACTCTTGAGAAAGAATTACAGAAAGATACACAAAACAAAAAGATAAAAAAATTAATGGAGTTGAACAAGCATAAAATGAACTTAATAGAAAATGAAGAAGTGGCAATGAAAATAAAGGCAGCTAAACAAACCTTTTTTGAACATGCAAACAAACCAGGGAGATGGTTGACATATAAAATTAAAAAGGAGAAAGAGAAGAGATGGATTAAACAACTGGACTTTACAACACGGGAATTAAGAAAAGAAAAAAATAGCTTGGGAATATTATGAGAATTTATATAAGCAACAAGCAGTTTCAGATGATAGGATAAAACAATTCTTGGAAAAAACAGATACCTAAAGTACCGGAGAAATTTAAAAAGCTACTAGAAGGGAAAATAACAATGATGGAATTAATAGAAGCAATTAAAAAACAAAAGAATGGCAAAACACCAGGACCAGATGGGCTACCAGCGGAACTATGTAGAACATTGCAGGAACTGTTAGGCAATGTAATGCTGGAACTCTATAATGAACTCCTCTCTGAAGCTAATATACCAGATTCGTGGTTGGAAGCACTTATTACCCTGATACCAAAGGAAAAAATGGAAATACAGAAAATAAAGAACTATAGACCGATTTCCTTGCTGAATGTGGACTATAAAATATTCGCATCAATCATGGCCGAAAGACTTAAAAAATTCCTAAACGAATTTATACATTTCGATCAAAATGGGTTCCTGCCCAAAAGACAGATTAGAGACAATATGCGAATTATATTAAACACATTAGAATACTATGAAACACATCCTGAAAAACAGATGGCATTGATGTTTTTGGATGTGCAGAAAGCATTCGATAATGTGAATTGGCAATTCATGATAAGACAACTACAGATTATGGATTTTGGGGAGAAATTTATAAATGTAATTAAAGCAATCTACAATAAGCAAATAGCCAAAATAATGATTAATGGAGATATGACTGAAAAGATTAATATTATGAAGGGAACAAGGCAGGGATGCCCTTTATCCCCATTATTGTTTGCATTAACACTAGAGATACTAAATAGAACTATAAGGCAGAATAAGGATATAAAAGGTATGAAAGTTAAGAGAGAAGAATATAAGCTACAAGCTTTTGCAGATGATCTAGTATTTATCTTGGAGGAGCCACTAGAGACAGGACCTGTATTAATAGGACAAATAGAAAAATATGGTGAGGTAGCAGGTTTGAAGATTAATAAAGATAAAACAAAAATGTTAGTGAAAAATATTACTGAAAAACAAAAACAAAAAAGAATTGATGGGAAAGTTAGAGATACAGATTGTAAAGAAGGTAAAATATCTGGGGATTCACCTGACAGCAAGATGTATAACAATTAAAGAAGATAACTATTATAAATTGAAAAGACAAATTGAAGTAGATTTGGATAAATGGAAAAAGGTACAACTATCATTAATGGGTAGGATTGCAATAATCAAAATGAATATATTACGATTGTTGTTTTCAACAATACCAATAAGATTGGAAAAGAAATATTTTGAGGGGATAAATAAAATAATTTTGAAATATATTTGGCATGGGGAAAAGGCAAGGATTAATCTAAAAATGTTACAGGATGCAAGACTCAGAGGTGGGTTTTGCTTACCTATTTGGAAATTATATTACCAGGCTGCAGCAATGTCATGGATGAGAGAATGGATTTTACTGAGGAATACTAGATTATTGACATTAGAGGGACATGACTTACAGTTGGGATGGCTTGCGTTCATATGGTATGGGAAAAATAGAATACACAGCTATTTCCAGAGACATCATATCAGGAATTCTTTATTGATGGTTTTGGAGAAAATAAAGAGAAAGCATTACTTGAGGATTCCAGATTGGCTCTGAACTATGGAAGCGTTAATATACCCCAATATGTTTAACATGGGAAACATTATAAGATATAAAGACTTACTAACAGACACAGGGAAGCTGAAAACCAAACAATTAGAGGAAGAAGAAATAAAGATTGATTGGTACATGAGAACGCAAATACAATCTAGATATGAAAAAGATACTAAAATAGATGGTTTTAATTTGGGGAGAACAGAGTTAGATGAAATATTTATGTGAACTGAAGAAAAATGGATTAAAAAATGTATAGCTACTTACTATATAGGGAATTAGAGGAGGAGCAAGTTAAGGAGTCAATGATAAAATGGTCAAGAAATTTTGGATATACGATTGAATTAGATAGATGACAGCAATTATGGGAAAGAAACTACAAACTGACAATGGAGACAGCGTATAAAGAAAATATGTACAAGATGTTTTACAGATGGCATTTGTCTCCAGAAAGACTAGCTAAAATGTTTAAGGACAGATCTATGAAATGTTGGAAATGCCATCAAATACCAGGCTCTTTCTATCATATGCGGTGAACGTGTGCAGAAGCTAAAACCTATTGGAATATAATCAGATCATGGATAGAAAAGATGATACAACAATGTATAGAACCAAGAGCAGAAATATTCCTGTTGGGTATTTTACCAGAGAAATATAGTAAAGAGAACACATATTTGATTATTCATATAATCACTGCAGCTAGGATTGTGTTTGCACAAAACTGGAAGGCACTGAAAGCTCCTCCAGAAGAAGAGGTGATCGGGAAAATAATGGAATGTGCGGAAATGAATAGATTAACAATGATAATTAAAGATAAGACAGAGTCAGAGTATTATGAAATTTGGGGAAAATTTTATGACGGGGTGAAAAAGAGAATATGCTTAAAAGACGGCTAACACTAATTTAGATGGAAGAAAAACGAGGAGATAAGGAGGGAGACCAGGCGACACAGTATTGCATAACTGGAGGTAGTATAAAAATTTATAGAAGTATATACCAAGAAGGTCAGATTTATAGAAATATTGATGTAATAGAAAATTAATGTTATCATACCTAATATAGATACTGAAAATCTAAGGAGAGGAGCTGCTCGGACATTACCCCTGAATTGTATCGGAAGTGGAACGGGAGGGAAGAAAGAAGATGAGAGAGGGAAGAGAGTAGAGGAGGGGGAAGGAAGTAGGAAGGTTAGAGGAAAAGAGGAGGGGAAGTGGGGAGAAACGGAAGGGGAGTGGTGAGGGAAAGAGGAGAGGAGAGGAAGAAGAGGGAAGTAGGAAAGAAAGGAGAAAGGGAGAAAGAAAGTAGAGAAGAGGAAAGAGAGAGAAGGAGGGTGGATACAGTGAAAGGGGAAATGGATGAGCAGCACCCAAACTTATGTGTATGTATCTATGTATTGCGGTATATTTGTTGATTTGTTTGTGGAAGAAATGGAAAAATAAAAATGAATATAATAATTAAAAAAGTAAAAAAAACCCGGTTTCTCAAGAGACAAATAAGATGGTCTGGTATGCCCGTCTCTTTAAGAACTTGCCACAGTTTGTTGTGATCCACACTATCAAAGGCTTTAGCATAGTCAATGAAGCAGAAGTAGATGTTTTTCTGGAACTCCCTAGCTTTCTCCATGATCCAGCGTATGTTGGCAATTTGATCTCTAGTTCCTCTGCCTCTTCGAAATCGTGCCTGTACTTCTGGTAGTTCTCGATCCACATACTGCTGGAGTCTAGCTTGTAGGATTTTAAGCATAACTTTACTAGCATGTGAAATGAATGCAATGGTGCAATAGTTTGAACATTCTTTGGCACTGCCTTTCTTTGGAATTGGAATGTAAACTGATCTTTTCCAATCCTGTGGCCACTGTTGAGTTTTCCAAATTTGCTGGCAAATTGAGTGTAGCACTTTTACTGCATTGTCTTTTAAGATTTTTAATAGCTCAGCTGGAATACTGTCACCTCCACTAGCTTTGTTATTGCTCAGCTTTCCTAAGGCCAACTTCACTTCACATTCTAGGATGTCTGGCTCGAGGTCAGTGACCACCTCATCGTGGTTATCAAAGACGTTAAGTTTGTTCTTGTATAGTTCTTGTGTGTAATTTTGCCACCTCTTCTTAATCTCTTCTGCCTCTCTTAGGTCCCTGCCATTTTGGTCCTTTATCATGCCCATTTTTGCATTAAACGTTCTCTTCATCTCTCCAATGTTCTTGAAGAGATCTCTAGTTCTCCCTATTCTATTGTTTTCTTCTATTTCTTTGCACTGTTCATTTAAGAAGGCATTCTTATCTCTTTTAATTTAATTAATTTAATAATATTTCTATACCGCCCTTCTCCCGAAGGACTCAGGGCGGTGAACAGGGCAAGAATAAAAATACAGGATTACAAAAGTTAAAAAATAATTAAATACATGCCCATATACTAAAAATACATCTTAAAACCCCAATAAAATGACAATAACAACCCCCCCAGTCCCCCATCAGGCCAGGCCAGCTTGTTCAAAAAAGTATGTTTTTAGCTCGCGGCGAAAGGAGCGAAGATCGGGTGCCGTCCGGAGCTCAACCGGTAGCTGATTCCATAGCTCCGGGGCGCCCACAGAGAAGGATCTCCCCCTGGGGGCCACCAATCAACATTCTCTGACCGGTGGCACCCTGAGGAGGCCCTCTCTGTGGGAACGCACAGGGCGGAGGGAAGTTGATGCCGGCAGCAGGTGTTCCCTAAGGTACTCCAGACCCCTGCCATGTAGGGCTTTGAACACCATTACTAGTACCTTGAATCTCACCCGGAAGACAACTGGTAACCAATGCAGCTCACGGAGCAGAGGTGTAACATGGGAGTATCGGGAGACTCCCAACACAACTCTCGCGGCTGCATTCTGTACCAGTTGGAGCTTCCGGGTGGTCCTCAAGGGCAGCCGCATGTAGAGAGCGTTGCAGTAGTCTAGTCGAGAGGTCACGAGCGCGTGAGTGACCGTGCATAGATCATCCCGGCTTAGATAGGGCCGCAACTGGCACACCAGGCGAACCTGGGCGAAAGCTATTCTCTGGAATTCTGCATTCAATTGGGTGTATCTTTCTTTTTCTCCCTTGCTTTTCACTTCCCTCCCGTACTCAGCTATTTGCAAACCTTCCTCAGACAGCCATTTTGCTTTCTTGCTTTTATTTTTCTTTGGGATGGTTTTAGTTGCTACTTCTTGTACAAGGTTGCGAACCTCCGTCCATAGTTCTTCAGGCACTGTGTCTATCAGATCTAATTCCTTAAATCTATTTGTCACCTCTACTGTATATTTGTCAGGGATATGATTTGGTTCATACCTGAGTGGCCTAGTGCTTTTCCCTACTTTCTTCAGTTTAAGCCTAAATTTTGCAATGAGAAGCTCATGGTCTGAGCCACAGTCAGCTCCTGATCTTGTTTTTACTGACTGTATAGAGCTTCTCCATCTTTGGCTGCAGAGCACATAGTCATTCTGATTTCTGTGTTAACCGTCTGGTGATGTCCATGTATAGAGCCGTCTCTTGTTGGAAAAGAGTGTTTGCTATGACCATCGTATTCTCTTGACAAAATTCTATCAGCCTGTGCCCTGCTTCATTTTGTACTCCAAGGCCAAACTTGCCTGTTATTCCGCTTATCTTTTGGCTTCCTACTTTAGCATTCCAGCCCCCCATGATAAGGACATCATTTTTTGGTATTAGTTCTATAAGGTGCTGTAGGGCTTCATAGAACCGGTCAATTTCATCCTTTTCAGCATCAGTGATTGGAGTATAGACTTGGAGTACTGTGATATTGAATGGTTTTTCTTGGATTCGAATTGAGATCATTCTGTCATTTTGGGGATTGTATCCCAGTATTGCTTTTCCTACTCTTTTTATTCTAGATGTTTTTATTCTAGCTTTATTGGGGGAAAGTGGAAGATTTTTTTTAAAAAGGACAAACAGTGCAATTCTCTGCATGCTTATCTAACCAAACATCCCACTGGGATTCACCTGACTTACCCACAATTAAAAGTATGCAGTGTTGTGGTCTTGAAGATGCCACTTTTCTGCTTTAAGCTGTTTTAAGGACGCTTGATAAGGGTAAAGTTGATTTGAATTAAATAAAGTCCTAGCCATTCAAGAATTATTTTTCCTGAAAATGAATGGAAGACATCGTTCTGGTTCCAATTTTTAACATCCTAAATTATATATACCAGGCTGACTTCTCATGAACTTAACCAAGTACATTTTTCTTCTAGACTATTCTTTAGAGGCCAAACTATACATTCTTCTTTCTGTCTCCTGTCCCTTTTCTTGCTTTATATATGGCACACTGGATTTTTCAGCAGGTGGTGATGGAAGGCAGATGATAGGTTCAAGGAAAAAACTGTGAGGAAAGCTGATATCTGCATTTGCATCAGTAGGCTTAAATACAGAGGTGTTATGTTGCGACCTCAAATTCATTTCTTTCCCTTCTGAGAACCAGTGAGTTTTATTGCAGAGCAAAAATCTGGAATTTCTTACCTTAAACTCTAAACATGGCGATATTCACATATTAAAATAAATTACTGAAGAACAAGAGAGAGAGAGACACTGGGCCTATATTCCATTATTTCCAATGAGCTCCTGCATGCACGCTATGCTTGCTCACCAGCCAAACTAATCAGCCAGAAGCTAGACTGATTACAAATCAGGTTTTGCCAAATACTGCTGGTACCTCCTACAGAGACCTGCTGGAGGGTGCTGACTTAATTACAATGCATCCTCCCCACTGTTACAGAACACTAATCCTGACTCACTAGAGTCCAAAAATCTTTGTTTGGTTGTGGAAATTATTTCTAGATAGCATTAATTAGAAAGAGAGAGACACAGGGAGACATTGCTCCAGTTCTGAATTAGAGAAAACCAAATACAAAGATTGTATATAAACATTATTTCAGAAAATCATTAAAGGCAGCTGAAAACAAAATCAACTATGCTCCTATTTATTCCAAAGGTATGGGTTCTCAGGGTAGACATTTTAGACCATTCATGTAACTTTACTCTGCCTAAAAACAATGCTTTTCATTATGTTTCCCATGTGCTTACTTTATAAGAGGCTGACACTGGCTGATGTAGGAATTATGGATATTATTATTATTATTGTTGTTATTATTATTATTATTATTATTATTAATAATAATAATAATAATAATAATAATAATAATAATAATAATAATAATAATAATAATAATAATAATTTTATTTGTATACCACCCTTCTCCCGAAGGACTCAGGGCGGTGAACAGGGCAATACATATTAAAAAACAAGATACAAAAATTTAAAACGATTAAACAAATGCCCATGAATAAGTTAAAACACATTAAAAATAGATTAAAACAGATTAATAAAACCCAACCCCATTATAAGCAATATAGTACAAATATTACCTAAAACAGGAAGGTAGCCAGGATGACAAAGATTATTTGGGCAAGATTAGAGACAATTGACAGAAAAAAGGAGTAAATGAGGATAGAGTGCCATATTTTTTGCTGCAAATTGTTTTTTAAACATTCTTGTGCTATGCACAAGATACAAGATACAAACTGGAATATCAACAAGGTTGGACAACTTTTTATTTCATCTGCTTAGGCTGTTAAGTAAAACTCTGGAGAGGTATTCTACTTTGGACCCATTATATGGAAACCTAAATCTCTGGTGAAAGTTCTAATACTGGGAAATTAGAAGGAGAAAGGAGAAGAAGACATCCAACAGTGTGGCTGCAGCTTTAGAAGATCTGGAAGACCAGGGTTAGGTACATAATCATTATGAAGGGTCACTATGAGTTGCCACTAACTTCATGGCATATAGTCAATCAATACTCTGAAGAACCACATGATATTCTTCCTTTCTTGAGACTATTGACTGTTAAAGACCAGATGATTCTTATTTAAATTGCCATAAAATCCTTTTTATTTTGGCTTCATCTCTTTATTATGACACATATCAAAGCTACAAAAAGGTCTTGATATCAGTTTTATTAAAGATATATTGATACTCAAAAATACAGAATTATATAAACAGTCCACCTTCCCTTAAGCTCTGAGAGTGGGGAGATGGGGAGAGATGTTACATTATGTCATGCCCTCATGTACAACATTTTATATGATTTCCACCCTACCCTCTGTGAAAAGTGTATATCTGGTAAGACATTTTCACCAACAAGCAGCAGATGAATGGTTTCATTCTTACTGAGGATCATCAGATATACTTAGCCAGATCTTATTCTCTGGGGTTCAAACTCTTTGCTGGAAATTGAATTTAAAGGAAGGGGGATTGTACACCATTCTAATATATATCGCTTCCTGCCACAACACTGAGGTTCAGTATCTGGATAGCTCCTAAAGTTAATACACTGTATATAGTCTGCTAAACTGTGTTGATCTTTGAGTTCAATTTCCAGTAGAAGGTTTAAACTGTGTAGAGTAAGATCTAGCTACATAAACCTATTGAGGCTGAAAAATGTGATCCATCTGTATAAGGGAAGCTCAGGTTCATATCTTCCTGCTGACAATTTCCCAATCAGTTAGATGACCCTTCATTTTTTTATTACAGGGCCTTGAGTAAATGTTCCCTCAACTTGTTATATTACATATTTTGAATATATAATAAGCAAATACTTTGGGTAGACTGTCCTGACTACTTACTGTTTTTGCACAGAATAAGAATCCAGGACAAATTTACATCTATCCCATTTAAATTCAGACTATGGAGAAATATCCCTTTTTTAAAAATAGAGTTTTCTTCCCCCCAAACCATACTGACATGCCTTCCAATTACCTCAGCTTGGCATCCATAATGCTCTCTTTTCATCCTTATAACAAGAAGTTGTCAGAGCTCAGCACTGAAAAGGCCATACGGCTAGAAACCCACTGTTAGTTTACTACCCACCACTCAGCATTTTTGTTTTCACCTTAGGGAAGAGCAATCACAAAAACTGTCTTCTCAAACTTACACGAAGATGCCAAAACATGGTAGCTGCGTTTTCCACATGTCATTCCCTTGTGCGTCTCACACACAAACACACAAAAGAATGTTACAGAGAAACTCTTCGTTCAGCCAGCTACCCAGGGACTGGATGTTGGTGTCAATTGCCTCCCTCTCCATTTTTGTTGCTTTTGGAGAGGGGGAGGCAGGAAGTTGTATTTTTAAATTAGTCTTGACTCTGTGCAACCACCTGAACAAGCCCACACAGAGTTCTTGACAACGTTTTTCAGAAGTATTTACCTTTGCTGTTTTACAACGCCATGAGAACTAGAACTCACGGTCTCCTGGTTTCTACTCTAATGCCCTCATCCACTACAGCAAACAGCCTCTCTTCCTTTTTCATATAATAATTCACACCTGTGGGTTGTTGTTGTGTTTGTTAACCCTCACTTGTCAGCTTCATTTTATGTCAATATATCATCCATTTTATGCCATACTGTCACTCAGTGCAGCTTTCACCTGTCAAACTACATGAGCTGATTTTCACAAAGAATGATAATCTATGAGGTTTCCATTAAATAAGTGGTTAGCAACAGCATATCTGCCATGTTTTTGCTCAAAATAAGTCACCCTAACTCCCTAAGCCACCATCTAAACTGATTGTAAATTAATAAAAAAGAAATATAAATTCCATTATGACATCCTATCACCTTTTCCTCCTTTTTAAATAAAATTGGAACTCTAAAGTTTTGAAGCTGGATCATTTCAAGGCTGATCATGACAAGGAATCACAATAAGTAATATTTGACAATAACTCAGTGCTAAAAATGTTCAGGATTCCATTCAAAGCCAATTCAATCTTTGTAAACAGATTCAAAAAGAACAGCATGAAATTATTAGCTGTGATTATGATTGGTTAATTTCCATGAGAGATCATGTTAAACATCCTTGAGACAGGACTTGGATTATTACTTATTAAAATAGACATTAATAGACACTGAAAAAGTGTAGACAATCTTCAAATGTTATAATGACTAGAGTTTATCTCTAGGAGAATTTCAACTAGGATTAACAGTACAAAAATACTTATTCTATAAGCCATATTTTATATGTCTTTTTTGAATTCTGACTACAAAGAAAAGAAAATGGCAATATTTCAGCATTGCTGGTAACTGAAGAGATCACTAAATCGCAGCAAATGCTCATGGCATTAAGAACTAAGCTGGAATATTGAACATGAAGCATCAGCTAAAAATGAAAGAAAGAATGTTGGGGATATGTACTTTACTATCATCTCACATAAATCCAGCTGTAGTTATTCCAGATCTCACTCAGAATTAAAGCTGAAATTAATATTCAGTTTCATGAAATTTTCCATTTTTAACACTCAGATCTGAATGTGATGTTTTATTTCAAAACTTTATGTATTTAAATTTGTTATAGTGCCCCCTCACACACACACAAACACTCCAGTAGACCCAGGGAAGCTTACAAAAAAGCAATAAAATAAGTTTTCTTAAGTACTTAAACACATTTTAATTCTATCTCACGAATATTTTCTATTTCAGAACCTAATAAGTCACTAATTATTAACAAAATGACCTATAAGAGCCTTGGTGGAGCAGTGGGCTAATGCCTCCTTAAGTAACACCAGCTGCCTGCAATTAGTGCAGGTTCGAGTCCCACCAGGCTCAAGGTTGACTCAGCCTTCCATCCTTCCGAGGTAGGTAAAATGAGGACCCAGATTGTTGGGGGCAATAAGCTGACTTTGTAATAATGCCACTTGGGAGGGGGTGTGAAAGCTCTAATAAGCAGGCATATACATAGAATGAAGGCTACTGCTAAGCTTGTAAGCCGCCCTGAGTCTTCGGAGAAGGGCGGGATATAAATGGAATTAAAATTAAAAAAATAAAATATAATAGTTGTCTAGGAATTCATTTTTAAAATCTAACTCTAGGCTTATTCCAAATATTATAAATTTATATATTGACATAATGGAAATTTGGCTTATGGATCCTATGTTTGATGTTAACATTTTGGTTATGTATAAGTAGAAGTAGATTGATAAATATAGGCTCTCTGATTGGTAACTTGTGATGTATCAGGATATGAAACAAACAATGTTTATTAGGTAGAAGTTAGCTATTTAACTATTGGGTGTATGTTAGATGGCACAATCTTTGGTGTAATAAAATAAGGGAATTTGGGGTTGTGAATACTATATGGGATGTCAAAAATTAAACTTGGATACTAAAATTAACATGAAAATTAGATAAAATTTAATAACAGGATATAGATATACTTCATTGAAATTGGACTGACAAAATCTTCTTTAATTGACTATGCTATTCTTAGAAATTTGTTATTTTAAATATGTTGTATTGAATGTTGCGGGAAATATAGAAGGATGCTATGACAATGTAACCCGAACTATGTATTGAAAACTTTGTTATTCAGCTGATGACTACCCAGGTACCATGATGCTTTCTAGATATATAGGTTGCAAATTGAAAAACTGATAGAAACTGTTTTAATAATAAAAAAGAAGTTTTCTTTTTAAAAAATGCAATAAAGAGGACATTCTGTGCTAAAACTACATAATAATAACAAAAATCACACCAGTGACTCTATAAATACATTAATCCCAGGCCTGAGACCAAAGCTAGAGCTTACAGGCATTTTAGAACTTCTGAAGTGATCACCCCTTTTCTATCTCCATTAGAGGTAAGGAGTAGAGGGATCTGAGATCATTGGTTTATGGATTGTCTACTTGTACCTGCAGTCTGGCATTCAGGGACATTTTGTCAACATTGTGATATGTTTAGGTACAGTTCAATATCCCTATATGGCCAAGTATTCTTTGGGAGAATTTAAGCATTAATATTCAATAAGATCAAAGTATTGTAAGCAAATGTGGGCAAATCATTAGGTATTACTTACATTTTCAAAATAGTTCTACAAAGTATATCCACAATAGATAACTACTATCTGCTTCCCCTATTATTGCTAAGCTACTTAATCTATTACTTCTGGTTCTGTTATTGCTAAAAATAAAAAAGTAGGCATTTTTAAAAAAATGGGTAAAGTGACCCATTCCAGGATCTATTTTGTCTTTTGTGACATATTCTGATAGAAAGCTGCATATATCCAACCCCTGAGAACAGCTAGGAAACCAGATGCAGCTCCCAGAAATATCCCAAATGGTGATTTTTAATGAGATAAGTGAGGTTTAAAAATTATTAAACTATTAGATAATACAATAATCATTTTGAATGTATTTATATTGATTGTAGACTATAGAACATTAAGAAAAATGAAATAGAATAAAAACTCATTTTTATCTCGAATCTAACCACTACTCTTGAGGAAACTTCCAGGTGAATTGAAGACAGCTCTGCAAAAGTGGATCCAATGACCAGAGCAAAAACCAAGTAACCAATGAGTAGGCAAGTTCTTTGGAACCTCTCTGGATAAGGCGAGGACCGGAGATTGCTCACATGTGCTCCTGACAGCTGTTGCTTGTGAGGAAACCATAGGAAAGTGATTTTCCTTGGGTTTGAGCACCAGTAGACCTAGTGAAACAACCATTAACTACTGCAGTTTGCAAACTTCACTTTCTAATCACTTTCAGAAATTGCCTTAAAGTTATTAATGACCTTTGGAATGATGATTTTTAAAAGTCTACAGTTTATTTTCAACTCTGAAGAAAAGCAAAATTAAGAAGCTTAAGAATGTAAAGAATTTGAAATAAACAGCAAATTCTTAGATTTTGATCTAAGCAAGTTGTAAACAAATTAAGATTCCAGACAAATTTGGAATATTTATTTACTTTTATGATAAGATTTTGGAATTAGCTATATTAAAATAAACAGCTTCTTGTGAGAAACAGTCTTATTTTGGCTGTCCTTGCTATTCTAAGTCATAACAAAGATAAATGATGATTTTAGAAGCCGGACATTAGAGGAGACTAAAGATTCTAAGCAAAAGAAAGAAAAATACAAGCTTCTTCTTGATGTCAGTTAATACTGGGACTTGCAAAATCACAAACCATTATAACAATGAAAATATTAAAGGATAATTAATTATACTTTAGTAATTAAAAAATTAATATCATTGGCAATGATGTCTGCTTCTATGGATATACTATGTCCAAAAATGTTGATGAAGGAAAGACAGATATGGAACAAATTTTATCTGACATCACAGAAAGGTACCAAAAGTGGAACTACAAATAACAGGCCAAGAGAATGGTTTGGAAAAGGACGCTTTACTGGACATACAAAAGAAACTCGCTGAAGTTTTAAAAATTAAAAGGGAGATACAAATGATTAAACCAAGAGAATGAATTTTACAATGTTTTTTTATTGGATCTACAAATGAGACTTCTTAAAGCCTTGAAAAAAAATCTATATAATGGGATAAAGAAGAGTTGAAGAGAAATCAGTATCTGATTGAATTAAAAACTAAGGCAATTAGAAGTAAAATGAAGGAATATAAAGTTGGTTTATTTGATAAAGGTAAAAATAAAACATTTTTGCAAAGTTTTGAAAACAATTGTATGGACTCTTTGGTGACACAAGGATTGAAAAGATGTTTTATGGATTTGCCTATAGATACATGATGGGATATGGGATGAAGAGATATCTCTTTAGCTTTAGAGGGAATCAAAACATATAAAATTTAATTATAATGGTAATGAAGGGTAGAAACCACTTTTTATATATTTCTTCTCTTTTTTATTATATCTTCTCTCCATGCTTTCCTTCCTTCCTTCCTCCCTCCCTCACTCCTGCACTTTTTATTCTCTTTTTGTTCATTATTTTTTCTTTATCTACAGTAAGTTAAATTTGTATTAGTTTTTACTTTGTAGTTAAAAAAAGCACTAAAATATATTTTCAAAAGCCCTCCACTACCTTTTAGGATCTTGTCTACACTGAAAGATAGGAACAAGCTATGGCTCAAAATATTTGGGATCCATCATATGGGAATGTCTGTTGAAGGTCCAACCAAAGTAGGAAACAGAATCTTGCTCTATATGATAATGTTGGAGCTAAAATTCCTACAATTTCAATCCAGTATGTCTAATGGCAAACTGCATTCTTTGGAATTTCTGAAGTCCCAACACATCTGGACAACAATAAGATGTTAACAGCTAGTGCCTCAAGTAAACAAAGAAAAACAAGATGGTGTGAGATGAAAAGAAAAACTAAAGCAAGATGCTCAAGAACAGACAAAGATATTCAACTTTCCTACCTTCCTTATTTAAAATAACATGGACATAGATTTTAAATTCCTTCTCACTTTGAATGGTCTGATGAATATGTTTGGTATTTGTTGTTTGCATGTGTGTTTTTTTAATGACATGTCAAGCATAGATCAATAGTTCTCTGTAATGAAGTGGGACAACATTTGTAGTCTTACATTGGAATAGCTGTTCATTCCAAAATGGAGGATTAAGACAGGGGCTGCCCATCAGCTTGAGGGAACCATTCATAAAGAGAGGTTGGCAAGTCTCACTTCTTTCGGTTCAGGGCAGGAGGATAAGAGGGTCACCATCTCAGCACACTAATGTACACATTGATGTTTTCAAAGTCTAATTAATTAAAGTGTTCCAGGTATTTTGGAAAAGGTTTTCCTGACTGACAATAAAACCGTATTGGCATAATTGCCCAAACAGATAGCCTTTGCATAATAATTACCCCGTTATTCTCTGAGATACATTATTTATTTTCAGAATGACCTGATTGCTACAAGCAGAAGCAAAACACTCAATTTCACAGCTGTATTGAAATGAAAATAATTATCAAATGCACACAGAAATTAAAATCTGTTATGGGCAATTGGGTTAGGAAATGAACACATTGCTTTACATGAGAAAAGTTCAGAAAACCTACATGGTTGTACACCTTGCAAGTACTGTATATTTGCAACTGGGTATTTGTAAGGCTTCACTTTTCACTTTCTTTCTTGTCTGTTTTATAGTTTGAATGGCATCCTAGTTATTGGAGCAGATTTAAGTTTACGTAATTAAAACTAGGCCAAATTATGTTCCCTAGTTTTCCTTCACCAAAAAGGAAGTTAGGAAGGGCAGTTATAGGGCCTGATCTAATAACTCTTTTTCCTATTTGTGGAACTCTTTGCAGATTGTTACTCTAACCATATCAAGAGTTGCATTTTATTTTAAACACACCAATCAATTTTGCTAGGCAAGTCCGAGGATGCATAACAAGTCATCTCAATTTTTTAAAGAAGTCTTTCTTATCTAGCAAGTTGTTCTCCTCAAATGACAATTGCCAGCCCTGCGATGTTTTTGACTCTCAGCCAGAGGAATTGATGACCACATTCAAACTTGTTGAAGATGAATTTTCTGTGTCACAAGACTTCATGAAGAAGTGAAGTCATTTAAGTAAAGCAGGGTAGTGCAAAAGTCCTCATCCTAATATGCACCAATACATTTTGATTCTAAAGAGAGAGAGAAAATATTTTTTTAAAAAATACAAAGAAGTGGATTCCAGTCTGCTTTACAGCACTTATAATTATCAAGTTGCATCTTAATGTAAGTTTACAGCATTACTCTCTCTTTTCTAATCTAGCCTGTTTAGTGATCGAAACCATAAACCATAAATTCATTTGTTTTCTGTTTTGTACAAGAAGTCCATAAGGGGTTTTTAGTCAGAAATGAATGTAGATGTTGTCTTTTCCTGGATCAAAGAATTCACTGTGGCCGTCTCAGCAGCTTCAATCATCTTCATCAGCCATTCCTCTATTGTGGGTATGCTAAATCTTTGTAATCTTGCAGCAGTTATCATATATGAAAATAAAGTTCCATGACTTTTTTCCAACTTCTTGTCCATCAATTTCAAAAGAAAGGCCACTGGTCTCAATTGTATATTAATCTTTAAAATCCTCTGAATCACTGTATGCATTTGAATCCAAAATTTTCTATTTTTTTTACACATCTACCAAACATGATAAAACGTCCCTTCTTGTTGTTCATATTTCTAACATAAATCTGAAGTGCTTTTATACATTCTAGACAATTTCTCTAGCGATATATACCAGTAGTACATCATTCTATAAAAATTCTCCTTTCAATCCTATATTTTACCTTGCTTCATCTGTAAATTATAACCAACATTTTAAATACTTTTTATCATACATTTTTCACTTGTTTGTGTTTCAAACTTCATTAAAAGTTCATACATTTTAGCAGCTCTGTTGATCTTTGTATACAATTCTATTTCAAATTCAATCTTACAATATTCAGAACTATAAATTCTTTTTGCTACTTTCAATCTTTCTAATATTTAAATAAGAAAACCATTGGCAATTATATCCCTATGTACCAGTTTATTCCCCTTGACAAAATTCTAGTATCTCACAATAAATTAGCCATGTATTATTTCTCATGTATAAAATGTTTCTTGTGCTGAGAGCCACAAAAATGTTTTTGGGTACAACCTGGGTTTGTACCTATTCCATATGCTCAATGTGGTTTGTTTGTTATAGATGATAGATAGATAGATAGATAGATAGATAGATAGATAGATAGATAGATAGATAGATAGATAGATAGATAGATAGACAGACAGACAGACAGACAGACAGACAGACAGACAGATAACCTTTATTGTCATTTTTTACTGTGGGCACAATGGCACACATTAAAAATGAAATTTAGTTGCTTGCTCTCAAATGTACACATCCATAACACACATTTAAACATACTATATACAACATATATATGCGCTCCCACAGGGAGGGCCTTCTCAGGGTGCCGGCGGCAAAAGACTGCCGGCGGGTAACACCTAGGGGGAGGGCCTTCTCTGTGGGTGCGCCTGCCCTTTGGAACCAGTTACCTGTAGAGCTCAGGACTGCCCCTGATCTTTGTTCGTTCCGCTGGGACCTGAAGACCTGGCTCTTTGAGCTTTCCGGCCAGGACTGAGAATTTTAATTTTAACTTATTGTAATTGGGTTTTAATTGGAGCTATAGGTGTTTTATATTTTACTCAAGCATAATTTAATTATTTTAATTGTTATTAACGTTTTGTATTTGTAGTGTTATTTTAATTACCTTGTGAACCGCCCTGAGTCCCATGGGAGAAGGGCGGTATATAAGTTCAATAAATAAATAAATAAATAAATAAATAAATAAATAAATAAATGTGTGAAGACCTACACCCTTACATATAAGTAACATATAAATATTAATCATTGTCCATCTTATATACCATGTTTCTACCTCAAGTAAGGGATCTTCATTATAAAGATTTTTAAAATCCACATTGTCTTCCCATATTTAGAGTACAAAAAAAATTCATTTTAATCCATTTGACATACATGATGTCTTACCAGAAACTTGATAAAGTTGCATAAAAGTGAAATTAAATTGTTAAGCAACTGGAAATGCTTGTTTATTATTGATAGACTGATGTGATCTGATGAGTCTCAGCTTGTGCAGGAGAGTTCTCTATCATTGTTTCATACGTGCCTAAACTGAATCCTGGCACTGAAAGGCTGTTGCCTGTGCGTAATCATTGATCAAATACCATAATCAAATCTTAATAGAATCTGGCACCATCTCAGGAATTCACCTTGCAAATTGGGTCAGTATTCATAATCAAATAACTGCCAACATGGGATGAACATTCAAGTTATGAAACATTAATCAGCTATAATTACCATTTAGTTACCTTAATTTTCCTCCTATTTGCTATGTCCTTTAGGCTGCTTCTGCTGTGTCCTTTATTCCAGTGCCACTAGAAGAATTAAACACTAATTCAAAAATCAGAGCATACATGCACAATTTGATGCATATTTCAGTTCCACAATTTCTATGCTTTGTGTTAACAGTGTATATTTGCATGTACAATAAAAAAGAAAGATGGGGAACAAATTCAGTAACAAATAAATGAACCAATAAACCAACCAATAAAACAAATGGTACAAGAGGAGAATTGCAACAAAATAATTTTGTTGTTGTTGTTAGCTGCGAAGTCGTGTCTGACCCTTCACGACCCCATGGACAACGTTCCTCCAGGCCTTCCTGTCCTCTACCATCTTCTGGAGTTCATTTAAACTCATGCCTACTGCTTCAGTGACTCCATCCAGCCATCTCATTCTATGTCGTCCCCTTCTTCTCTTGCCCTCAATCTTTCCCAGCATTAGGCTCTTCTCCAGTGAGTCCTTCCTTCTCATTAGGTGGCCAAAGTATTTGAGTTTTAGCTTCAGGATCTGGCCTTCTAAAGAGCAGTAAGGGGTGATCTTCTCTAGTACTGACCGATTTGATGGCCTTGCAGTCCAAGGGACTCGCAGGAGTCTTCTCCAACACCATAGTTCAAAGGCCTCAATTCTTTGGCACTCAGCCTTTCTTATCATCCAACTTTCACTGCCATACATTGCAACTGGGAAGACCATAGTCTTGACTATACACACTTTTGTTGTCAGGGTGATGTCTCTGCTTTTTAGTGTGCTGTCTAGATTTGCCATGGCTTTACTCCCGAGGAGCAAGCGTCTTCTAATTTCTTGGCTACAGTCCCCATCTGCAGTGATCTTGGAGCCCAGGAAAATAAAATCTGTCACTACCTCCATTTCTTCCCCATCTATTTGCCAGGAATTGAGAGGGCTGGATGCCATGATCTTGGTTTTCTTAATGTTAAGTTTCACCCCAACTTTGGCACTCTCCTTCTTCACCCGCAACAAGAGGCTCTTTAGTTCTTCTTCACTTTCTGCCATTAGAGTGGTATCATCTGCATATCTTAGGTTGTTGATATTTCTTCCGGCAATTTTAATTCCAACTTTTGATTAATCTAGCCCTGCCTTTCTCATGATGTGCTCTGCGTATAAGTTAAATAGGCAGGGCAACAGTATACAGCCTTGCCGGATTCCTTTCCCAATTTTGAACCAATCGGTGGTTCCATGTCCAGTTATCACTGTTGCTTCTTAACCCGCATATAGGTTTCTCAAGAGACAAATAAGATGGTCTGGTACACCCATCTCTTTAAGAACTTGCCACAGTTTGTTATGATCCACACAATCAAAGGCTTTAGCATAATCAATGAAGTAGAAGTAGATGTTTTTCTGGAACTCTCTAGCTTTCTCCATGATCCAGCGTATGTTGGGAATTTGATCTCTAGTTCCTCTGCCTCTTCAAAATCCTGCCTGTACTTCTGGTAGTTCTCAATCCATATACTGCTGGAGTCTAGCTTGTAGGATTTTAAGCATAACTTTACTAGCATGAGAAATGAGTGCAATGGTGTGATAGTTTGAACATTCTTTGGCACTGCCTTTCTTTGGAATTGGAATGTAAACTGATTTTTTCCAATCCTGTGGCCATTGTTGAGTTTTCTAAATTTGCTGGCAAATTGAGTGTAGCACTTTTACTGCATCGTCTTTTAAGATTTTGAATAGCTCAGCTGGAATACTGTCACCTCCACTAGCTTTGTTGTTGCTCAGCTTTTCTAAGGCCCACTTCACTTCACATTCTAGGATGTCTGGCTCGAGGTCAGTGACCACCTCATTGTGATTATCAGGGACATTAAGCTCATTCTTGTATAGTTCTTGTGTGTAATTTTGCCACCTCTTCTTAATCTCTTCTGCCTCTGTTAGGTCCCTGCCATTTTGGTCTTTTATCATGTCCATTTTTGCATGAAACGTTCCCTTCATCTCTCCAATTTTCTTGAAAAGATGTCTGGTCCTCCCTATTCTATTGTTTTCTTCTATTTCTTTGCACTGTTCATTTAAGAAGGCATTCTTATCTCTTCTAGCTATTCTCTGAAATTCTGCATTCAATTGGGCGTATCTTTCTTTTTCTCCCTTGCCTTTCGCTTCCCTCCTTTCCTCAGCTATTTGCAAAGCTTCCTCAGACAGCTTTCTTGCATTTCTTTTTCTTTGGGATGGTTTTGGTTGCTACCTCTTGTACAATGTTGCGAACCTCTGTCCATATTTCTTCAGGCACTCTGTCTATCAGATCTAATTCCTTAAATCTATTTGTAACCTCTACTGTATATTCAACAGGGATATGATTTAATTCATACCTGAGTGGCCTAGTGCTTTTCCCTACTTTCTTCAGTTTAAGCCTAAATTTTGCAATGAGAAGCTGGTCTTGTTTTTACTGACTGTATAGAGCTTCTCCATCTTTGGCTGCAGAGCACATAGTCAATCTGATTTCTGTGTTGACCGTCTGGTGATGTCCATATGTAGAGCCATCTCTTGGGTTGTTGGAAAAGAGAGTTTGCTATGACCATCGTATTCTCTTGACAAAATTCTATCACCCTGTGCCCTGCTTCATTTTGTACTCCAAGGCCAAACATGCCCGTTATTCCGGTTATCTTTTGGCTTCCTACTTTAGCATTGCAATCCCCCATGATGATAAGGACATCATTTTTTGGTGTTAGTTCTATAAGGTGCTGTAGGGCTTCATAGAACCGGTCAATTTCATCCTCTTCAGCACTGGTGGTTGGGGCATAGACTTGAATTACTGTGATATTGAATGCTTTGCCTTGGATTCGAACTGAGATCATTCTGTCCTTTTGGGGATTGTATCCCAGTATTGCTTTTCCTACTCTTTTATTGACTATGAAGGCTACTCCATTTCTTCTGAGGGATTCTTGCCCGCAGTAGTGTACCTGATGGTCATCTGAATTAAATTCACCCATTCCTGTCCATTTTAGTTCGCTGATACCTAAGATGTCGATGTTCAGTCTTGTCATCTCTTCTTTGACCACGTCCAGCTTTCCTTGATTCATGGATCTTACATTCCAGGTTCCTATGAAGAAAAAATCTTTACAGCATCGGACTTTCCTTTCACCACCAGACACATCCAAAGCTGAGCGTCCTTTCGGCTTTGGCCCAGTCGCTTCATTCTTTCTGGCGCTACTAGTACTAGCCCTCTGCTCTTCCCCAGTAGCATATTGGACGCCTTCCAACCTCAGGGGCTCATCTTCCAGTGTCATATCTTTTTGCCTTTTGGTACTGTCCATAGGGTTTTCATTGCAAAGATACTGGAGTGGGATGCCATTTCCTTCTCCAGTGGATCACGTTTTGTCAGAACTCTCTGCTATGACCTTTCCATCTTGGGTGGCCCTGCACGGCATAGCTCATAGCTTCATTGAATTACGCAAGCCCCTTCACCACAACAAGGCAATAATCCATGAAGGGGAACAAAATAATATGGTGCAACAAATGTTTTTTCTGCAATGTTTTAGCTCTTCGACTTATATACTACTTCACACTGCTTTATAGACCCCTCTAGGTGGTTTGCAGAGTCAGCATATTACCCCCAAGAATCTGGGTCCTCATTTTACCGACTTCAGAAGGATGGAAGGCTGAGTCAACCTTGAGCCAGTCAGAAACGAACTCCTAACAGTGAGCAGTGAATTAGCCTGCAATACTGCATTCTAATTACTGCACCATCACAGCTCTTTAGTTTTTGTTTTTTTTTTAAAAAAAACTTACCCCAAACATTAATTAATCACTGCCTCCAAACAATCCTGTCCATTCACAGTAAGTGGTTTCTTCCTTCTCTCCCAGTGTTTCCTTCATATATACAGTACAGTACCCAAGATGGACAATGCAAAATACAGTAGGTGAGAAAAAATGATCAGATGGAGGAATGAAAGTTGTTGTAAGGGAAAATGTAATTTAGGATGAAAGGCTCTGTTCTTCAGGAGTCACAAGTCTGTATCATCTGAAAATGACAGTAGATAAAGCTGGCAGAACAGAGGGCAGAACAATTGTAGGCTGGACTGTAAAAACACATAGATAATCTTAAAAATGCATTTTACTTAAAAACAAACAAACAAACCTGTAATTCATGCCAAAATCTCTAGATTACTTGGTGAAACCTTAAGATCTGGCTTCATTTCAAATCGAGCTTCTTATAAGGTTTGCCTTGGTCTGGTTGACATAGCAGCTGTTGTTACAAGCAGCCTCAGGGTTAAGTGATCTCACTTAACTGATACTCAGCAACATTTTGTAATTAAAACCCAAAGTGCTTCAGGTCGCACGAAGGGAAGCTGATTGGAAATGGACAGTAATGTCATGTTTTCTTTAAAAAAATGGTAAGCAGTTCTATGAAAACACAGTACAAATGAGGAATCAGTAAATTATCTTAATATAATGTAGGAGGTTGGGTTGTTTTTTTAAGAAAAAGTGTCCTTTAAAATGAAAAATATGCACTAACTTCAAAAACAAGCATATCATCTTAAAGCAGAATAGGCCTGCAAGACTCTTTAACACTTGTTCGTTGATTATATTAATCCCTGAATATATTAAAGAAGTACGATATAAATTTGATTTTAATTGTTTTGTACACATGCCAGTGAAAAGGAACTGATTGGATACAGTTCACAGGCGGTATGTTAATATGTTATTTTCATATGATGATAGCTTTGCATAATTTTTCTTTTTTTCCCAGATTCTCAAAAAAAAACCCTGTTGTTAAGCAAAGCACAGGAGAGAGAAAGAATACCATTTACATAAAACTGGCTACCCTACACATTAATTAGTAATGGGATTGGAGCGGAAGGTGTGTTCGCTTAGTCAAAAGTACACTTTATAATTTATACACCAGCTGTTTCAGCGCTTTAGAGTCCGTTTTCCTCCTTGCCTGCCTCTAATGAAATCGTGTTACAGGAGAATTGACTGGGGTGAGCTGAGATTTTAATCCCATTGATGCTTTTCTATGGAAAGGCACACTGGTGGGAACTTTTAATGGAAGGTCTGTAATCAGAAGACCCTTGTATTCAGTCCGCCATTATAATGAATCTCATCAAATGTTAAAACCCTTGCAGTGTGCAGAAGGGTAGAATTTCAAGGTTTCTGACCAACCCCATTTGAGATGTTCCTCTGGGACCATGTGATTACTCAAGTTTAGCAGTTTATTGCCTCATCTTTCAATATCCACTGAAGCACAAAATTCTCATCTAGGTTGCTCTTTTTACTTAAAGAACAGGCCAAAATAGACTCAGAGCTAGTAGCACTGTCACTGAGGTTAATTCTTGCTTCTCAGTTAAGCGGGAGATCAATTGGAAAAGGGAGGAGGAGGCTTCAGAAGTATTTCAAATCCCCCCCAAGATGCTTTGACACTAATAAAACATTTCCTTCATATTTTTTTTCTTTCTCTGCCAAATAAAAAAATAAAGCTTTAGAAGCTCCTTTTGTCTTGATGCACCCACATGCTTGTCAACTATTTGGTCCTTAGCAAGAATATTAATTAAAAGGTGGTCCAGTTCTGTCATGAATAAAACGAGTTAGCGGAATGTAAACAAGTATTAAAATACAGCAAAGTGAAAAAATTTCAAGTCTCCCCCTCGACCATGTAGTCAAAAATATTATTGTTGTTAAAGAAAAGATGATCAAAAAGCATGCTGAACTTGTTATTTTAAAGAATTGGATAGATAATGCGAGGGGCCTCAGATGTGATGTTTTTAGTTTGGGTTCTGAAGTTTTTTGTCTGATGCTTTTAATGAGATGTTAGATGCCCATAGTGGCATTGTGAGTTGGATGGCCAAATGAATTGAATAAATATTTAAATAAATATGTGATAAACATTATTTATTTGAATTATTTAATCTAAATACATGGATAATTCTATCAACAGCATGTTAGCACATTTTTTTCCTTAGCAAAGAGAGCCGACACAGAAAGAAATGTAGAAAACAAAACTCTGTTTAAACAGATGTCTGCTTTTATTTTTATTTCTTTATTTTTACTTTTTAAAATCATGACGGAGGAGGGGAGAAGGGGAGGAAATGCATTTGCTGAGACCAGACACAAAATATCAACTAGCAAGGCATTTAAACAAATATCTGTTAAAAGAAATAAACTGCTACAAATGAAGAGATTTTGCCAGATGAGAGGCTGGTGGATGCTGTTTGAATGACACAAAGATATTTAAAAGATGTCTCTTCAAATGCATCAAGTCAAAATAGATGGAATTAAAAAAAAGAATAACTTTTAATAACTTTTAATAAAGGCAGCCCATGTTTATCTCTGTGAGCAATGAAAGAGTTGGTCTCGGCCTAATTGTTTTAATGAACCCTTCTTTCCTGGATCTTCTTCTACACCAGTCCTGATACTCAAAGGGAAGTCCAATTGCCATACCTAGAGGAAGTCTTTTTCAAAAATAAAGGTCATTCTAAGGTAATCATTATCCTCTTCCCAGATAGCAAAACTTCCAAACTGAATCCTGCAACAACATACACCTTCACATAAAGGATAAATCAGGGGTCTTCAAACTTGGCCCTTTCATGATTTGTGGACTTCAACTCCCAGAATTCCTCAGCCAGGCACATTGTTCAGGGCGTGGCTTCTCTGTGCCTCCTTCTGAGGAGCCCCATTGCCTTCCTCTGTTTACTCCTAATTGACTGCCTCCTGCGTCGGGCGTCCTTGAACAGGGCCAGCTATGGTTCATCTTCATCCACACTGTCAGGCTCACACAGCTGGGTCTCCGTGGTGACCAAGTGGGAGGGGCCTGGCTAAGGGCTCTCATCAGCAAGATCTTCAACCCCCTCAGCAAGGTCTTCAACACCCCCCTCCTCCTCTGAGTCGTCCGACCCAACTGCCGAACCCACAGGCTGACCCTGAATCACAACATAACCCCACACAGAAAGGGAAGTGAAACTTCATATGTAAAACTAATTGGATAATGTGATTTATGACATGTAAATAAGGGTGGGATCTGTGTATGATACAATGGGCTTAGGGGAGGAGATTTCAGATTCTGACATCCATCCATGAGTGCCGATGCTGCGTTTCATTATTAAGACTTTTTAAATAAAAAATGCCTGAATTTTGTTTGAACTGTCTCATTAATTGGAACCATGTCACTATGCACTTTATGTGTTGTTTGTTAAATGTAGACCTTAGAAAATTCCAATTTGGCACCAAAGTCTAATTTAGATTTATAAGCATGAATCATTAATCTTGTTTTACTTTCCCCCCAAAAAATAATTTAATAAATTATAGGAGACAGCACCACTCCTTCTCTTAATCTCCCTCTTTTTCCCTACTCTCAAATGTACAGGGCTGCTTTATGGCAACACCTCAAAGTTGACATGAGCCTCCACAGTAACACTGAGGGGAGGATACTATGCCCCAATTATACAGAGAATCCTGGCAGACACTGTGTGAGGTACGAATTCTATTACAGAAGGTAATATCCTATACCAGGGGTGCAAAGCTAGTTCACCTCCTCATGGTGCATCCTGGATAGCATAACAATGTGAAATAAATGAACTAGCAGCTGGTAGTATCCAGACTACTCTGTAGACTTTCCTGGCTTTCAAAATACATGGCAACAACAAACTCATTAGTAATCTCTAGAATATAAGTAGGACCTCTGTGGAGGATTGAATATTCCATGCCAATATGAATTGGCAACAACCGATCTGTTTGAGTGACATGATCTATATCCCAAAACTAGATTCTGCAAATTTTCTGTAACTCTCTGTTTTAGATAGGAAACTAATATATGAAGCTTTTGTAGCTCAGGTAACCCATTGAGAAGATAGGCATTCGTGAAACTGGGTTAATATGGATTAAATGTTACTCCTTTCATAGGAAAAAATAACTTTAAAACTGAGCAAAACATAATATTTAAAATATAGTTTTCATTCAGTAATTAAAGATGTAATGTATTAAGTCTGTTCCTCAAAAATATCTAAGTGAGACAAACAATGCAGAAGAAGAAATATCCTCTTATTATTGGGAAGCAATAATGTCAATTACCTTAATTTTACTATGTTAATGTATGCACATTCCACATAACTCAATTTTTGTATGGCCCAGATATTTCATGTATTCAAAATTCTTCAGCTACATGCTTTGGATTAAAAATGTCATTATCTATAAACATTTTGACCCATTTTATTTTTATTATCTTCACAGCAACTATTATTAGAAAAACCTACAGTTGTGAGCTACTATATCCCATTTAATAATAATAAAAAATAGTCTGCAATTCATAAGGAGACAGGAGTAGTAAAAGAAAGATGGGTGAACACAGTATACTCATAAGGGGTAGTAGGGCTGAGCTGATAAGTTGTCCTGATTGTTACTGACATAAATACTCTCATGTGCTCAGCAAACTGAGATCTGCTCCTTTGAGGTCATAAAAGCAAGAGCATTCAAGTGATCCAAATTAACCTGATTGCCCTGAGAAATTGATGCCCTATCCATTTGATAACCATCTTGGGTTATGAGATAATCTTAGAGCCCTCATCACTTTTTGAACAGTCACTTTTTCTAGTCTTAAGTGGTTACAGGGCTGCAGGTCTAGTGTCTTTGATATTTAAGCTGCCAGTTCCTAATACTTTCACTTAATGGCTTCTGTACAAATATAGTCTATTGCAGTGGTTCTCAACCTTTTCTTCACCCTCTTTAAATACCTTTTGTGGCCACGGGCCCCCAAGATTTAACTCAACATTTCTTCAAGCCTTTATGGACCCACTGTGATGATATCACACACACACCCAGGTTGAGAACCACAGGTCTTCCATATTTGATATAGTCAGAATTCAAGAACCTCCCCACCAGACCTTGCTGAGAAGTAACCAGGGGCTGAAGTTGCTTTAAAGCTGGATCCTCTCTCAATTCACAATCCTGTTTTGATTGGGCAATTCATCAAAGAGGTGACTGAATTATTTAATGTAATCTTGGGAAGCAGGCTAGGCTGTAAGATAGTGATTGGCCTGTAGTTATTCACCAAGATTCCATGGTTGAAGGTGATCCTATACATGTTTTCTCTAAACCTGATCTAGCTCTTTTACCAATAAAGGACATTGTGTCTTTACTATGGTTTTTAATCTGTTGTATTCATTCTCGGGACTATTTTTTTTAAACATCAACAGCAGAAAGCAAACAAATATCAATTACATAAATAAAGTCCTTATTTAGCTGACCATTCTATGGGCTTGATTTAATCTGAGAATCCGATGTAATAATTGAGGAAAGATAAACAGGAAAGTCCCAACTCCCTGATGAAAATGAGGCAGTGATTATTGCTCACAGAAAAAGGCAATTAGAATAAGTTTGAATATTGCCAATTTAAAATATTTACAACTCACAGGTCTCATTTTTCTTTCAAGGGTCCACTTAGTAGAATTCTAGTTTGCAAGGATGCTATATTACTTTATTTGGATTCCAGGTCATTTTAATCTAGGATACAATCCCATAGATATATTAATAAGGGAATAAGGGAATACGTTCCTCTAAACAAAATGGAACTTACTTCTGAGTGGTCAAGTATAGAATTGCAACATGAATGAAATTTCTAAAGAGCTCCTTATCACCTTTCATATTATAAATCTATTTATTACAATTTGAGTATACTGCCCTTTCAAGAGACCTGCTTGATGAATATCTAGAAACAAATTTTTTCTTGTGTTACTCTCATACCAATTGTAAAATAAGAAATGCAGTTGGTTCTGCCAATATTTTTCTGAATCAGCATAAGGAAGACAACTCCTCCTCCTCCTCAAAATATTTGTTTTTATGTTTTATGACACTTATTGTTCCAATGTTTTCTGGATTATTATATATTATATGGTGATAGAATCTTTTGATACTTCATTTAAAGAAAGTAAAGGGCTATTATAAACAGGTGTTTTATAGTGATATTACAAATAAACTAACAAAGGTAAGGCATAAGGGAGAAACAGGCTTTGTCTCAGCCCTGCCAAGACTGAGTGGCTGTGCATACCGGCATCTCAAACTAACCAGTCCATTTCATCTCTAATGATGGGGGGTGAGGTGTTACCCCCCCATCGCTAGGGCTCGCAACTTGGGTGTCCCCCTGGATTCGCGGCTCAGTTTTGAAGACCATATAGGAGCCGTGACCAGGGGGGCTTTTGCCCAGGTTCGCCTGTTGCGCCAGTTGCAGCCCTACCTGGACCGAGATGCCCTGCGCACAGTCACTCATGCGCTCGTGAACTCCCGATTGGACTACTGCAACACTCTCTACATGGGGCTGCCCTTGAGGACCAATCGGAGGCTCCAGCTGCTGTAGAATGCAGCCGCACAGGTTGTGATAGGGGTTTCCCGATACTCCCATGTAACACCTCTACTCTGCGAGCTGCATTGGCTTCCAGTTGCCCTCCGGGTGAGATTCAAGGTGCTGGTGATGACCTATAAAGCCCTTAATGGCTTGGGTCCGGGATATCTGAGGGAACACCTGCTTCCGGCATCAAGCTCCCTTAGTCCTGTGCGCTCCCACAGGGAGGGTCTTCTCAGGGTACCGCCGGTAAAAGATTGCCGGCAGAAAATACCCAGGGGGAGGGCCTTCTCAGTTGGTGTGCCGGCCCTTTGGAACCAGCTGCCTGTAGAACTTAGGACTGCCCCTGACCTTCGCTCATTCTGCTGGGACCTGAAGACCTGGCTCTTCGAGCTTTCTGGCCTGGACTGAGAGTATTAACTGGGGTTTTAATTGTATTTTAAGTGTAATTGGGGTTTTTAGTTCAAGGTTAGTGTAATCATTTTAATTGTTTTTAATTTTTGTAACTTGTTGTATTGTTTTTAAAAAACCTTGTGAACCGCCCTGAGTCCTACAGGAGAAGAGCGGTATATAAGTCTAATAAAATAAATAAAAATAAATAAAATAAAGATATGTGCCACTTTCCCCCATTTATTTCTGATGTAATCAAATTATCCCACAGGATGATTTTCTATTACCCCTGTATTTTCCCATATGGTTGATTTGAGATTTAACATACACCATTTCAGTCAATACCTCATCCCTACTCCAGTATGTAATGAATCTCAGCTGCCATAACTGGAATATGTCGGTATGGGATGCCATCACAAGTACTGATGTGAGAATGGGCCTTCGCTGAAACTGGAAATGTTTTCATAAATTACAATTATAAATTAAATATAATGTTAAATTATATTTTCCGTATTTAAGATAGCTAAGTGAGAATACTGTATTTCATCTCTCAGCACACGATTTTGATTCAGTACAGCTCTGGCATGAATTCTTGGAAGACATATACATGGGAAAGAACAATACTGCAGTCCTTTGGGTATGCACGCATGTGTGCATACTTATTTATTTATTTCCTGACATGGGATTGAACCATGGCTACAGAGCTCCCTTCCTTACCATAGGCAATACCAGCTTTGAACTGAAACTCTATTTAATATTTTGAAAATGAAAGAATGAACTATGATCTCTTGTGCCCTATATTTTCTCTTCCTTTTGTTAATGTCTAACTTTTTTGATTTGCTGACTCTTCAGTTGGATAGAGAAAGTAAATGATATGTATTAAAATATATTCTTTATCAAGAGCAAGCATGGCAGCAATAACGATCTCCTCTGGCTAAATAGGCCACAGGTGTTTCCTGGGGAAAGAATGTCCTTTTTCCATTTCATGTCTACAAGCTAACTGGATTTTTATTAATTCTGATTTTTTAGATTTTTGGATTCCCCTTCTCCTCCTCCTCTACCACTTCAGGTGTCAAGGAAGATACAAAGTTCTGGTTCTTGCTATTTTGGCTGCCTCTAGCATTGTTATTTGATGCTGTTGTAGTGTGTCTTTGATACTGTTTCCCCATCTCCTTCTGGGTCTGCCTCGTGTCCTTTGACCTTCTCATGGCTTGGTTTGGGATAGCATTTTCTATCATACCTGACAATACCAAAATTCTTCAGAGGTATAGGAGGAACATGGCATAACCAATATGTCTTCCAATAGAGGAGAATGACAAAAAGTGCTTCCTTTCAGTCAGATTAGGCCCCCTACCTAATGATAGGACTGTGTCTTACCTAGTTTCCAGTTCCTAAATGAGGCAACTTGAACTTGCCTTGATGTTGTGTTTTGTGGCACAAAGGCAATACTATTTACCTTAGGTAGACCTGGAGACCATGATGTGCCATCTCCTCAAGGGACTTCACATCTCTCAATTGCTTCTTCTTGTTATTGAGAAACCAGAGGAGACAGTGGGAGTGACACAAAGCAAAACAGGCTGCATTGCTTGGCGTAGCCACTCTGGAAGGATATTGTAATTGAAGTATCACTGAAGCAAAACACCACTTCAAAACTGTGCATAGATCTACAGATTTGCATACAACCCTGTTTCCAACCTAGTGCCCTCCAATAACCAGAAAAAGCATAACTCCCTAATGGATGAGAATGATGGGAATCTGACTTAAAATTTTTTGGAGGGCATCAGGTTAAAGAAAGCTCTTATTTACAGTTGCCACATTCATTATCATAAGAGATGAATCCTAGCTTTTAAGCAACATTGATGTACCCATGTTCTTTTGTAGCAATTGTTTATAGGGCTGAAAGCAGTGACTGGTATTTGCTAGGCCAACCACACACACACACACACACAAAAGCAACAGAAATGCCTGTATTTTTTATTTTCTGCATGAATCATCTAGATGGCATCTCAATTTTCAAGAAGAGAGAATAAAAAAAACAAAACCGGTAGGATTGAGGTAAATCTTGCAAGAATGATCATCCTCACAGTGATGATCTTTGCAAATTTTCTTCTGTTCATGAATGTCCAAGTTCCAGTGACAACTCTCATTGAGTATAAAACAGCTGGAAAATCATAGCTCCAACTTCTCATTTGGCAAAGAGCTATGAATTTCTAACAACCAAAGTGAACAGCTTTTCAAAATGTTTTGTGAATAAAACTTAACAGGGAAACAAGAAATTTCCAATGGCTAATGCTTGATAGCAATTTGTTCTAGGGACAGGAATATTTAATTCATTCATAGCCTTTTTATAACCTCCCTTATTCCAGGGGTATGGACCGTTAACTGCAACAGTATATAAAAAAGCTGAGCATCATTGTGGAAAAGATCTTTTTATAAATGCGTTGGTAGGAAAACCATACAAAGGATAGATTTATGAGTACTATTTTTTCTAATAGAAAGTTTTATTGCCGATTGAAGCCAAGGAATATTACTTTGAAAGAGTTGTGAAGTCCAAAATGCATATAGAATGGGGACCAAGGTATGTTTTTAATTATTTTTTCTGCACAAAATAGAGAGGAGGTCTTCTATGTTTGCTAAAGAGCATAATTCTTGGCTCTGTTCACATGCAATGATAATTGTTCATTGCCACTGCCATATTTAATCTCTCTGCAGGACTCCCAAATGCTCTTACCTAAACTCATATTAATAACTATAACCTCAAGTGCATAAAAGAGTAAACCTTGGGCTTTATCAAATGCCATTGGACACATTGGGAAAAGGATGGTGTAGATATGAGCTTTATGTATGGAATTAAGAAAATAATTTTGTGAAGGATGAGTCCTATTCACAGTACTCCCTCCTTTTTGATACATAACTACAGCAGAACAGATATGAAAAATGGAGTCCGTTCTAAAGATGTCATCTGTAAGATTTTGAATGAGAACTGGGAGAGTCAAGTTCCTGAGCCAAGGAAACCTCACTGGGTGAATTTGAGTTAGTTGTTCTCTGTCAGCCCAACTGACTCCACAGGACTGCTGCTGGGATTAAATGAAAAGTGTAGAGGAAGAAAATACATGACAACTGTTGGAAAATATGAGCCTGGGGAAAAACAGGAAGGTGCAAGAAAGAAATTCATGACTATTCTGCCTTGATTCTCTTTGGGATGAAAGAGAGGGAAAGAGAAATATTGTCAGGCTTCAAGATTCTGTTATTATAAAAGGTAAAGGTAAAGGTTCCCCCGCACATGCATGCTAGTCGTTTCTGACTCTAGGGGCCGGTGCTCATCTCCGTTTCAAAGCTGAAGAGCCAGCGCTTGTCCGAGGACGTCTCCGTGGTCATGTGGCCGGCATGTCTAGATGCCAAAGGCGCCTAGTTATTATAGCTTGCATCAAAGGCGCCTGTTATTATAGCTTGCATCATTTAAATAGAATTCTAGCATTTCTTGTGGTATCTGTTTCCTGTGTCTGAAATAGGATAATTATCCTACTCTGCAGGGGTCCCCAACCCCCCCAGGCTGTGGCCCATTCAGAACCAGACCATACAAGCCATGGGTGAACGCACGCACATGCAGCTCCACTTGTGTGAGTGGCAGGTGTGAGCACACACATTTTGAAAAATGTGGCTCTCTGACTAATACTGGGAAAGGTGGAAGGAAAGAAAAGAAGACAAATGCCAGCAGCAAGATGGATGCATTCAGTTTCAGTGACTATGAATACTCTATTGAAAGACCTGAAAGATCAAGTTAGAGATAAATTGTTATCGAGAAAATCCATCTATCTGGTCACTAAGAGTCAAATAGGACTTGATGGGACATAATCAATCCATCAGTTTTCTTATCCAGTCTTCCTTAAAAGGCTGAGCCAGAGAAATTTTCATCTAACTCAACTTGAATTTTTGGGGGACAGCTGGATATACAACTTAAGCAAACAATCATATTAGCTGGTTTAGCATGGAGAACAAAAGTGGACTAGTCTTCAAAGAGGAACAGAATGAGCAAAGTTCATAGGCCAGACAGAGCACATGGGAACTAGCTAGCACCCAGAAAAAAACAGATGTTGAGTATATGAATACAGATGTTCTTTAACCTCACTGTACAGATTGTACATTTATATGACCTTGTAACCTGGACATAAGACAAACATTAGGTGGACAATGTGCACAACATTTTGAGTTTCTGTCTCTGCTACTCACATGGCAGATTGTGTCATAAAATCTGCTATTTGACTCAAACCTTTCCATTTACTTTTTTTATTTTTTATTTTATTTTAATTCCATTTATATCCCGCCCTTCTCCGAAGACTCAGGGCGGCTAACAAGCTTAGCAGTAGCCTTCATTCTATGTATATGCCTGCTTATTAGGGCTTTCGGGTCCCCCCAAGCGACATTATTACAAAGTCAGCTTATTGCCCCCAACAATCTGGGTCCTCATTTTACCTACTTTGGAAGGATGGAAGGCTGAGTCAACCTTGAGCCTGGTGGGATGCGAAGCTGCACTAATTGCAGGCAGCTGGTGTTACTTAAGGAGGCATTAGCCCACTGCTCCACCAAGGCTCCAATCTATCAGATGCCTTATGGGGAACTAAATTCCACTGTAAAAATGTGAGCACATTCATTGCAATCTGCTCTAAGTTTAACACTGATAGTTGATTCTGAAGCACGTTCACTGTCACCTCATGTCTATTGATACCATATGGTTCTCTATCCTTTCATTACATTCTGCTCCAACAATATGCATCCGGTCACAAAGGGGATGGATGTAAAATCTGGCCCATACGAAAAGACATATTATTGCTAGATAAATTATACTTAAACAGGAGAATTAAACTCAATAGATCCAGCAATGTATGCCCTCCACCGGGAAAGGGAGAAGCCAGAGAGCATTAAATAAAACAAATGGGAAGTAATGATAGCCAGACTTTTAGCAAGAAGAACGTCAAAAGATGTGGTTAGAAACAGCTTTAAGGGAAGGGAACTCCAGAGGCTCAGCCCCATGAGCCGAGAAGGTGTCCCCACTGTAGTTCTGGATGAGTTTTTCCAATTGTCAGAGTCTGCAGCTCCAGACTCACTAATCACATTTGCTGGGATGAGAAATGGAGAAACAAAGTCCCTCAGTCAGCCTGGTCTTACATTATTTAAGTATTTATACTGATGAGTAGAAGGAGGAGGAGAGGAAGAAAAGGAGGAGGAGAGGAAAAGATCCTCAGCACATATTTATTGGTTTTAATGGTGCTATTGTGATTTACACCCCCTTAGTATCTGTTCCAGATGGAATAACCTAAAGTGCACGTGGTAAATAATGGAAGAGGGAAACAGAGAATAATTTACTCCATTGCCAGCAGAATCAGATTGTAGTTCTATTCTCTCTTTCTGTGGGTCTTTCTTCCTTTCTGCCCCCACCTCCCTTTATTTGGCTTAGGCACTCAGGATTTTCAGGGGTGAAGACAGAATGTAAAATGAGGTGATGCAACAAAAATAACATCAGATTAAAACTGGAAGCAAGTGATGGAATTAACCACATGAAACATATCCTTTTTTCCTCTGATGGCAGAGGTTCTAATTGAGTAGCAAAAAAAACCCACATCACAATACCCAGGTTATTCCAAAGTCTCCTTGCCTGTCAAACATTAAAAAGTTGCTGTTCTTGTCTGTGCTGTTCATAATTGAAGCCCTACGCTACATGGCTGTGGTATGGGAGAGTTAGATAAGGCTAAACGGGGGAAAGTTAACTTATAATGGGACTCTGTGATAAAATAGGATGGAGTTGATGTTTGTAGACCTATGGTTGAAAGGGACAGAAATGGAAGCTGAATAAAAGCAGATAAGTCTTCCCTTCCCTGCCACCCATTTGCCTTTTGACCAATTAGCTCACTGCTTAGGAAAGGAGCCAAAGACTACACAAACATTTGGGGGAAGAAGAAAGACAACATTTGGTAGGATAATGATGCAAAGTGGGTGGGGCTGTACCATGCAGATGGGCAGAGCCAGAACGTTCTGCTTCATTCCACTAACTTGGAAGACCAATTTTTAAAGCTAGCTTGAGTCCATTCTATAGTTTCTTCTAATGTGTTCTTGGGCTTCCTTTTAGTATACAAATTGAATAAACAAATAAATAAAAATAAAATGATGGGAAGCTGTAAGATAGGATCATCTTTATTGTCATTTTTTACTGTGGGCACAATGGCACACATCAAAAATGAAATTTAGTTGCCCGCTCTCAAAGTGAAACACATACATGACACACACCTAAAACATACTATAAATAATGTATGTATAGACCCTACATATACATAACAATAAAATATTAAATACTGTCCATCTTGAATATATAACGGAAGGAGGAAGCCTGAGAATCAAAAGGGCCTTAGAGGACAAAAAAATATATATTGTAGGTCTCCAACAATTCATCTAATCCATCCCAGCTAATATTTTTCCTCACCAGATTCGATTACTAGTCTTAGCAATTCCGGATACTTGCAGTGCTTGACTGTTTACAAAATTTGAACAAATTGTGAACACAAGTTCCTTAGCTAAGTACATCTCAAATACTATTTTAAAAAGTCTCAGAAATGATAAGAAACATGGGCTTAAATGCAGCATTCTACTTAGTTTTGGTCCTAACCAAGTTAATCATGTGAAAAGAAAGGAAGAAAAGAAAGACAAAAAAGAAAATCTAACAGGTCCGATGATGCCTTCGTGGTCCCATCAGCTATCCTTGTCAACTGTTTCTCTAATACAAAGGCTTTTGCATCTGCAAGCTGCAGGCAGTTTCACTTGATCTTCTTTCAGACCTGAGCTTGATCATGAAAGGCCTTGTAAAAGTTGTGTGGAGTTTGTATTGACAAAGGATTATAGGGATACCTTTTCCAAAGCTTAGCAGCAGGATCTCATGAATTGTCCACTGATGCAGGGAAGGCAAACTGAAGTTTCAAAATAGCATTGTTCAAACTTTTCATATTCCCCCCAAGTGAACAAGTCTACATTTGAACTATGAAACATTACAAGAAATGACTTTTAAAACTTCTCTTGATGGACGTGGTATCCTTTTAAAAAAATGTATCTAAACTGATGTATTGGCTCCAGAAGTCTTTTTGGGGCTTTCATTAAAATTTGCATTGGGGACCTGATTTTAATAACAATGCCAAGAAGGCTATCTTATATGCCCTGTCTGGATGACTAAAACGAAACCATCATGTTTTAACATAAATAAACTTGGTTTCCAAATTCCATCCCCAGAGATATCTTTGTAATATGAATTACACTAATTATGTCTTCTGGTTTAAACATTGATTTCAGTTAATTTAATGGACTTAATGGATTTTGCTGTTTCCATCAGATGAGTGCTCAATATTGGTTTTATTTCTTGACCACTTATAGAATTTTCTTGGCTCACTAAATATATTATAATTGGCAGTTTCCTTATTCAGTGTGTGTGAAAATATTGCCACAGCTATATGCTCATAATAATTCTGAACTCCATGTTGTATTTTTCTTAAGGTTTTATTTAAATAGCTAATACACACAAACACAGTTAGACTATATAAAGCCAAGTGAATGTGGGAACAGAGAAATATTAAACTTCTGTTATCCACAACATTCCTTTTCTATCTAATTTATTATTAAGTTCACATTTAGCACAAAAATCCAAGGCTGTGATACATACAGTACTATTTGAATTCCTCTGGAATCAGTTATTCTTATTTCAAAGTACCACACACAGTAAGTTTAATAAATCAAATTTAAAAATAATAAAGAGTAATAAATCCTTGAGTAGCTTATTATTCAGCTTCCACCAAGTTCAGGATGAGCCAGTCACTTTCTGTAAGGTCCAAGGAGAATTTCCGTTTTGTTCCTTGAGAATTTTTGCTTTTGAGCCTGAAGGATTTCATTTCAACAGGACTTTCTAGGCACAATTGCTTGGCTTTCTGATCTTTTCCATCAAGGCCCAGGAAAGTAAACTCCACAGCTAAGTAGTTCTATAGAAACTGTTTTCATCGGATTTTGGTCAGCTACCCAAAAGAGAATTCAAAAAATGCCACAGGGATTGAAGAAGCAAATTCATATATTATATTGGAATGGCATATAAGGATACAGGATTCTTTAATTTATGATAAACTTTAGAAATATTTTAGAATTAGCACATGCTTTTTATTTTTCTTCCCTTCCACCCCCCCCCCCATCACCCTATTTCATGAAACATCATAAGAGATAGCAAATCTTGGTTGAACTAAAAAATAGCCAAGGTATATTGATTTTATTTTAGAAATGTATTTAGCTGTCCAACTCTACAGTGACTCTGGGAAACATAGAGTACAATTTTTAAAAATACCTAAATGGCAGTAGAAAAACAAGCAAAGACAATCAAAGACAGAGCACTTGCCTCCCACTTACTCAAGGCCTGGATAAGCAGCCAAGTTTTCTAAGGTCTTTTGAACATGATTTGGTGGGGGTCAGAGGTATTGAACATGTCTGGGGTAGAAGGAGGATGGTATTCTAGAAGATAATTTGAAGAATTAGAATCCATTAGGAAACTCAGGATTATAGATCAGATAGTTGAAAAAAAATTGGGAAAAAGATAGTAGTAAATGAGTTCAAATCTTGCCAAGACAATTTATTTATTTATTATTTATTTATTTATTGATAGGATTTATATCCCGCCCTATCTCCCGAAGGACTCAGGGCGGCTAACAACAAAACATATAATAAGTACAGAAATTAAGATAAAAATAAAATTAAAATCATCTGTGCAATAAATTAAAATTAAAAACTAAAAATAAATTAAAAGTTGTAAATATAATTAATTAAAATGCCTGTCAGTCCAGGTCAGCCTGGTGGAAAAGGAGTGTTTTGAGGCCGCGGCGAAAGGATTGGAGATTTTGGGCCATCCGAAGCTCAGGGGGGAGCTGATTCCATAGGGCTGGCGCTCCCACAGAGAAGGCCCTCCCCCTGGGGGTCGCCAGCCGACATTGCTTAGCTGACGGTACCCTGAGGAGGCCTTCCCTGTGTGAGCGTACTGGGCAATGGGAATTTGTTCCCGGCAGCAGATGGTCCTGCAAGTATCCCGGGCCTAAGCCATGTAGGGCTTTAAAGGTAAGTACCAGCACCTTAAATCTCACCCGGAGGGCAACCGGTAGCCAATGCAGCTCACGCAGGAGGGGTGTAATATGGGAGTATCGGGGTGCTCCCATCACAACCCGTGCAGCTGCACTCTGCACCAGCTGAAGCCTCCGGGTGGTCTTCAAGGGCAGCCCCATGTAGAGAGCATTACAGTAGTCTATACGGGAGGTAACGAGTGCGTGGGTGACTGTACGTAGGGCATCTCGGTCCAGAAAGGGGCGCAATTGGTATATTAGGCGAATCTGGGCAAATGCCCCCCTAGCCACGACTCCAATATGATCTTCAAAACTGAGTCGTGAATCTAGGAGGACGCCCAGATTGCATGCTCTATCAATGGGAGGTAACAGTTGTTGTTGTTGTTAGTTGCGAAGTCATGTCCGACCCATCGTGACCCCATGGACAACGTTCCTCTAGGCCAGACATGTCAAACACAAGGCCCGGGGGCCGGATCCGGCCCACAAAGTGGTTTCATGTGGCCCACGAAGCCATCCTGGAAACAGTGAGGGAACGGCCCCCTCTGCCTTGGCCCTGGCCCCAGTGGCATAGCGTGGGGGGTGCAGGGGGGGCCGGCCACACCAGGCGCAACATCTGGGGGGCGCACTCGCACTGAGCTGCTCAGGGAGCCCCAAGGGCTGCACAGAGTCGGCTTGGCTCCGCTCTTGAGCTGCTCTTTCTTGCAAAGCGAAACGAGTCCAGCAGGTGAGATGGGCGGCCACATAAACTGAATAAAATAAATAGAAGCACCCAACTCTCCGCCCAGGCTCAGGCCAACCGCAAGTGCCCCGCAGGCGCCCCGGCAGGCTTGGCCAAGTGAAGACAGACCCGCCGGCCGGCCGGCCTAGCTTCGTGTGCATGCGTGGCTTTATTTAGCAGGGCTCATGTGCGAGCTTGAATGCAGCGGCTCTTGCAGGTCGAAGCCCCGCCCAGCCGCCCTCAAGAGGGACCCGGAAGCATCCCGCATGCGCGCGACTCTTCTTGGAAAGTCTATGCCGCTGCGGGGTACCTCTTTCCGGCGGTGCCGTGATGTCACTTGCCTTGCCCCGGGTGCTGACAACCCACGCTACGCCACTGCCTGGCCCAGAGACCCTCCTTCTGCCAGAGACCCTCAGATCTGTCCCACTCCTGCCCAGGCCCCCATAGGCACCCTTGATGCGAATGATGTAGAGCTGGCCATGCCCACCCAGTAGGCCATACACACTTTAGCCACGCCCACCCAGTAGGCCACGCCCACCCTGGCCATACCCACCCGGACCCCTAAGGGCAACCGCAATGCTGATGCGGCCCTCAATGAAATTGAGTTTGACACCCCTGCTCTAGGCCTTCCTGTCCTCTACCATCTTCTGGAGTCCATTTAGGTTCACGCCTACTGCTTCAGTGACTCCATCCATCCACCTCATTCTCTGTCGTCCCCTTCTTCTCTTGCCCTCAACCTTTCCCAGCATTAGGCTCTTCTCCAGTGAGTCCTTCCTTCTCATAAGGTGGCCAAAGTATTTGAGTTTTAGCTTCAGGATCTGGCCTTATAAAGAGCAGTCAGGATTGATCTCCTCTAGGACTGACCGGTTTGATCACCTTGCAGTCCAAGGGACTTGCAGGAGTCTTTTCCAGCACCATAGTTCAAAGGCTTCAATTCTTTGTCACTCAGCCTTTCTTATGGTCCAACTTTCACTGCCATACATTGCAACTGGGAAGACCATAGCCTTGACTATACAAACTTTTGTTGGCAGGGTGATGTCTCTGCTTTTTAGTGTTCTGTCTAGATTTTCCATGGCTTTCTTCCCCCGGAGCAAGTGTCTTTTAATTTCTTGGCTGCAGTCCCCGTCTGCGGTGATCTTGGAGCCCAGGAAAATAAAATCTGCCACTACCTCCATTTCTTCCCCATCTATTACATCAGTGCTGGGATTCAAATATGTGAACAACCGGTTCTCTGTGTGGATGCTGCTTATGGAAGTCCATTGTGGACCTGGGCAACAAAAAATTAGCTAACGGTTCTGCCAAACTGGTGCAAACTGGCTGAATCCCACCATTGAATTACATGAATGTATCTCTGTGGTAACCAAAAGCTAAGTTCACATCTAAAGGGAATTTATCTTTAACTTCACAAGAAAAATGTATATACATGTGTGTTCATATTTAATATATTAACAGGTTTGGAGGAGTTTACCTGCAGTTGTAAAAGGAACTACAGAGCTATACTTATTTAAGTATATATGAATCTCTTTTTCTGGTACTCTTGGAAACATTTGATGGCAAATAATGTATATGTATTCAAATATTTTAACTTATGATATTTAATTTATATCCTGCCTTTTGTTTTGTTTTGTTTTCCATTTTCCTCTTTTGACCCCACTGGCCATACATAAACCACCTATTCTTCTTTTATTTATTTGATATAGTTGTTGAACATGCTTATATGCTGTCAAATCAAAGTGACTCCTGCCAATTTATTGCAATGAAAGCAACTGCTGACAACTCTAAAGATAAAACTCATCCTCAAATAACCCAATATCAAGAATAAAAATACACAAAAAAGATAACAGACAATAAAAAGTTACTTCTCTGACTAACAGCAACACTATCTTTCAAAAACTGTTTCTACTTACCCAATTTGATTATTTTCTCTACTTTTCTCCCCCCCCCAAACACACACCCTATTTCATGAAACATCATAAGAGTTAGCAGATCTTGGTTGGTACTTTTGGTAATGAAACATCTACAAGAAAACAATCATGCTCAGAAAGCACCAAAGACCTCAGAGTTCAATGGTGAGCTATAAATACTCTTCTCCAGTTCAAACTTAAATGATCTTCTGGAAATCCACCAAAGAAGATGCAGTCTAACTACTGAGGGAAGTTATTTCACAAGATGGAGGATCCCAGAAAAAAGCATTTCTTCTAAGGGCTCAGGCCTCTCAGCTTGCATAAAATGAGGACATGAAATTGGAATTAACATCTTCATCCCATTACATCAACCCATCCTACCTAGTCAGGCAGGGAAGATATGTTTCAGACCTTGTCGGTTAAAGAACTCTGAGTGACAGGGTTTAGAAAGAGAGCCTTCTTTGCTGTTGCCCATACCCTGGAGCTGAGGCAGCCCTTACTTTCCTTGTCTTTTGAAAAGGAGTTAAAACATGGTTCTGTGGCCTTACATAGGGAGCCCAAAAGAGCATGCAGCCATGGAGTTGGCTAGTCCCCTGAAAGTCCTTCCCCTGCCTTTTAACTAATTTTAATAGTATTCAATCACTCTTGTCTCCTCCTAAACTTTTAACTTTAATATATACAGTTTTACAGTTTATTATTTTATCATACATAGAATCCCTATTTAAGGGTGAAGGACAGTTCAGAAATTTGAAAAATAAAAATAGATAGATAGATAGATAGATAGATAGATAGATAGATAGATAGATAGATAGATAGATAGATAGAAACATAGGATGGATCAGTTCTTTGTGGAGGAGATGACCCTGACTTCTGGAACTCAAGCCACATAGAGCTTTAAAGGTTAAAACCAGCAGTTTGAATTCTTCTCAGAAATGAACTAGTAGACAATGCAGCATTCAGCATATAGGCAAATAAATTACTATGGTGGCTTTTATTTGCCCACAAAGAAGAGATGCTGCATTTTGGACTTTCAGCGTAACCCTCAATAGAAAACACATAACTGTAGTGTAGTCTGCCTCAGCTGTTTGCTTTGGGTAGACTCTAATAGGCCCTGCATTCATGGGAAAAAGGTACAGTATGTCAACAATGTTCTTGCCAAATTACATTGAATAAAGAGTAAGGAGCTTGTTAATTTTTTTTAATATCGCCTCAAAAGTGATTTTTCCCCTACAAGCTGAAAAATCAATGTCCTTAAAATAAAGCTTAATTGAGTCATTTAAATTATCCTTAAACACAATAGTGAAGTTAACCATGAAGGGAAATGATGTGGATGGTAAGAATGAAAAAGGTTGGGGAAGAAATAAAGATTCCCACACACCTGAAGTTTGCATTTTGTAAATGAGCAAGTGCATCTGAATATACACATTTTACCTGAAAACACCACTGAATTGAGAGAAAGCATCATTGGCAGTAATTCATAGGAATTAGGTGCATCTTACAAAAATGTTAGGGCACAACCCAAAATAGTGGAAAAAATTGGTTTAAGTTCCAAAAAGGCATTCAACAAAACCCTCTGGAAATATTTAACATCAATGCATTGCAGAAGAGGACATTGTTATCAAAGACTGATTTCACCTTTGTTGGCCAGAGGGAAGGGGATATTGATACCAGAGAGAATCAATACAGTAAGATATTTGTGCCATCATTTGTTTTTTATTCAATAGGGACTTGAGATGTTAACAAAGTAGGGTGATTACTAAAACAGAGGAACAGAGTTGTATTTATTCATTTGGTGGGTTAGGATTTCGATGTCAAGCAGATGTGAGGAGACTTGATGACAGAGCAAGGCAGCAAAAGAAAAGGTTCTAAACTGTCAGCCTTACTAGGTACACCAGATGGGAATGCTACATATTTTGTATGTAAGGCTGAAAGTACAATTCTCCTACTATCTCCTTTAGAGCCCCCAAAATTAAGGAAGGCCTTTTCTGAGCCTCTTGTCCTGCCCACTATCCAACTGCATAGAGACAGTGGCTATGCTGTTTGTCAAAAACAGATCAGGGCAGACAAATCTTATTCCGTTCTTTGACAATGCGACAAATTAATGGACCAGAAAAATTGCTGTGTATATATAGCTTATTTTAACTTTAATAAGGCATTTGATAAAGTAGACCAAAATGTACTACTTGATAAGAAAGAAAAATATGGGTTAGACAGCATCACCACCAGATGGATTTCTATCTGGCTGACCAACTGCACTCAACGTGTAGTCCTTAATGAAACTGCATCTACAAGGAGGGAAGCATGCAGTGGGGTATGTCTTAGGCCCAGTACTCAGATAACTTTGCCTCTAGGTATTTGCAGATTCAGTGCTTGATTATCTTTACACATCTATAGGAATGTGTGTGTGTTTGTGTGTGTACACATATACATATACATATACACATATACATATGTGTGTGTGTGTGTGTGTAAAATATATTGTATACTGTATATTATATAATGTATAAATTTTATATATAATTTATGATGTGTCTCTGTGTGTAGGAATAATATCAGATCCTATACCTACAGGCATATTTGCTCTCATGCTGGGATTTCAAAGAGAAAAACCAAAAATACCAACTAAATATAGCCCCATCAATGAAACACTAAGTGTCATCAGAGACTGAGGGACTTTGACTGGATACAGCTTCACCGAGAGAAGCCAGAACTTGTCTCAGGGACACTTACATTGTACATGGCAGTACATGCTCTCTCTGGATCTGCCTTTCAAGAAAGGTTAGAAACCTAAATTAATATAGAATGTAACCAAAGGTACATTTTCTGTAGATCGCATACGAAATACATTGCATTAATTCTATTCACTTTGCTTGTAAGCCCAATTTGAAATCACGGTTCTGTCTTACAAAATTCTAAATTGTTTATTTTTATTTTTATTTTTTTATTTCCATTTATATCCCGCCCTTCTCCGAAGACTCAGGGCAGCTTACAAGCTTAGCAGTAGCCTTCATTCTATGTATATGCCTGCTTATTAGGGCTTTCACACACACCCCCAAGCAGCATTATTACAAAGTCAGCTTATTGCCCCCAACAATCTGGGTCCTCATTTTACCTACCTTGGAAGGATGGAAGGCTGAGTCAACCTTGAGCCTGGTGGGATGCGAACCTGCACTAAATGCAGGCAGCTGGTGTTACTTGAGGCATTAGCCCACTGCTCCACCAAGGCTCTTAGGAATACGTTATCCAAAAGAATATTTGTATCCAAATATACATCCAGGATGGAGGAGAAGACTTGGAGTCCTGACCAGTACTGGCTGAAAATTTGGAAATTTGCAGTCCCAATATATCTGCTGTTCTCTTTCAAGCTCATAATGACAGGGCCATGGAAACCTTGGCTTGGTGCCATATATGAAACATTTGCTTTTAACATTTTGTTCAACAACTTTTACTGTATAATATTTGAAGAGGATGGATCTTTAAAAATATCAAATAATTCCATTTATCTAAGTATGGCTAAAACTTATTGCCCCTTTATGTCCTCTTCCTTTTCTCATGACTGGTTTTGTCAAGGAAGAAAGGGAAGGTGGTTTGCAAAAAAAGACCACAAAGGAAGACACAAACTCAGAAGCTGCAATTACACAGAAGTCTATGTTCTCAATAGACAAGGCAAGTCATATGATAAAGCCAAGGACAAAAGGGTGAACCCCCATTCCAAATTAATTTCTTAATGATGTCAATTTAGTGATTCACATTTCAATTCAAAGGCAGCTAACATTGCTTGAAGTCTTTTTGTTTTGCTTGCTTGCTTAGCAATGCATTCCAGATGTGTTGGATTTAATTTATTTCTCCATAACTATTTCTATATTTCTTACTTAAAATATATAATGATTCAAAAAAACTGAATAGCATCCAAGTTGTTCCCCCATTGGATTTCCCATATTTGATTGTCAAAACTGTTAATCTTTTTTTCAGGCCTGAAATTACAAGCTAGCTTTATTGGTCAAAGGCCATAATAATTTGAGCTCTTATTTTATAAACTCATTTCTGTAGCGTGATATCCTGATATGAGCAAGAATAATAAATCACAAACATGTCCCCCAAGATTGCATTGTAAATGTCAAAGTAGACAGGAAATTGTAATTAAAGAAAGGAAATTGCTACAAAGAAGCACTTGATTTTAAAATGAGCTAAGCACAGAATTTTCTAAGCATTTAATTATAAACCAATTTCAATTGACTACTTTGCTTTGCAGTCATATTTCTTATTATAACTTCTCACTATAATAACCAAATCTCTCTGCTTACACTGGTCAAGAAGTATTACCGCATAACACTGAATAAGTACAGAGATTACCAACTTTACAGGAGCTTAATTATTCTGCCATGATGGATAGAAAGATCAGAACAGTGAGTAAACTAGAAGCCTCCTTAAACTATTTCAAGGGGCAAGGAAATGGTGGCTTTTCAAAATGTGTAACATTAACCTGAAATTGTCTGATGTGTGACAGTTCTAAACAAAGTGTTTTTGCTGAAAAGATGCCAGGACTACTTCTTGTAATGCAGGAAGAAATGAGTGAGGCTGGTGGAGGTTTCCAAGGGAAATAAAGAAATAATTTAAGTGCTAGGGTTCCAAGCATCTAGAATGGGGGAGGGGGGAGGGAACCTTGTCTCTTTTATGACTTGTAGACTTCAACTTCCAGAATTCTGGGTATTGAAGTCCACAAGTCATAAAAGAGCCAAGGTTCCCTACCCCTGATCTAGAACATAGAGGCACAGTGGAGGACGTATGGTAAGCAAGGGATTTGGCCACAGGATGAGCCTAGAAGAGGTTCTCACCAAAAGGCAGGAGGCCTTCAAGGGAAACTAAACCAGGGACCCTTTTAATAGGCCAGAAATAACACTTGCAGAGTGGAGAGGAAGAAATAAAATCAAAGAGTTTGGAAAAAATATAGAAAGGTGTGGTGTCCCAAAGGTGGTTTTCCAAAAGGCAGCTAGATTTTGTTGATTTTTGAAGATGAGCTGAAGAAGCTTCCTGGATGACAAATGAAACGTCTTCAAGGAAAAACATCAAGAAAGATCAGTTGCCTTTTGGAAAAACACCTTTGAAAAAATAACAATGATGGAATTGACAGAGGCAATAAAAAGACAAAAAAATGAAAAAAACACTGGGACCAGATGGGCTCCCAGCAGAGTTTTATAAATGTTTACAAGATATATTAAGTTCACCATTGAAAAAATGTATGTAATGAACTTTTATTTGAGGCAAAACTCCCAAATACATGGACAGAAGCTAATGTTACTTCGATACCAAAAGAGGACTAAGATCTGACCCAGATCAAAAACTATAGACCAATATCACTACTGAATGTGAACTATAAAATCTTCACTTCAATAATAGCTGAAAGGCTGAAAAGATTTTTGATTGAATTTATACACCCAGATCAAAATGGATTTTTGCCAAAGAGACAAAAAATAATTTGAGTGTAATACTAAATATATTAGAATATTATGAACTTCATCCAGGGAAACAACTGGCACTAGTATTTTTAGATGCTGCAAAGGCATTTGATAATGTTTCTTGGCAATTTATGATTCAACAACTAAAAACAATGGACTTTGGTCAAAACTTTATAAATATGACTCAGACAATATATCAGAAACAAACAGCAAAAGTAATTGTAAATGGGGATTACACAGAGAAATCTGATATACGAAAAGGCACCAGACAGAGATGTCCATTATCCCCATTACTATTTATCTTAACTTTGGAAGTTTTAAATAGAAACATTAGGCAAGATCCAGAAATTAAAGGATTGGAAATAAAAGGTGAAACCTACAAACTGCAAGCATTTGCAGGTGATTTGGTATTCATTCTAGAGACGATTCCTAAACTATTGGAAAAGATAGAACAATTTTGAGAGATAGCAGGATTAAAGATAGAGAAAAAACTAAAGTGATAGTTAAAAATTTTACAGATAAACGAAAAAAGCAATTATCAGAAAAAATGGAATTACAAATAGTCAAAAAGTTCAAATCTTTGGGAATATATTTGACAGCAAGATGTTCAACAATAAAAGAAGATAATTACATTAAATTGTTAAACCAAATAAAGCTTGATTTGGAAAAATGGAAGAATCTTCAACTGTCGATGTTAGGAAGAATTGCTACGGTGAAAATAAATATTACCAAAAATATTATTTTTATTTCAAATGATACCTATAAAACTGGAGAAAAAAAATTCTTTGAAGATTTAAACTCTCTAATTCAAAAATTTATTTGGCAAGGAAAGAAAGCTAGAATTAAATTGAAAATGTTACAAGAAGCCAAGGGAAATGGGGGGTTTGGCTTGCCAGATTGGGTTTTACATTATCAAGCATCAGTGTTAACGTGGATAAAAGAATGGATAACTCTTAGAAATAAAAGATTGCTGTATCTGGAGGGACTTGGTTGGCATGCTTTTCTATGGTATGGAAAAAATAAGATACATAAATACTTCCAAAACCATTACATTAGAAATGCATTATTATTAACTTGGGAAAAAATAAAATGTAAACTTTATTTGAAAATTCCAGGACGGCTTTCAACAATGGAAGCATTCATATATCCAAATCTAGTCAGTCTTGATAAAATATAGACATACAAAGATATTCTAAATTCTGAAGGGAACTTAAAATCTAGGCAAGAGATGGAAAATCAGGGCATCAATTTAACATAGTGGTCATATTTACAAATGCAAGTCAGATATGATAAGGATATTAAACAGTATGGAATTTACAAAGAACAGACTATGTTTGATCAGACATTATTAACTTCTGATGAAAAGTTAATTTAAAAATGTACAATTTCTTATTAAATTTCAAAATGGAAGATGAACAAGTAAGAGACAATGATAGTATGGGCAAAGAATTTTGGATATAATATAGATTTAGAGAAGTGGCAAAGTTTGTGGGAAAGAAACTATAAATTGACAATGTCAGCTTCATACAAAGAAAACTTGTATAAAATGTTTTATAGATAGCATTTGCCACCAACAAGATTAGCAAACATGTTGAAAAATATGTCAGAGAAATGTTGGAAATGTAAACATAAACCAGGCACATATTATTATATGTGGTGGTCATGTGTTAAAGCAAGAAGATATTGGACAATAAAACACACTTGGTTAGAAAAAATGTTAGAGAAACACATAGACCAGGGGTATCAATCTGCTGGCCCATGGGCCGGACACGTCATCCGGAAGCCATGCCCACCCCATTGCCAGCAATGGCAAAACTGTCCCGATACATTGCAAAATGTCACGTGATGTCGTGAGTTTAACATGTCTGACAGAGACTATAAACCTGAAATTTTTTTACTAAGTATAATGCCAGAAAAATGTGATAAGCAAAGTACATATTTGATTCTACATGTGATAACAGCGGCAGGAATTATATTTGCACAATATTGGAAAAATGAAGAAATACCACCAGAAGAAGAAATAATCAAAAAAATATTAGACTGTGCAGAAATGGGCAGACTTACTCTAAGGTTGAAAGAAAAAGAAGAAACAGAATATTTTCAAACTTGGGAGTTATTTTATCAATAGTTAGAGAAAAGATTTAGGGATTAGGAATTTAATTTGTATTAGTGAATAAGATATTCAGAAAACACGTTTTTGTTGAATAATTATTATTGAACTCTGTTAAAAATAATAATAAAACTTTTTTTTTAAAAAAAGGAAAAGCACCTTTGGGATAGAAAGGTGTGGTGTTATGCTGTATGACAGCTGCATGCTGTCATGGTTCCGACAGAGTCAAATAAAGCTGAACTCTGAGGCTTGCAAATTCCTCAAAGAACATGTTTATTAGTTACAAAGTATCAGCACATCAAAAGTGAAACCAAGTCTGAAGACACACACAACAATTCCCCAATACAAAGTTAAGAAATCCCACCTCTAAAACTATGCAAGCAACTATGTTTCCTGATACATCTTCTTGGTGGGCTTTTCATGAAATGCCCAGCCTGTAGTCTTGGGAGCAGCTTCTGACCTTGGTTCCCATGGGACAAGAAATTATTTTGACTAGCAAGCACCTGGCAATCTCCCCTCTCACCTTTCTATGTGTCAACTGAAAATGAATAGGGAAAATGGCCACAGCCATGTTCATTTTTAAAATTGACACATGCGTGCATAATACCTAGGGACTCTGTCTGACCAACAAAAAAAAATCTGACCCACCCTCCTCCAAAGCTACAATACCTAGAAGAAGTGGCTAGGAAAAAGAAAATAAAGTGCTTAGCTTGACAAAACCAGTATGGAAATAAAAAGGAATTAAAAATTGAAAGAAACAGTAAGTTTACTCCAGAATAAGGAGAACAAAACCTTAAATTAAGAAATTTAATGAGCAGAGTCAGAGGTTTAAGTGGACAAAATGAGGATAGATCAGGTGTGATATAAATTTAAAATCATGATCAACATCTCATTGTCCTCATGCAAAATTTATATACAAGTCATGAAGTCACAGCATGGACAGGTCAGGACATGGTGAAAATTGACTGGTTCTGGATTAACAAAGGAGTGAGACAAGGCTACACACACACACACACACACACACACACACACACACATTCCTTATTTATTCAACCAAAATGCTGAATATATATTAAGGGAAACTGGGTTGGAAGAAGGTAAGCATGGTTTTAAAAGTGGAGGAAGCAATATCAATAACCTGCTGTTGACACTGCTTCAATAACTAAAAACACAAAGGGTTGGCAAATTGTAATAATAAAAATCAAATAACACAGTGAAAAATTGAACTAAAATTAAATGACAACAGGTACAACAATGAGAAAGTACAGTGAAGTTATCCAAGTGGTAGATAGCTTCAACCATCTTAATAAAGAAATGAGCAGTCCAGATTAGCACTTGATAGAGCAGCCATAAAAGCCTTGGAAAAGATATCTAGATATGTCTATATCTACAAAGATTAAGGGACACAGTGGCTTAGTGGGTTAGGACGCTGAGCTTGACGATCAGAAGGTCGGCAGTTTGGCGGGTCGAATCCTGAGTGCCGCATAACAGAGTGAGCACCTGTTACTCGTCCCAGCTTCTGCCAACCTAGCAGTTCAAAAGCACGTAAAAATGCAAGTAGAAAAATAGGGACCACTACGGTGGGAAGGTAACAGCATTCCGTGCGCCTTTGGCGTCTAGTCATGTCGGCCACATGACCACGGAGACGTCCTTGGACAAGCGCTGGCTCTTTGGCTTTGAAACGGAGATGAGCACCGGCCCCTAGAGTTGGAAACGACTAGCACGCATGTGCGGGGGAACCTTTACCTTTACCTTACAAATATTAAAATACTGCAAGGAATGGAATCCCTGTGACACACTATGGCAGAGGCCCGCAACCTTTTGGGCACCAGGGACTGGTTCCGTGGAGAGAGGTTTTTCCATGGACCGGAGAGCACATGGTTTTGTGTGCTGCCTGCATCCCGTGGATGGGGCTTTCCTTGATTGTGCAGACCGGTTGCTGGCATGCCACGGCCCAGTACCAGTCCACGGACTGGGAGTTGGGGACACCTGCTCCACAGGAAGCAAAAGTTTAACTTTGAAGAAGCAGGATAGAAAGAATATTAATGCTTTTGAACCTTGATATCGGGAATACCGTGGAGAGAAAAAATAAACCAAGGAAATACGTCACCAAACAAATCCAGAATTTTAATCTGAGGCAAAAACAGACTCATAGTTGAAAGTGGTAATTACTACATTGTTGAAAGACCTGAAAGACCAAGTGGTAGACAGAAAATTATGAAAAAGATCTATCCACAGTATAAAAACAATCATTCACTCTCAGTCTTTTCTTCCAAAAGCAAGAAAGTAACAATGTGTTTTCTGAACACCTTCTGTGAATTGAAAGTAAACTTGATGAGAATAAATTTGGCTCTTGTTCTTTTTTTGCCCACCAAAAAGTTTTTATATGACAGTGAGTTTTACATATCAATCAGTTACATCTGCTTATTTTGGTTCCCTTCACCCCAAATTAAATGGTTTAATAAAGGACTGGTGTTATATATTAATGGTTGACCATTACCTCAGCAAATTTACCTAGTCATGCTGTAATCACAAATATGCCACAACAATTGATTTGTTGTTGTTAGCTGTGAAGTCGTGTCCAACCCATCGCGACCCTATGGACAACGTTCCTCCAGGCCTTCCTGTCCTCTACCATCTGCTGGAGTCCATTTAAGCTCATGCCTAATGCTTCAGTGACTCCATCCAGCCACCTCCTTCTCTGTCGTCCCCTTCTTCTCTTGCCCTCAATCTTTCCCAGCATTAGGCTCTTCTCTAGTGAGTCCTTCCTTCTCATTAGGTGGCTAAAGTATTTGAGTTTTAGCTTCAGGATCTGGCCTTCTAAAGAGCAGTCAGGATTGATCTCCTCTAGGACTGACCGGTTTGATCACCTTGCAGTCCAAGGGACTCGCAGGAGTCTTCTCCAGCACCATAGTTCAAAGGCCTCAATTCTTTGGCGCTCAGCCTTTCTTATGGTCCAACTTTCACAGCCACACGAGGGTTTTTTTTTAAACATCAGTGACAGGCAAAAAATAAAGGAACAATAGTCAGAAATCCTATAAGACCTGGGAGAAATGATTTACTTCTCAAATATCTGGAGAATTTAAGATGCTGAACACAGGACAGGCTACTTACTATGTTGCAACAGAAGCCTATAAGCTATATTCACAAAATCCATGTGCAGCATTACAAATGTGGGTTGAATGGGATCTCATGTGGAAAGGGTAAAGTAGTAAGAGAATGGGCTACTCAAGAAGTGCTGTTCCTATCTCTCTCCTGTTTCCATGTATTTGTATAAGAAGTCTGAAGGACACTGCTCTTGCATTCCCTTGAAAATTAAGGTTTCAGATCTCGTTGGTAGTTATATTCTTATCTTCTTTCCAGAGTTCCCATTTTGCATATATTTGGCTCCATTTTCTCTCCATTTCACGCTCTTTGGCCTAAATGTGGCTTAGATTAGAACAGCACTCAGTATGCAGTAAAGCTGAAATGCTTTCCTGTGCAGATGGTTCACAGAACCATCAAGTATGGCTGGTTATATGCAAGCACATCGCTAAATGGTCCATATACAATGTGTTATATTCTATCCATATTATGCCACATTACCACTTCGTTTGCCAGGGTCCAAACACAATCACTGCCACAAAGCGAACTATGGTGAGCAATAATTTATGATCTCACAAAAAAGGAAACAGGTCTTACCTAAAAAAAAAATTCACAGGGGATCTTAAGTTCATGTGATAGATATTATCTCAAAGCTATGCAATAATGCAAGAACACAGCAAGGGCAGGAAAACTTCAAGTCTGGCTCATGATGAAACGACCATTGGTGTGATTTATTGTGTAACAAATCTTCTGTAGAACAATTCTAAACATTCATTATGCATCTTTATCATGGAAATTGCACTCTTCACTCACTTAGAGTAATTAAAGCTGCTGATCTAGTCCATATCTGAACCTAAATATTCCACTTTGTCACCAAACACTCATTCAGTGATGAAATAGTGTCCCAGAGTCTTGATAACCAATTCTTATTTTAACTCTTTGCTCTGGGTTCAGGACATTATGTGATAAGAGTTGAAATAGCTGTTGAAGAATTTCTTTCCCTTCTCTTTCTATGGAGCACCATACATCCATCTGTGGACCACATTTTGTTCCCATCCTACTGCAGTCCCCATTACAGCTCCTCCTCTTCATTCTCCTTTACAGTCCTTAAACCCTTCCCAGATTGTACTGGCAATATGTGGTGGCAAAATGTCAAAATTGAGCAGCCGGGCTTTATTTATTTCTTTATCTGCAGGGAAAAAATATGCTAATAGGCTACAAAACTTCCAAATGGTGTAATACGTCTACTCTGTTGATCTCTTCCACACTTAGTGATATGGAAAAAGAGGGTCAGAAGTGTAAGTCCTGCCTTTTCTAATTACATTATTGTGCCCCCTTCATGCCTCCTATGTCCTTTAGAGATAGAGTGAAAACAACAAAAATTTGCTTCCAAGCTAGGGGAAAAAATGCTTGTACCTGCTATAGGATTTTTGACCTTAAATAATTACATGATAATGGGGGGAAAATTCCAAGGGAGATGAGTGGTTGATAAATAAATAAATAAATAAATAAATAAATAAATAAATAAATAAATAAATAAATAAATAAATAATTGATCTACTCTAGTAAATTTTAGCTTTTGTGGGATAAGACACAATTTGTAGACAAATGTTCTCCAAGATAAAACAGTTTGATTGAGATTTTAAAAACCTTCTTAGGGCAATTTCACAGTATGAATGTGATTTTCCATAATGGATGCATCAGCATGCATTGATTTCAAGTGGACTTAAGTTTACCCAGCTATGTCTGGATGTGATCATGCATTATGTGCCTACAGAACACTGTGTACATTATGTTTTGCATACACTGGGCATTTTTCACACTTATAACTACTTATAACTATGGCAACTGGCAATAACAACAACAATAACAACAACAACAATAATAATAATGTTGGAAGGTACCTTGGAGGTCTTCTAGTCCAGCCCCTTGCTCAGGCAGGAAACCCTATACCCTATACCAGGGGTAGGCAACCTTGGCTCTTTTATGACTCATGGACTTCAACTCCCAGAATTCCTGAGGAATTCTGGGAGTTGAAGTCCACGAGTCATAAAAGAGCCAAGGTTGCCTACCTCTGCCCTATACCATTCCAGACAAATGTCATCCAGTCCCTTCTTAAAAACTTCCAGTGTTGGAGCATTCACTGCTTCTGGAGGCAGGTTGTTCCACTGATTAATTGTTCTAACTGTCAGGAAATTTCTCCTTAGTTCTAGGTTGCTTCTCTCCTTGACTAGTTTCCATCTGTTGCTTCTTGTCCTGCCTACAGGTGCTTTGGAGAATAGCTTGACTACGTCTTCTTTGTGGCAGCCCCTGAGATATTGGAACACTGCTATCATGTCCCCCCTCATCCTTCTCTTCATTAAACTAGAAATACCCAATTCAGCAGCCATTCCTTATATGTTTTAGCCTCCAGTCCCCTATCCCCTAATTATGACAGTTGCACTGTCCCGGGTTCATGTGATCACCATTTGTAATCTTTCCAGTTGGCCTCCGACAAGCATAGTCAATGAGAGAAGACAGATTCGCTTAAGGGCCACCTGATTCACTTAATAACTGCAGTGATTCACTTAACAACTGAGGCAAAAAGGTTGTAAAATGGGGCAAAACTCACTTAACTACTGCCTTGCTTAGGAAATTTTGGGCTCAGTTATGGTCACTAATTGAGGACTATCTATACAGCCATTCAATAAGTAGGATGAGATCACACATTGAACTTGGAGGACTTATTCAAGAGCCATAGAACCCAAATAAAGTCATATAATCACAAGAGAATAAACTTTAAATTGACTTATATTACAATAGGGCTAAGTTTTCCCCACTCAGTGAGCCATAGCCAGAAAACAGCTGACCACAGAGTTAACTCACACTTAACTCCTTCAAAACCACTAAATATGTTTTGTGGTGAAGAGTACTAAGTCTACTGGCTAGAACAAGGGATGCCTGGGTTATTTGTTTCATGTAAACAAGGACAAAGCCTACATCTTAAGATTGCAAGCCTAAACCTATATTCTCAAAAGCAGTTACCCAGATTTCAGCAGAATCATCTGAATATTCATAGGATTAAGTTGCATATCCTTAAAATAGAAAAAAGTTGAAATGAGATTAATAGTATTTGATCACATGTAAATGGGTTTAGGATGAAGAAACAGAAATTCAATCATCTAGGACATAGTTGCACTTTGCAAAATTTTTATATGAAAATGTTATTACTGGATCATGCTCATATAATAGAACTGAATCCAGGAATGAAATAAAGAGAGCACTACTAACAGGCTAATTTTAAAGGTATTCTTTTATTTTATTGCTAATAAATAGATAGGGCTTCAAATGTATGGTTACTCTTTTAAGATACTGTTGAACTACTAGATACTTTGGATAATATAGAGTAGTGTACTATAATATCCTAATATTTTGATGTATATATTTTTGATTTTATGGAATGTATATTATATCTATGGATTATTACATAATAAGTCACACGATGGATAATAATGTATAAATCACCCTGATTGCTGTAGAAATTCTATAAATAACCAAACTGTAATGTATTGGGGTTTTTTGCTTGTACTGATTCACATGTCTGTTAAATGCCGCATTAATGGTTGCTCAATGGTGTGTATGTGTAATGGCTACTGACTAAGCCAGACTTGTTGTCTCCAGGGCTTTCATTGGTAGATTTGGGGCAGGAATGTCTTCCTTCAAATCTATTGGCCGCAGCCTAGTGGCCAACCGTATAAATAGCTGCGCAGCAGCCACTATTTCAGTTCTGCTTTGCTTGACTCCAATAAAACATGTTACTGTTTGGAACCTTCTGTCTGCAATGCCTGCAAAGAACCGGCTACACAACACAAACTATGTTTATTTTGTATTATAAAGAACAATCTGTGATTTGTGATCCAATTTGTATAGTTTCAATGTATGCATAAATGTATTTTAATTTATGTTATACGGTCATAGACTAGCAAGACTTTAGAGATAAAATTCATTTGTCAACCATTTAGAGCACGGGTGTCAAACTCACTGTGTCATGTGACATGTGATGTATCGTGACTTTTTTTGCACTGCTGGAGCTGCGGTGGGAACGACATCCGTATGATGCAACCGGCCCATGGGCCGGCAGTTTGACACCCCTGATTCAGAGAATGCAGTTCAAATGCTAGGAAACATGAATAGCAAAGCTAGCCTACCATTCTTCATATAAATTTCATTAGATACATGGGACCCTTTCTATCAAAGTGTCAAAAGCTATATTTAACTATATTTCTAGCATGCTCATTAGGCTGCAGAAAAATACACATAATTCATCACCCTGAATCTACACATTTAATGGAATAATTCAAAATGCACAGATAGTTTATGTTCACATATAAAAACTTATTGAAGTAGAGTGTCTGAATGCACTGAAATGTTCAGATGTTGGTGTTTTCCAACCAAGATACCACTGTGGACACTAATGCATTGATTTGAAATCAAGTGACTCAGATGTTTGAGGGAGAGAAATTAATAAATGAACAAGGTTTAATGTTTTTCACTTAAACTAGAAAAAGAGAAAAATTGTTAAAGTAAAGGGGAGGGGTTTGGAGAGAAAAGAGACAATGATAGTATTTATTTTTTTAAAAAAACATTCTCTGAGTAATAACAATGAAAATTCATTAGAATTCAGTATATTTCAAAATATTAACACAGAATGGGAACCAGAATGTTCTACTAAAGAGATGGACATTTACAAAGAGTTTCCTTCAACAAAGCAAATCACAGGATTCCACATTATTATAACTAAGGATAAAGAATAAAATTCCAAGACTCCCTTACAAAGAACTCAGTTGCAATTGCTCTTACGTCTGTATTTTGAAGGTATTCCACACATCTCTTTGTTTGGGGGAAAAGCTACATCACCAAGAACTTTGTGGCAACTGAAATTGCCCTGTTCACCACCCTGAGTCCTTCGGGAGAAGGGCGGTATACAAATTAAATTAAATAAAAAATTAAAAATTAAAAATAAAATTCATGTGTCTGCAGGCTGCCTATTTTTATTGTAATTAAAGTTCATAACAAGGAAATTCTCTACCCCAGTTGAAGGATTAGCAATCACTCTTATATAAGCAGGGGTATTCAAGCTTTGTGAGTTGGTGATCATCAGCAGCATTCACACAGGTGGCCTAAATCAGGGAAGAATTATGAAACCAGCATCATACCATTGTGACCCAAGCCTTACCTTTTTTGTATGGGCCTCATGATGTCACCTGCATGTAAAAAAATAAAAAAGGAGGGGGCAGAGTTTGCACCAGGACATAGCAACACTATTTTCATCATTTTTGCAAAAATAACATGATTCTGTAGATGCCCATGGTGGCTAAATCTGGAATGCAGAGAGTAGCTGCTGTGATGAGTTGCCCTGTCTAAAATACTTTTCAAATATTTCCAAGTTGAATACTGAGCTATGAGGGCCCATAGTTTTGTGGAAATTAGGACTGCATTTGGGGCTGATGCTTTGCTTTATAATTTATTAAGTTTCTCTTTTTAAAAAAGCTAAAAGTTTATAAAATCAGGCAGGGTATCGGCTTGATATGAATCAAAAGAGATGTTTGTGAGCACCTTAATGGGCATGGATACATTCTGGCAAACAATGGAAACTTGAGATAACCATCTTCCTAGAGATGGATGGAGATGGAGGTAGCAAAGTGCATACAGGAAGGAGGTTAGGTGTCACCTACTGCATTAGCCACCTCCAAAGCCCCATACCCCCATCGGGGCTCCGGGCACAATTATCTCTTCAAGGCCTTTTGGAAGGCCAAAGCAATGAGCACGAACTTTTCCTAAAGTTTAGTTTGTTATGTTCCAGCATTCAAGCCAAAGGACAAGCCTGTTGTGTTAGGTGTTGCAAGATCCTGAGCCCAATAAGTAGGTAGCCTCCTTCCTGCAATTCCTTTTCCTTGACTCTTTTATCCATATCCATTACTCATTTCCCTTAGGTTAGTCAGTAAGATAGAGGTCATGTCACTCTCTTCCATTCCATGTTCTACTTTGGAATGTCATTCTGGTGTGGGTAAAGATGATGATGATGGTGATGATGATGATGGTGATGATGATTTTTCCAATATCAGAGAAATTGCATCAACAAAAGCTCTCAATAGGGAGGTTATGGTGATAGCTATCAGCTATTTTTATGGGAATTGACTCCATGTTTTGTTTCCTTCCCTGCCCTCCCTTTCCTCTCAACAACTGGATGATCCTTGTTCTGCCTCCCAAACACTATCTTGCAAATAAATGTTCTGAGTTAAACCTTAACACTCAGAAGTTTGCAGGAGAGGTATTAATAGAACATTTCAGATCTGTTATTTAAACCTGAGGGGGAAAAAAGACAGTGATTAAAATGAACAGATCCCACACAGAGGGAGAAAAAGAAATAATAATGTTTCTCTTATGATTGATGAGTATTGCAGCATAAAATGTGACATGGTACTATTCATTATAAGCAATTAAGCTCATTAAGTAGAAAGGTACATTATTTTCAAATATTGCTCCGTTCACTCTCATAGCTTCTCCTACCTTCAGTATAATAAAAGCCAAAGATGGATACCCCATCTCAAAGTCCCTCAAAATAGTCTGCCTGGTCGTTCCACTCACAGAAAGAGGACAGCCTGAGAGAAAAGAACTGGCTAGAGGTGGGTGGCAGATTGAGGCTGTATAAATTGCTCTGCATATACTCTGAGAGCTACTGCACCTGAAACAAATTCCTTGTGTCTAATCACACTTGGTCAATAAAGTATTCTAAATACTAACTTCTCATATCCAAAATGCTCTGAATTATTGGATGGAGAGAAGAAGAATTCAAGCGATCCCTAATTCTTATAACCCTAGAGGAGGACTAGAGGATATTAAAATGAAAAGTTGATTGAGGAAGATAGGAGAAAGGCAACTATTTTGGCAACTAGGTTGTATTAGTTGCAAACAGGCAAGCAGGCAACAGAAAGGGAAAAGATACTCCATGTATCCCCAACTAGCCAATCATTCATTTCTCTTAGCTTTGACTTCATTTACTTAATCTAGCATTCAAGTTCTGGTTTCAGCTCCTGTTCCCTTTTCCAACTGTCCCATCAGTATTATGTTCTTCTCTTCTTCCTCTGGTTTTATCTCTTCTTTGTACCTGTCTTCCTTGGAGATTTCTCCCCCTTCAAAGTACAATTTATGGCGAGAAAAGGCAATTTTCAAATTAGCTTCTTTTCATCCTGCCACTCCTTATTCTATACCACATGTGGCTGAATTATTTCATATATAGTTGGACTTTTTCTGGCCTGGAGCTCAGTGCTTTTTTTGTAAAAGAAAAAGGTGCCGGAACTCACACATGTCATACAACTCGTCTAGCCTACCCTACAAGGTTCCTTCCAAAAAAGGTGCTGGAACTCCGTTCTGAGCGTTCTATGAGAAAAAAAGCCCTGCTGGACCTTATTAAAAAATGCATGTGTGTGTACTATTACATACTATATTGGGGCACGGGACTTCCCTAGAAGTGCAGGGACTTTTTGGTTAGGGGTCATTTGTTGCATCTCTTCTGGAAATTTAAACAGAAAGCGAAAGAGAACATGTTCAGAGATAGGTTTCAAAAGGTTTGCTGTAATAGCAAGTGGAGAATCCTTTATGAAAGCTCCTGCTAGTCCATTATAACTCAACCTTTAATATGTATGGATTTCAACACCCAGACTTCCCCAACCAGCTAGATAGGGAATTCTGGGAGTTGAAGTAACTAAGGTTGAGAAATACTATTTTAGTCTGATGCTAGCCTGTTGATATTTACTTTTGTGCATGTTTTTTAGACACTTTACATTCACCTTATAGTCGTTCTCTTTAGTCCACATTTCTTTTGTTTAATTATAAGATTGTCATGCAGAACTGCACGAACAGCCTTGTGCACCAAAATATTGAATTATAAAACTCAAAGTAATTTATTAATGAACACTATTTTGTTTGCTTGAAAATTACATTTTTTTTCCTTGAATGAGTATTTGGCCTGTATTTAACCTGCTACATTTCACATAATAATGCAATTTGAATTCCACATTATAAATGTGAGCATAAAAAGCTATTCTCTGATTCCAGAGGTAGTTGGATTTAGAAAATATCTGGCCACCAAGAAGTACTACTGTATTAGTTTCCAGAAAGATGTGGGCAAGTAACTTTTTTTTCTCCTCTTCTGAAAATGTTATGGTACTGTACCTTCTACAAGAGAATCCATAAACAGCAGCAGAACCAGCCTCATGTACACCATCTGCCACACAAAACAAGCCAATTTCCTCAGTGTGAGCTCCAAATTCATGACTGAGTAGAAAATATATAGACCTTCCTCTACTTGTGCAAATGTTTCAGTGTTTAAGTGGTCAGTTGGAGTTTTCTTTCCATGTGGTTGCATCACTGTTAATGAGAGTCAGTGTGGCAACTAAGCTGGAGGACTAGCAGAGAGATCTAAATTCCTGCTCAGCCTTAATCTATCAGATATCTTTGGAGGAGTGTGTGTCCTGCAACCAACCAGCTTCAAGGCTCATAGTGCTTCAAGCTTTCAAAAAGAAAATTAAAACTAGAATAAAAATAAATAAATCGTGGATACAGAACAGATGGTCATCCCGCTGAAGTTGGTTCGGGCATGTCTAAAGTGCTACATGTCTAAGGAGGTTCTCAGTCATCCAGGTATGGTTGTCCCAAAGGTGCTTTTTTTCAGGAGGCAACTGGACTTTCTTGTGTTTCTTTTGAAGATGTTTTGCTTTTCGTCCAAGAAGCTTCTTCAACTCTGATTAGATAATAATAATAGTAGTAGTAAAATTGGAAGGGACCTTGGAGGTCATCTAGTCCAACCCCCTACTCAGACAGGAAACCCTATACCAGTAATGGCGAACCTTTTAGAGACTGAATGCCTAAACTGCAACCCAAAACCCACTTATGTATCGTTTGGTGCCAGATGGGCGTGGCCCACTAGGTGGGCATGTCCCATTAGGTGGGCGTGGCCACGGTGGTAAGGGCAGACTGGGTGGGACTAAAAAGTTAAATCAATCAATTCCAACTTTGTGAGATCTTTTTTTCCCAAGAGAAGTTGAAATTGATTGATTGATTGAACTTTTTTTTTTTGCACACGGCAGTGGAGGCTTAAAGCAAAAAGGTTTTAGGACTGGGACAATGGCGCACATGCCCACAGAGAGGGCTCTGCATGCCACCTGTGGTGCACGTGCCATAGGTTTGCCACCACAGCCCTATACCATTTCAGACAAATGACTGTCCAGTCTCTTCTTAAAAACTTCCAGTGCTGGAGCATTCACAGCTTCTGGAGTTTTTATGTTGCTTGCAGACTAAAGTGCCACATTTCCATTTCAAAAAGGAGGTAGGAGCTTGCCCTTGTATTGCATGATTATGAGGACTGTTCTTTTGGGGGATATTTGTATATTTTCAGAGAAAATATTCACAAATATATCCAATCTATTTCAATGTGGTGATATATAAAATCTTTCTGGAGTATTGTACCTGTTAAATTAGAATGTCTAAAGTCAAGCATTCATTCATTTATTTGTTTATAATATTTCTATGTTTTTTTCCATGAAAGAGAGATTCAAAGTTGTCAATTCAGCTGCACAATTACATATACTAACTTGGGGTTCTGGCCCCAAAACTGAGAGCTCTTAGTTAAATAATGATTAAGATGTTGGCCTAAGAGCATCTAACTCAGGTTTTAGTCTACCTTTCACCCCCAATAACTTTGGATCAGTCATTCTCTCTATGACCAACCTTTTCTTTTAAGTATTTTTAATGGAATTTTGGAGTCCCTCTGATGCCTTCAGATGTCTGCAGGTGCTGCTGACCCTGGATTTATATGCTTCCCCTTTCAAAGCTTTCAGTGACAATATAGTTCATCCATATAAAATAAGGAGGCTGCTTTTAATAATCTTTATTTTCATATTAAAGTTCTCTAACTATTAATTTCTTGTAATATTTCTCTTTTTTGTTGATAATTTTATATCTGTTTTCATTTTCTACTGATGCTTTGATAGTACATAACTTTGGGTTTGTTTTTTAAAATAAGATGGTAGAAATAGATAGACAGACAGATAAACTTTGAATGAATGTATTTGTGTGTAGGATTGTATTTGCTCATTTATGATACTCCAAACCACGTCTTAGGAAGACAAAAACTCTTGGAGTCAGGTTTTTAGTCCAAAAGAAATCTTTACTATGACATGCTTGGTTGTAGGAAATGAGACAGGGCTTAATGGTTCCACGATGTAAATCCTTATAAAGAGTTCCCGGTTTAACCCCCCTTAATCCCCATTTGGTCAGTCCCCCCCATCCTTCCTCTCATATCATCCATCTCGTGGGAAAAAGGAAGTTAGGACCCTTTTGTTTATTGCTGTCTTCCATGACAAAAGCCAGATGCTAGCCCCCCCTTTTGTTTCCCCAGTTCAAAAGGCTTCTCCTTTCCTTTGAAATGCCTACTGCCGGTTCAATACACATCTATCCTCTTCTCTTCGGGAGATGGCAGAATCCATGGGATATGTTTGAAACATTCCATTTATGAATATGATATAAATGGATTCTGACAGTCCGCCCTCCTTAGAAGAAAGATGTGTCCATCTGTAGGGGGAGAAAAGAAAAGAGAAGAAAAAAAACATGTGTAAATGTTAACTCGGTTTGTTTGGATATTCTGTATGAAATCTCTTAAGCAGCTTTGGTGCTTTAACGTGGTGTTTGCTGACCCATTCATTTTCTGAGGAGGGGAGGTGTTTCCAAGCCACTAGATATTGAGTTGTTCCATGATGTCTCCTGGAATCCAGAATTTCCTTCACCTTGAAATGTTGTTCTCCTTCCACCATGATGGGAGGTGGTGGTGGTGGAATTTTTGTTCGTAGGGGAGATTGTTGTTCTCTCTTTATTAGACTGCAGTGAAAGATTGGGTGTATTCGTCTAAGATTTTTAGGTAGTTCTAATTCAACTGTTACTGGGTTTATGATTCTTTTAATTGGAAAAGGTCCAATGTATTTTGGTCCTAGTTTTTTACAGGGTTGGAGAGACTTAAGGTATTTTGTAGACAGATATACCATCTCTCCCACCTTGAATGGTGTGGGATCAGATCTTTTCTTGTCTGCCTGTGTCTTGTGTGCTAATCTAGCCTTTGTTAATGCTTTTCTGACAATAGGCCAGGTGTATTGTAACTGAGCAATCCACTCCTTTAGTTCTGGAATTACCGGTTCTTTTGGAGTTAGATCAGGTATGGGGTTGAAGCTCTGGCCTGTGGCTACTTGAAAAGGAGTGTAACCTGTGCTGGAGTGAATTGCGTTGTTATATGCCACTTCTGTGAAAGGCAGCAGGTCTGTCCAATTGTTCTGCTGAAAATGTACATAACATCTTAAATATTGTTCAAGTACAGAGTTAGCCTTTTCTGCTTGCCCATTACCCTGAGGGTGATGACTAGATGTCAGTCCTTGGGTAGTTCCTAACAGAGATAAAAATTCCTTCCAGAATGCTGAGGTAAATTGCACCCCCCTGTCAGATATGATGCGTTGTGGTGCCCCATGCAATCTGTAAATATGTTGTACAAAAAGTTTTGCTAATGCTTTTGCAGTTGGAATTTTTGGGCAAGGTATGAAATGGACTTGCTTAGAGAACAGATCAGTAACAGTCCAGATAACGGTGTTTCCGTTGCTTTCTGGTAGTTCCACAATAAAATCCATGGCTATTTCTTTCCATGGGGCTGAGGGATTCACCACTGGTTGTAACAGTCCTGGCGATTTCCCTTGTAACCTCTTGGCCATTGCGCAAATTTGACAACTACCCACATAGCTTTCTATGTCCTTTTTCATAGATGGCCACCAAAATTGCCTTTTAGTTAAGTGTAAGGTTTTTACAAAGCCAAAGTGTCCTGCTGATTTTGTATCATGGCACAGTTGCATGAAATTGATTCTCTGTGTGGCTGGTATATAGCTTCTCCCCCACCCATGGCAGTCCATCTTTAATTGTGCACACATGTTTATTTTTCTGGAACCATTCATCACTTTCCAAAGATTTCCTGAATTCTATTCCAGTTTGGCTATCTACCTTCGGCTTCATTTTTTTCTTGTGCCCTGGTGGTGACTGGTGCTGCCAGTTGTTGTTCCGGTACAAGTGGTTTAAAGTCAGTAACTCTTGTGCTGTTATATTGGGGCATGCGGGATAATACATCTGCCAGGAAGTTCTTTCCCCCCGGTAAGTGTTTGAGAGTGAAATTGAATCGGTGAAAGTGTTGGGACAAGCGGGCTTGCTTAGGAGTGAGCTTCCTGGGCATTTTTAGTGCTTCTAAATTTTTGTGGTCAGTCCAGACTTGGAAAGGTATTTTATTTCCTTCCAAAAATTGACGCCAAGTTAATAATGACCACCTTAACGAGAATGCTTCCTTCTCCCATATTGGCCATCGTTGTTCAGTTTCTGTAAGATTCCTGGATGTATATGCGCAAGGTTGCAACGCCCCCTCATCATTTTCCTGTAGTAATACGGCTCCGACTGCTACGTCGCATCTGCCTGTATTACAAAAGGTTTGTTGGGATCTGGGTGTTTAAGTACAGGTTCCGCAGAAAAGAGTCTCTTTAGCCTCTCAAATGCTGCTTGACATTCCATTGACCATTTTAGAGGCTGGCTGGGTTTCATGGGTGACCCCCCCCTTCGTTTTCAACAAATTTGTGAGGGGCATGGCTATTTGGCCAAATGCAGGGATGAATTTTCGGTAGAAATTTGCAAACCCCAGGAAACTTTGCAATTGCTTCCATGTGCGGGGGGGGGGTGCCCACTCTAGTACTGCCCTGACCTTCTCTGGGTCCATTTCGATGCCCTCTGGGGATATGCGATATCCCAGGTAGTCGATTTTTTCCTGATGGAATTCACACTTCGATAATTTAGCATATAAATGGGCAGCTTGCAATTTCTTCAGGACTGCTCTGACTAGTTTGATATGTTTCTCTTTGGTTTCTGTGAAGATAAGGATGTCATCGAGGTAAACCAGGACCCCCTTATATAGGTGCTCTCTCAGTACGTCATTAATTAATTGCATAAAGACTGCGGGGGCCCCTTGCAGTCCAAATGGCAATACTTTGAATTGAAAGCACCCCATTGGGCAGTTGAATGCAGTTTTCCATTCGTCTCCTTCCTTAATCCTAATACGGTAGTATGCTTCCCTCAGGTCTAGTTTGGTAAAAATCTTTCCTTTCGATAGGTGGGATAGCATATCCTTCATTAGGGGAAGGGGGTACAGATTACATTCACTAATTGTATTTAGGTTTCGGTAATCCACAACCAAACGAAAAGACCCATCCTTCTTCTCCCTGAACAGAACCGGGGCGGCTACTTTGGGTTTGGCGGGCTCAATAAATCCTCTTTCTAAGTTTTTCTTTATGAATCTTTCCATTTCTGCCATTTCCCTTGGGCTCATGGCATACATCCTGGGTTTTGGGAGTTTTGCCCCAGGTTTGAATTCTATGGTGCAGTCTGTGGGGCGGTGGGGGGGGAGCTCATCTGCTCTTTCCTCACTGAAAACCTCAGCCAGGTCCCTGTATTCCTCCGGTATCTCTGTTAGCCCCTTCTCTTCCCCCACTGCTGCTTTTTCCTCCCTCTGGGTTGGGGGGGTGTTTGGGGGTTTTACGTTTTCCTGTTCCCCTTTTGGGAAGTTGAGTTCTGCAATCCTCCAGTTTATCCCGGGGTTCCATTTCTTCAGCCATTCCAGTCCTAAAATCATTGGGCATGCCATGCCTGGGGCCAGTTCAGCTTGCTGGCGATGGCTCGGAATTCTTGGGTATATTCGGCCACTGTTCTCCTGCCCTGCCTCACCGTCTTGATTCTCTCCCGGGCCTTCCGGTCAGCCAAAGGGTCCTCGAATCGGCGCCTCAAGGATGACATGAATCGGTTGAAGTCGTTGAGTTCTGGGGCGTTGGAGTCATGCAGGTTCACCACCCAGTCTGCAGCCGTCCCGTCCAGGGCAGATTGCACAATTTGGATCCGTGTTTTGTCACTGGGGATGTCCCGTCCGTACTCTTCCATGTAGCTGAGGACTTGGGTTAGGAAAAATCCCAGTCGTGATGGCTCCCCCTTGAATTTTGCTTCCAGGGGTGGGAATCTTTGGCTGGATCGTTGTCTGCGCTGCAGAGTGTATTGCTCCTCATCTCGATCCCCATCTGTGGGTCTGGGGGGGGTGGGTACCGCTGAGTCAGCGGCTCCTGTTCCATTGGACAGCCCTGGGGTTTCAGGTATTGGATCCCTTCCGTTACCCCTCCAGTTGCGACCCCAGGTGTTGTGGTTTCCAGCTCTCTCCTCCCTTAGTGAGCTCAGGGTTGTTTTCATCAAGTCAATAGCTTTTTCCAGAATCCGCTCTTCCTCACTGGCGTGCAGGGAGTTCTCCATCTCTTGTCTCCATTCCGGTTGGTGGTCGCTCCCTCTCAGGGTCACTTCTCTCGAAGCCTTTTCCCACTCACTTTTCCTTCCAACGCCCATCGACCACTGGGGTTTTTGTTCGTGCTGCTCCGCCGTTTCCTCCCAGGAGGAATATGATGCTTCAGCTTCCCAATGTTTCTGGGAGTTCGCCTGGGAGGAAGGCTCCTTCTCTGTGGGGCTTTCTTCCCTTCTTGCTTCATCGTCAGACATCATATTTATTTGCAAAGTCCCCCGGTAAGGTTCTTCTTCCCGGGTTGACTTTCGTTGCAAGACCTGTCTAATGTCAGGACCCACCCCAAACCACGTCTTAGGAAGACAAAAACTCTTGGAGTCAGGTTTTTAGTCCAAAAGAAATCTTTACTATGACATGCTTGGTTGTAGGAAATGAGACAGGGCTTAATGGTTCCACGATGTAAATCCTTATAAAGAGTTCCCGGTTTAACCCCCCCTTAATCCCCATTTGGTCAGTCCCCCCCATCCTTCCTCTCATATCATCCATCTCGTGGGAAAAAGGAAGTTAGGACCCTTTTGTTTATTGCTGTCTTCTGTGACAAAAGCCAGATGCTAGCCCCCCCTTTTGTTTCCCCAGTTCAAAAGGCTTCTCCTTTCCTTTGAAATGCCTATTGCCGGTTCAATACACATCTATCCTCTTCTCTTCGGGAGATGGCAGAATCCATGGGATATGTTTGAAACATTCCATTTATGAATATGATATAAATGGATTCTGACATTCTCAGAGGATTTGAGAATTTCTAATATAGTCTTCTTTGCAGTAATGCTCCAAATTGATTATAATCCAATTGCGCATATATATATATATATATTTGTTGTTAGCTGCGAAGTCGTGTCCGACCCATCGCGACCCTATGGACAACATTCCTCCAGGCCTTCCTGTCCTCTACCATCTTCTGGAGTCCATTTAAGTTCACACCTACTGCTTCAGTGACTCCATCCAGCCACCTCATTCTCTGTTGTCCCCTTCTTCTATTGCCCTCAATCTTTCCCAGCATTAGGCTCTTCTCCAGTGAGTCCTTCCTTCTCATTAGGTGGCCAAAGTATTTGAGTTTCAACTTCATGATCTGGCCTTCTAAAGAGCAGTCAGAGTTGATCTCCTCTAGGACTGACCGGTTTGATCGCCTTGCAGTCCAAGGGACTCGCAGGAGTCTTCTCCAGCACCATAGCTCAAAGGCCTCAATGCTTTGGCACTCGGCCTTTCTTATGGTCCAACTTTCACTTCCATACATTGCAACTGGGAATAACATAGCCTTGACTATACACACTTTTGTTGACAGGGTGATGTCTCTGCTTTTTAGTGTGCTGTCTAGATTTGTCACTACCTCCGTTTCTACCCCATCTATTTGCCAGGAATTGAGAGGGCCAGATGCCATGATCTTAGTTTTCTTAATATTTAGTTTCAACCCAACTTTTGCACTCTCCTTCTTCACCCGCAACAAGAGGCTCTTTAGTTCTTCTTCACTTTCTGCCATTAGAGTGGTATCATCTGCATATCTTAGGTTGTTGATATTTCTTCTGGCAATCTTAATTCCAACTTTTGATTCATCTAGCCCTGCCTTTCTCATGATGTGCTCTGCATATAAGTTAAATAGGCAGGGTGACAGTATACAGCCTTGCTGGACTCCTTTCCCAAGTTTGAACAAATCAGTGGTTCTGTGTCCAGTTCTCACTGTTGCTTCTTGACCCACATATTGGTTTCTCAAGAGACAAATAAGATGGTCTGGTACCATCTCTTTAAGAACTTGCCACAATTTATTGTGATCCACACAATCAAAGGCTTTAGCATAGTCAATGAAGCAGAAGTAGATGTTTTTCTGGAACTCCCTAGCTTTCTCCATGATCCAGCGTATGTTGGCAATTTGATCTCTAGTTCCTCTGCCTCTTCGAAATCCTGCCTGTACTTCCAGTAGTTCTCGATCCACATACTGCTGGAGTCTAGCTTGTAGGATTTTAAGCATAACTTTACTAGCATGAGAAATGAGTGCAATGGTGAATGAATGAACATTCTTTGGCACTGCCTTTCTTTGGAATTGGAATGTAAACTGATTTTTTCCAATCCTGTGGCCACTGTTGAGTTTTCCAAATTTGCTGGCAAATTGAGTGTAGCACTCTTACTGCATCGTCTTTTAAGATTTTAAAGATTTTGAATAGCTCAGCTGGAATACTGTCACCTCCACTAGCTTTGGTGTTGCTCAGCTTTTCTAAGGCCCACTTCACTTCACATTCTAGGATGTCTGGCTCGAGGTCAGTGACCACCTCATTGTGATTATCAGGGATGTTAAGCTCATTCTTGTAGAGTTCTTCTGTGTAATTTTGCCACCTCTTCTTAATCTCTTCTGCTTCTGTTAAGTCCCTGCCATTTTGGTCCTTTATCATGCCCATTTTTGCATGAAACGTTCCCTTCATCTCTCCAATTTTCTTGAAAAGATCTCTGGTCCTCCCTATTCTATTGTTTTCTTCTATTTCTTTGCACTGTTCATTTAAGAAGGCATTCTTATCTCTTCTAGCTATTCTCTGGAATTCTGCATTCAATTGGGCGTATCTTTCTTTTTCTCCCTTGACTTTCACTTTCTTCCTTTCCTCAGCTATTTGCAAAGCTTCCTCAGACAGCCATTTTGCTTTCTTGCATTTCTTTTTCTTTGGGATGGTTTTGGTTGCTACTTCTTGTACAATGTTGCGAACCTCTGTCCATAGTTCTTCAGGCACTCTGTCTATCAGATCTAATTCCTTAAATCTATTTGTCACCTCTACTGTATATTCAACAGGGATATGATTTAATTCATACCTGAGTGGCCTAGTGCTTTTCCCTACTTTCTTCAGTTTAAGCCTAAACTTTACAATGAGAAGCTCATGGTCTGAGCCACAGTCAGCACCTGGTCTTGTTTTTAATGACTGTATAGAGCTTCTCCATCTTTGGCTGCAGAGCACATAGTAAATCTGATTTCTGTGTTGACCGTCTGGTGATGTCCATGTGTAGAGCCATCTCTTGGGTTGTTGGAAAAGAGTGTTTGCTATGACCATCGTATTCTCTTGACAAAATTCTATCAACCTGTGCCCTGCTTCATTTTGTACTCCAAGGCCAAACTTGCCTGTTATTCCGCTTATCTTTTGGCTTCCTACTTTAGCATTCCAATCCCCCATGATGATAAGGACATCGTTTTTTTGGTGTTAGTTCTATAAGGTGCTGTAGGGCTTCATAGAACCGGTCAATTTCATCCTCTTCAGCACTGGTGGTTGGGGCATAGACTTGGACTACTGTAATATTGAATGGTTTGCCTTGGATTCAAACTGAGATCATTCTGTCATTTTGAGGATTGTATCCCAGTATTGCTTTTCCTACTCTTTTATTGACTATGAAGGCTACTCCATTTCTTCTGAGGGATTCTTGCCCGCAGTAGTATACCTGATGGTCATCTGAATTAAATTCACCCATTCCTGTCCATTTTAGTTCGCTGATACCTAAGATGTCGATGTTCAGTCTTGTCATCTCGTATATATGATGTGGTGGCTCCGTGGGTTAGGACACTGAGCTTGTCGATCAGAAGGTCAGCAGTTTCGCGGGTTGAATCCTGAGTGCCGTGTAACAGAGTGAGCGCGCCTGTTACTCATCCCAGCTTCTGCCAACCTAGCAGTTCGAAAGCATGTAAAAATGCAAGTAGAAAAATAGGGACCACTACGGTGGGAAGGTAACAGCATTCCGTGTCCCTTTGGCATCTAGTCATGCCAGCCACATGACCATGGAGACGTCCTCGGACAAGTGCTGGCTCTTCGGCTTTGAAATGGAGATGAGCACCGGCCCCTAGAGTTGGAAACGACTAGCACGCATGTATGGGAGAACCTTTACCTTTACCTACCATTAATATAGACTGCAATAATGAAATACAATTATTATGTAGTAGTCTTGTTGCTTGACCTAGAGGTACCTACTTTCTTGAAAAGATAAATGCATGAATGATTTTATGAATAGATGCTTATTTGTTTGCTTGCCTGCTTTTGGTTCTAGAAGGAGTTTGCATTTCAAGCCCTGAAACACTATTCTTTTTTTTTTTGCTGTAGCAACATTTAAATGTAAAGAGAAGGCATTAATGGGTTAACTTCATCAAGGTATATAGCTGAATCCAGAGTTTAAACTCAAACCAAGCTTTTCCACAGTTACACCCACAGTCTAATCTTTGGATCTGGTTGTTGTTAGCTTTTTTTCACCATTGTTTATTTGACTGAGTGTGAGAGTTATTATAAGCAGCACAAGTGACTACTGTACTGTGATAAATAGAAGTTTTTCATGTCTAAAGGTGATCACACATTCTTGGTGATAATGGAATAGCACCAGTAGTGCTGAAACACCCGACAGAGTTTCATTATGACCAGTATTGCTCCTCCAATGTTGCTGCTTTTTAAAAAGATGGTAATTACTCTGTGTCTCCAAGATTAATAAGAAAAAAATAACAACAATGTGCTCTTTAAAGTAAGGTTCTGAGCTTCCTTTTCACTTATTGAGGTATCTGGTCTAATAAAGCTACACTTTCCTGTGGAATTGCACAGATTTCACCCCATTCAGCATCCCAAAATCAGTTCAAATGTCTCGATCCTAAATCTAGTGGAGATTTAAAATAGGGAGAAATAGGGGTGAGAAGTGAAATGGGTATTGCAAATTTGATGCTTATTTGCTGCTCGTTCAGCATGTTCTTTCCTGAATAGCTCTGGCCAGAGAGCTCACTGTGAACCTGATGACCACATTTAGCCCTGTAGAAAACAATATGGTCCTCTTGCAGTCAGTTCTACTACTTGCTTGAAAACACGTTCATCAAGTTATCCCTACATTAAGACTTGGGTGTACCATTTTTTCAGAAGATTATACTTTCCAGTCCTTAGATGATGAGATAGATATAGATAGATAGATAGATAGATAGATAGATAGATAGATAGATAGATAGATAGATAGATAGATAGATAGATGATAGACAGACCGACTGACAGGCAGAAAAATAGATTCTCTCTCAATTTAAAAATGTTATTCATAGTAACTCTCTGCTGGCTGCCAAGGACTCTCTTTGCACAGTCATTAACCCTCTTCCAGCTGACTTTTTAGACCTGGACTCCTTTTGGGGCCACCCAATGGCATTAAATATGTGCCAGGTCTGCTGGCCATGATTGTTCAGTCTTCGACCTCACTGGATTAGGTGGGAATTCCTAAAGGGGGGGTCTCTTTGTATTCACCTGAATGCTAATACGTACTGAGATAGTACTACCTTCTCAAGTTACCCAGTCACAAGGAAGGATCTATTAAGGTTCAGACAACTTTTAAGGAAATGGATTTGGCATATTCAGGGATAGGCAAAGTTAAAATGTGTGCCTCTGTAGGGTGCTCAGGCTGCATTATTTGGGTAGGTCTTTGGATAATATGGCAGTTTTAGCAATATGCAAAAATGAACTCCATATGTATGTACTGTATGTATGTATATGTATACAGCATGTATATGTATACAGTATATATATATGCATATATATGTACACATACAAAAACGGTGTTGTCAGGAGAATGACCCGAGAATGTCGCCAAACAGCTGTGCACCACGGGATGAGCGTAGCCAGCAGGCGGGGTGGATGAGGGGAGGGGAAGCATCAAGATCGCGGCCGATTCCAGCTTGCACAGCGAAACCAGGATCAATTACGGGAGAGCGAGGGGCAAACGGACCAGTCACACACTCCACGACCAGAGCGCTAAATATCACACAGCTATAAAAAGCGAGTTCTTCCAGCCATTTGCTGATGTCAGCAGAGGACTGACGAAAGCTCAGTGATTAAAAAGGTTTTTTCTTCATCCCGAAGATCAGTAGTTTTTTTTTGGATTTTAAACATACAAAAAGGTATAGATAAAGATCTCCCCTGTCCACTCATTCCAAGTCTAGGAGGCAGTTGTCATCTCTGATTCTTATCTGAGGGAGCCAGCATTATCTGAAACATTTTTGTAGTCATGTAGCCAGCATGACTATATGCCAAGGTGCATGGAATGCTGTTGCCTTCCCACCAAAGTGATACCAATTTATCTACTTTCATTTGCATGCTTTCAAACTGCCAGGTGGACAGGAGCTGGGGCAAGTAACAGGAGCTCATCCCATCGCATGTTGCTCGGGTCTGAAACCCAGGCTGTTTGTTTTCCACCTGACAAACTCAACGTTTTTAACTGCTGAAGCATCACACTCCTTTTCTACATGCAAAAGCTGCCTATTTTTGCAAACATGTTTCAAGCATTTAGTAGCAATGGTTCAGTGCAATTCAAGGTAAATGGATAGAATAATGGACCCTATTCAATTTATAAAGGATAGGCCAAATTATGTGTAAACAGGGTTCTGGAAAGTATGAAATACAACAGTATCCCTCCCTTTTTTCTACGGCTTTGGGACTTTTCTAAAATTTTACTTTGAATCTCAATAAGGAAGTGGAATTCTCCAAAACAGAGGAACGGTAGAACAACGACAAAGTAACATATAACTACATGAAGCACTTTTAACCTCTCCAGCTATATGTGCAAGTTGAGGAAACGGACTTAAAGAGGAGGAGGAGGAGGAGGAGGAGGAGGAGGAGGAGGAGGAGGAGGAGGACCAGGAATCACAAACAAAAGTCACTCTGTTACTTGCTAGTAGAATAACATATCAACAACTGTTAGAGCTGACTTGAGGGTTAAATATTAGGAAGGAATCCAATTTCTCTTGTCTATTCAGCTCAGCGGTGTGTTAGATTGCAGTTGGAGTGTGCTTATGGAGTGTGGGATATGAAGCTGCCTAATCAATCCCTACTGCTTCATTCTCAGATTCTTCTTCTATCAGGTCCCTGCCCTCCGGCAGCCTTCGGCTTTCCAAAAGCCAATTCCACACAAACAAAAATTGCGACCTGCAGCTAGAGGGTGAAGCTGTGTTTCCCCCTCGCGATTAATCTCCTCTTATGTGGCTTTCAGGAGGAAGGGAGGGAGAAAGGAAAAGGTGGGGAGAGTGAATGGGGAGGGGGAATATGTAAGCTGCAACCTTGTGAAAGAGAGCTTTCCTATTGAATGAGCCCAGTGCGTTAGAGCCAGCTTATCAAATGAAAGAATTCATTTAAACACATACGCACGCACACATCACACACACACACACACACACACACCCCAAAAACACTGCCTCGTGTTGACATTGAGAAAATGAGCTATCAAACACTATGATTAAACTTCAGCTGCCATAATTGTCGTTGAAACAACAGCACGGTGGAACTGAAAAGTGTTTCTTTAACCAGCTCGGTATGGTTCACCAGTAATACTCCGTTTAAAAAGGTCTTTGCTGCTAGCAGGAGAAACAAGGCTTGAAATTAACTTTTTCCAATCCATAGACAAAATTAAACATAGGTATTTGAGGCCCACAAACAACAGCTAGAATTAGATGGGCTTTAAGCCACCTCCTGCCCCCATTTGTACGGATTCATTTGTCGAAGGATAGATTTATTTTTGGCGGGGAATGGTAAAATATTTGGACACTTTGAGGGGGTTACTGTTGCATCTGATCTTTTTAAACACTTGTATAGGTAGTCCTTGAGTTAGGACCACAACTGAGCCCAAAATTTATGTTGCTAAGTGAGAAATTTGTTGAGTGAGTTTTGCCCCCTTTTAGGACTTTTCTTGCCACATTTCTTAAGCGAATCACTGCAGTTGTTCAATTAGTAACACGGTTGTTAAGTGAACCTGGCTTCCCCATTGACTTTGCTTGTCAGAAGGTTGCAAAAGGCGATCACATGACCCCGGGGCACTGTGACTGTCATAAGTATGATGCAGTTGTCAAGCATCCAAATGTAAATCACATGACCATGCAAATGCTGCCATGATCCTAAGTGTGAAAAATGGTCACAAGTCACTTTTTTCAATGCCATTATAACTTTGAGCGGTCGCTAAGCGAACTGTTGTAAGCAGGGGTGGGATTCACATATGGGAACAACCAGTTCTCTGTGTGGATGCTGCTTTCGGAAATCTATTCTGGGCCTGGGCAACAAAAAATTACCTACCGGTTCTGCCGAAGTGGTGCAAACCGGCTGAATCCCCACCACTATTTGTAAGTCGAGGACTAGCTGCAGAGTGGAGGGAAGAAGAAGAAGAGGTGAAAAGAAGACTGATGAAAACATTTTCATCTGCATTTCCAATGAGGATTAGAAGACATTCCAAGTGGAATGAAATCTGACACACAATTGCTGCTTTAGGCTGTTGTGCTTCCATGGGCTGCACAGGTCTACTAATTCAGACGGGCCCATCAAGAGGGGAGAAACCACTGACAGTTATTCTCCACATAACCATTTTATAGCTGATCTCCGGAGATTAAGGGAGACGTTAAAGAGAAGCGACAGCCATGCACTAAAGTAAAAAAAAACACCCATCAACAAATCGGCTATGGCAATGGCAGCAAAGAAAAGGGACCCCCTCTCCCTGGCTGGCCTCAAGCCAAATATTCACTTCGCGGGTCGCCAAATGAATATGTAAACTGTCATACAGGTATCTCTCTGAGTTGGGCCAAAGACTACAGGATACGACGATCAAGGGAAAAGATCTCAGCAAAGAGATTATTGGAATAATAAAATGGGTGCCCTTTGCATAGTTTCCCATCGTCTCCTAGCATTTGCTTCATTGTCAGATTCTTCATTTGGAAGGTCCACTGAAAATACAACGTGGGCAAAAAACAAAGTGAGATTTCGGGTTTGCCTTTCAACTGCTAATGCAAGATAACTGGGAGAGAATGCCAGTGTTATTTGGGCCAGTGCTATTTTTACTAATAACATTCCTTTTCAGTTTTCAGTGTTTCAGTTAAGGATTCTGAATGTTCCATCGGCTTCTACATTTCACTGATAGTTATCCTTAATTTGGGGGTATGTGTTTGCTTCTTTTGTTTATGGCTGAAAAGGTGGTTTGTCATTAAAAACAACCTTTTTGTTGTGATTCAGGGTCAGCCTGTGGGTTCGGCAGTTGGGTCGGATGACTCAGAGGAGGAGGAGGATGGGGGTGTTGAAGAGCTTGCTGAGGGGATTGGACAGCTTGATGAGAGCCCCCAGCCAGGCCCCTCTCATCTGGTCACGACGCAAACCCAGCTGTGTGAGCCTGACAGCATGGATGAAGATGACCCACAGCTGGCCCTGTTCAAGGACGCCTGACGCAGGAGGCAGTCAATCAGGAGTAAACAGAGGAAGGCAATGGGGCACCTCGGAAGGAGGCAGAGAGAGGCCACGCCCTGAACTGTATTTAAGGGGAATGTGTGGGAGGGCTGGTTTGCTGAAGGCAACCACTTGGATAGTTCCTGTTTCTTAGCTCCTGTTTCATGGTTGGTGTCTTGTCTTGCTCTGTTTTATGTGAATAAATTTGGCAGGCTTTATTCCAGCCTCTTGCCGTTTGTAAAGGGGTTGTCCCTGCTTTTGCTGCAGGGTCGGTAGCAGGCTGGTACAGAACACTTTTAGAGTATTGTGGCAGAATTTAAAGCCCAAGTGGTAAGGTGTTGGCAGAATATTCATGGGAAATCAAGCACAATATCCAGACCCAATATCAAAAATACAGCCCTACAAGAAGAAACTGAATTTAGTGGCATGGAAATGGACCAATGGAGGACAATTTTGGCATATGTCTTTTTTTTCCCTTGCCTTCCTACAAACAAGAACTTGAATCCATGGAAAGGACATGCCTTGCAATTGAAAAATGTTGTATTAGAATTTATAGATTATAGATTGGTTGATTGTTCTAAGCATTGTATTATATATAATCGATATGTATCTTAAGTGTATTTTATGTGTACATATACATATATGAATATTGTAGACAAGAAGGTATGTCAGTCCGTTTTTACCGTGTCCAATGTTTTAAATAATAAATTTAATTAAAAAAAAGAAAAAAAAGAAAATTGTTGTAGCTTCTGGATTTTCTGAGAGCCATCATTTCTTCTGTAACTGGCTGGGCCTGTGGCCCACTAGTGTAGGAAAGAAAATGACCACAGAGCTTCCAAATATGGTTGCTTCCATTTGCCATTTATATCTTTCACCAGTAATTAGAAACTGAGAGACAGAAGAAAGGCCAGCCTGTTCCAGCCACTTTTTTCTGAGCAGTTGTCTTTCCACCTGACATCCAACGTAGCCTTGGGATTTGGAAGCAAAAAGGGGTAACTGGCATGTTTGAAGAGATGGGAAGATGTGCAAAGACTTTGCTTTTCCGTTATTCTTTTTTCTTCATTATAGTACTTTAGTCTGTAATTCTACATCCTCTTTCCTGAAATACTTAATTCATTGGAATTGATTTCTTAAGAGGCACGTATAAGATTGCACTATAAATTAATCGGGATCTCTTAAGGACTTTGGTTAATAACCTAGTTTAAAAGCTATAAATTCTACAAGTAGGCAAACAGATGAACATCAAAAAGGCTGAATATTCTGTAAATATTTATTTGCTTCCTGATTTCCTGCAGGCAATCAAATACACAATGCTGCAACCTCCAAGGATACCCCGTCTATCTAAAAAGATACTTTAAATTGTTAAATATGTTAAGAACCTAGGTGGGAAGTTGCTATCAGATAATATGAAAAGGGAGGGAGGGAGGGAGAAAATAGACTATCCTTATACTTTCATTAGAGGACTACTTGATGTTTACTATCAGTTTACTATCAGTGGCTCATTCTCCTATCTTTCTCTTAACAGCTTAGTTTTATCAGACATTCCATCAAATTAATATCTCATTATCTTCTAACCCTGAACTTTTTCTTCTTCCACTTACTTCTTCAGGCTGGGGTTTTTGCTAAGTTCATTACACTATCTGATAAAACGAGTCATTCCCTGAACATATGGAAATAAGGGTTTTGAATTACCAGCCACATTTTTATCAGTTTTACTGTCTTACTTTTACTTTGCCTTGTCTAATACGAAAGAAACCAATGTGATAATATAGTACAATTCTTATGGGGGGGGGGGGGAAGGACAGAAGAGCCTATATAAATTTATTGGCTAGAGGAATCTGAGGTGATTCCAGGAGGCATACAGCAATAAATAGCCACAATTTTAAATCCCAAACTCTTCCCCCTTCTCCCCCTCCAGCATAATCAAACAAGCCAATTGAACAGCTCAGTGTCAACCTGACTGACAGAACTATGTCTTCAGGGTGTTTTTGAAAAGTAACAAGATGGCCAGTCTTATTTCTGTGAAAAAGATCTTCCACAGGGAGGGAGCCACTGCAAAGAAGGCTTTTTTTTCTTGATCCCACAAAATATATTTCCTTAATAGATGGCAAACGCAACATGTCCTGCCTTCCTACTCTAGTGGGCTGGGTAGGTGAAACTAGGGAAAAGCCGTCTAGAAACAACCTGACCCCAAGCCATCTAGGGCTTACCCTAACCCTAACCAGCACCTTGAATTGCACCTGGAAGCAAATTGTCAACCAATGCAACTCCTGCAAAAGTGATGACATGTAGACAAATTTGGGCTTGCACAATATTATATGGGCCACCACATTTTGAGCCAACTGAAGCTTCCTTCAGGAAAGCCGTGTGTAGAGGACATTACAATAGGTTAAACAGAAGGTGACCAGGATATGGGTGACTGTGAGAAAGGCTCATTGATCCAGGAATGGACATATCTTGAGTACAACACACAGTTGTGCAAAGAGCTTCCTGGCCACGATTGCCACCTGTTCCTTGAGCAGGAGTTGTATTCCAGGAGACTGCCCAGATTATGCTCTGTCTAGGGCAGTGCAGGCCCATCCCTGCATTCAAAGCCATTCTGTCTTGCCAGGGTTCAGTGTTAACCTGTTGCTCCCTATACAGAACTCAACAGCCTCCAGGCATTGAGAGAGGACACTTGTGGCATCGCTTAATTCACCATGGGTAGCTGAACATCATCAGCATATTGATGGTATATCACCCTACAAGATGGCGGGGATTGGAAATTGGTTTAGGCCTCTTTCTTTTAGTTTGCTAAATACTGCTTAAAAGATATCTTTTCTGGTGATCATCTGGGGAATCATTGAGGATTATGTCGTGGGGGGCTGGGTTGTATTATAACTATAATATTTTATCATGGAGGTTTTGATTGCAAATTACTTGATGTTTTCAATAGTTGAGAACCACTGGAAGTCCTGCAGAATGATGACAGCATACAAACAAACAGCCAAGGCAAGTAGAAAGCTGAACCTAGTGATCATAAACCTATAGATGCTTATAAACCTATACTTGTTATGGGTGTAGTGCCATTAAATCAACTCTTGCTCCAAAACAAGCAAACAAACCAACAAAATGCTTCTGTGTGGAAAAAGGTGGTATGGATCACCTTGAAGGTGAAGTTCCTTCAAGGCATTGAAATATACCAAGATGAATGATAAACACAGTTTACATATGAAATTTAGAGCAGAAGAATTATTACCTTCCCTTAGCTATTTTTAAATGAAAAGCTAATGTGAAAATAATGCAAAGTTGCTGAATGTATTCCTTGTTGATACCTCTTGCCTTGATTATATTGCGAATCCCAGTTTAACAGTTTAATTCTAGGATTGTTTCTGCATAGTGAGCTGCACACAGTGGTTTATTATTGTAGGTTATTTCAGCATGCTGGGCTGTGCTCAGAGCATAGTTATTTTAGTATTGCTCAGGCATACTGTGCTGTTCGTAATAATCATTTATTTTAAGATTTTTCATGCATCTCAGCTAACTGGAGATTATTAGATCTAGAGAACAATCAAAAACATTTTGTTATAGGAAGATTTGATATGCGTAAAAACTTAATAAGAATTCAAGTTTGGGGTAGAATAATCGAAGCATTAGCTGATATATTTTAAGCAATGTAATAAAATAGTAAGATAAACAGTTAAGGAAGCATGGTTCTCCAGCATAGTTAATGGTTGTTGCCCAAACTTTGCAGATCTACAAATTTTCACTAATTGCAGTGGTAAGCATGGGGAAACAGCAAACCCTAATCTATTTTTAATTCTTCTAAGAATTATGTATTAGCGAAATCAAGTACCATCTGCGAAGTTCATAACTGCCCGTTCTGTCCTCTCAAAAATCATAAAGTGATTTTAAGAGGGACAAGCAAGCTTTGACAGGGATCTCCCCGAGCCAAGTCAAATCCAACAAAAAAGATATCCAGAAGCACCAATGCATTCCTAGATATTTACTTTCCCAACTGGCCACCAGGTTCCTTCCCTTGATTTTTGTAGTGTATGCCTTAAAGCATACACGGAAATGTCAGCACAGCAGGGGGCTGGACAGCTCCAGGCTATAACCGCTTTTGGCGGGAAAGCCTGAATAGAGCGAGTCGTTGACAGCCCCAGGGCATGGTCAGCTCTGGCGGGAAGCCAGGGTTTAACTCCATTGGCCACCTGCACTGGCGGGAAGCCCAGGTTTAAATCTATTGGTTACCATTCACCTGGGCAGGTATAAAGAGACGCCAGGTAACCCCTTTGCTGGAGCTTCATTCTCTGCCTCAATAAAGAATCAATACCCAGCTCAAGTGTCCATCTCTCCGTTCAACCACGCGACATTGCAATTTTTAAAAGTATAGCCTTTGTTTTTATTTTTTTAAAAGGACATCAGCGGGGAATTATATTTCAGAGTATTGAAATACTAGCTATAATTGATCTATTTTAAAAGTTTTTTAACTTACTATTTTTATAAGTTATGATGGTGAATATATCTAATACAGCTAGTCCTCAACTTATGACCACAAATGAACCCAAATTTATGTTGCTCAGTGAGAAATGTGTTAAGTGACTTTTGCCCCATTTTATGACTTTTCGTGCCATATTTGCTAAGTGGACCACTGCAGTTGTTAAATTAGTAACATAGTTGCTAAGTGAATCTGGTTTCCCCATTGACTTTGCAGGTTGCAAAAGGTGTTCACGTGACTCCAGGACACTGCAAGTATTATAAATATGAGTCAGTTGCCAAGCATCCAAATGTAAATCTTGTGACCCTGGGGATGCTGCAACAGTCATAAGTGTGAAAAATGGTCATAAGTCACTTTTATCAGTGCTGTTGTGAACTGCTGTAAGTCGAGGATTACCTGTAATCCTTTCACTTCCTATTTTCCTATTTTCTGAGGTGGGTTGGGCTGAGAGAAAGTGACTGGCCCAAGATCACCCAGCGGGCTTTCATATCTAAGGCAGGACTAGAACTCATAGTTTCTTAGTTTCTAGCCTGGTATCTTAACTACTGTTAAAATAATAATAATAATAATAATAATAATAATAATAATAATAATAATAATAATAATAATAATAATAATAATAATAATAATAATAATAATAATTATTATTATTATTATTATTATTATTATTATTATTATTATTATTTAAAAAAAAGTAATAAAATCACCACCACTGCCCTGAAAGTCATGATGCTTAGTGCCTCCATGGCTTACCATGACCACAAGCTCCAACACTGTAGATGCTCCTCTAGTCACCAAATCATTGATTAGCCTACCAGCATTCCTTTGCGGACCACAAAGATTTTTAATTTATCAGTGTGGGCCTTTCCCTTCTACAAGTTGCACAGATCTCTTCTAGATTTTCCTCTTGCCTTTCCGAGTTACCTCCTTGGTCAGTCATTGAGCAAGAATTGACTTTGTAGGGAAGCATATAATCATTTGATGTATATTTAACATATGTTCTACCTTTATTTACCAATTATATAATATTTGTATGCAATCCACATGGCGAGGTTTAATAATAATAATAATAAGTTGGAAGGGACCTTGGAGGTCATCTAGTCCAACCCCCTGCTCAGGCGGGAAACCCTATACCATTTCAGACAAATGGCTGGCCAGTCTCTTCTTAAAAACCTCCAGTGTTGGAGCATTCACAGCTTCTGGAGGCAGGTTGTTCCACTGATTAATTGTTCTAACTGTCAGGAAGTTTCTCCTTAGTTCTAGGTTGCTTCTCTCCTTGATTAGTTTCCATCCATTGCTTCTTGTCCTGCCTTTGGGCGCTTTGGAGAATAGCTTGAGTCCCTCCTCTTTGTGACAGCCCCTGAGATATTTGAACACTGCTATCATGTCACCCCTCATCCTTCTCTTCATTAAACTAGACATACCCAATTCCAGCAGCCGTTATCTTATATGTTTTAGTCTCCAGTCCCCTAATCATCTTTGTTGCTCTTCACTGTACTCTTTCTAGAGTCTCAACATCTTTTTTATATCATGGTGACCAAAACTGGATGCAGTATTCCAAGTGTGACCTTACCAAGGCATTGTAAAGTGGTATTAATACTTCACGTGATCTTGATTCTATCCCTCTGTTAATGCAGCCTAGCACTGTGTTGGCTTTTTTGGCAGCTGCAGCACACTGCTGGCTCATATTTAAGTGATTGTCCACTAGGACTCCGAGATCCCTCTCACAGTTACTATTATTGAGCAAGGTACCATACTATACCTGTACATTTGGTTTTTCTTGCCTAAATGTAGAACCTTACTTTTTTCACCATTGAATTTCATTTTGTTAGATAGCGCCCAGTGTTCAAGTCTGTCCAAATCCTCCTGTATCTTAAGCCTGTCTTCTGGAGTGTTGGCTGTTCCTGCCAGCTTGGTGTCGTCTGCAAATTTGATGAGTTCCACATTTATCCCTTCATCCAAATCAATGATGAAGATGTTGAAGAGCACTGGGCCCAGAACAGAGCCCTGGGGCACCACACTGCATACTTCCCTCCATGTAGATGTGGTTCCATTGAGGACCACATGCTGAGTACGGCCAGTCAGCCAGCTATGAATCCATCTGGTGGTGATTCTGTCTAACCCACATTTTTCTATCTTATCAAGTAGAAGGTTGTGATCTACTTTATCAAATGCCTTACTGAAGTCCAAGTAAATTATATCCACAGCATTCCTCTGATCCACTAATTTTGTCACTTGGTCAAAGAATGCAATAAGGTTTGTCTGGCATGATCTGTTTTTGACAAACCCATGTTGGCTTTTAGTAATGACTTTGTTTGCCTCTAGGTGCTTGCTGATTCATTCTTTGATAATCTGTTTCAGAATCTTCCCAGGTATTGAAGTCAGGCTGATAGGTCTGTGATTTCCTGGATCCATTTTTTCTCTTTTTTTTTGAAGATGGGAACTACCTCAGCTCTTTTCCAATCCTCTGGTAGTTCCCCAGTGCTCCAGGATCTTTGGAAAATATAGTTCAGTGGTTCTGAGATCACATTTGCTAGTTCCTTGAGAACCTTGGGGTGTAATCCATCTGGTCCTGGTGATTTGAACTCGTCTAGGCTGGACAGGTGCTCAGTTACCATTTTCTTGCCTATCTTAACTTGTGTTTCTATTCTGTTTTTTATGACACTATTTTTGATAGGTTGGTCTGTTTTTTCCCCTTGTGTAAAGACAGATGCAAAAAATGAGTTAAATAGTTCTGCTTTCTCCCTGTTGCTTGTCACCTTCTTGCCACTTTCATCCACTAATGGACCAATCATTTCCTTCACTTTTTTCTTGTTTTTTACATGTTGAAAGAAACTTTTTTTTGTTATTGTTGACTTTGGTCTCAAGCCTTAGTTCATTGTGAGCCTTAGCTTTCCTCACTTCTTCTTTGCAGGCTCGGGCTATTTGCTGATATTCTGACTTAGTTATGTGCCCCTCTTTCCAATTCTTATACTTGTCCTTTTTATCTTTCAATTTGTCAGAAGTTCTTTATGCAGCCACACTGGTTTCTTTTGAGAGCTGTTATTTTTCCTTTTCGTTGGTATTGTGCTAGAATGGGCTTTTATTATCTCACTTTTCAAAATTTCCCAAGCTTCTTAAGTTGTTTTCCCCTTGAGGATTCTCATCCATGGAATCCTTCTCAAGCCCTCTCTAAGTTTATTGAAATTAGCTCTCCTAAAGTCCAGGACTCTAGTTTGACTGTGTTCTATTGCTTGTGCTTCCATAAGGTTGAATTCCAATATTGCATGATCACTTCCTCCCAAGGTTCCTGTGGCTTCAACACCTTCTATCATTTCATCTCTCTTAGTGAGAATTAGATCCAAAATGGCTAATCCCCTAGTTCCCTTCTCTACTTTTTGGGTAACAAAGTTGTCTGTTAGGTTTGTCAGGAATCTGTTTGATCTTCCACTTGGTGTGGAGTTTGTCTCCCAGTTGATGTCAGGGTAGTTAAAGTCCCCCATTACTATCCCCATACTATATTAACTTAAATACTATTGAAATACAAAATCCTTGTATTTTATTCTATAATCTAATAAAATGTTACAAACTGTAGAAAAAAGTAAAAAAAGTACTGGTTTTAATTTCTTCGGTGGCTGTTCCTTTGCTGAATCACTTTCCTTTTTCACTGACAAATGTATGATAAATTTATCCATGTTTGTTAATATGCTCCACTACCAGCTAGCTCAGGGATCTTTAAACTTGGCACTTTTAAGACCTGTGGACTTCAACTCCCAGAATTCCTCAGCCATCCTGGCTGGTTGAGGAATTCTGGGAGTTGAAGTTCACAGGTCTTAAAGTTGCTAAGTTTGTAGACCCCTGAGCTAGCTGATCAGCCCTTCTTCTTCTCTCCCTCTCCTCTTCTTCCTCCCTGCCTTCTGAGCTCTCCTTTCATAGTGTAATAAGAATGCACCCCCCCAGTCCCTTCCTTGTACCCTTAAAGACATAGGAACCAAGCACAAAGCAAGAAAGACTCACAAAAGCCTCCCAGAATAAAGAAATACTAAACTCCAAGGTTTTGTTTTATTTAAGCTGCCTCGGGCATGTCTCAGTTTAAACAATGTAGCAAAGGCTCGGCAATTGCAAAAAGTGATAACCTTAAATTAGGCCTGTTTACCCTCAAAGAAAGCTTGCTAAAATCCATAGACATACTCAAGATAAGGGGGTAAAACTAATTACATTTGTTTAAAGGAATTAAACCTACTGAAGCCAACACTTTGACTCATTGCTAGCTTTTGTGAAACAAACTAAAATATTCCAATAACCAGAGCACACAAACCGAGCCTCTGAATTACCAAAACGCTATAAAAACTGTATAAAAATACTTATGGTAATCCATTCAAGCTGTCAGTTGACATGAACCCACTTGCTTCCAAAATAAACCCACCTCCTTTCTTACATCCTTATCTCCTGGCTTTTCATTTCATCAGCACTGATTGCATTCTCTTGGCTAGAGATAACAAACCAGGGAACCTTTTCTTCCAGCAACAGCTGCTGCTTCTTCCCTGTCTCTTTTTCCTCCCTGCCTGCTGAGCTCTCCTTCCACAGCTTCTTCTCCATCCCTGTCGTTTTCCCCCTTTCCTGTCAAAACCACCTCCTTTTATATCCTCTCCTCCCTGCTTTTATCCAATTCACCTCCAGCTCCACACAGCTTCCAGAAGTGCCAATCAGCTGGAGTCCTGCTGGTGCTCCTGGGACTTCTGCCGAGCCCCTACAGTCCTGCAGCTCCAGCTGCCTCTCCCTCAGGCTTGGGTTACTTTGGCTCATTCCCCTCCCCTGCTACACTTCTCTAGGATGGTTGCGTATCACCTGCCATGTGCCAAAGTACCACTGGTGGTACACGTACCACCGGTTGAAAAGCCCTGCTCTAGAATGTATTAACAAGAGGGTATACAATATATGCCTAAAAAGACAAACTGACTTGGAAATTGCCCAGATAGTTAACAAATTAAAAACACTGTAATATACTAAATTTATCATTCTTATTAACAGGAAATTCTGTATAGAAGGAACTATAGCATTATCAGGGATAGGAAAGGGATGGAAAAGAACCAAGAACATGCTGAAACCTTCAATCACTCTGCAATTCAAGCCAGGCCAGTCTGTTTTAAGAGTCAGGGGATGCTACCAAAATAACAGTACAGAAATCCAAAGAAAAATTAAAGAAGTACGCGTTCCTCCTCCTTTCCATCCTTTGAGTTATATAATAGCCTTATGTCAACTGTACAATGGAAGTGTAGCTGTTCCCTTTTGCAAACTAGATTTCCCTTTTACGAACAGTATTGTCTGCTTAAAGTCAATAGTGCTAACCTGATAACAGTGTGCCAACTGTGGCAGCCGATGGGATTGGCAAGGGAAACCTGATTTGGGGATATATATTTTGAAGAGTGTACTAAAGTAATGCATGATAGGGAAAAGGAAAACAAAAACACACTTTCTCTTCGGCAAGCAGGAAAGGTGGAAAAGAAAAATAAATGGAATAAAATAGGAATTTGCAGTATTGTTGTGTTAGGAAGACTCCTCAACATCTCCCTGCCTAATTGCCCTGGGAATCCCCTAGGATACAGTAAGCATTCAGTGATAAAAGAATAATAGAGTTGGAAGGGACCTTGGAGCTCTTCTATTTCAACCCCCAGCTCTAGCAGGAGACCCTATTCAGATGAATAGTTGTCCAATTTCTTCTAAAGACCTCTTGTGAAGTTTGATAAACATCAAATCTCTAAATGAAGTGCTGCCTGCTTCTACAATTAGGAAGGATCAACATAATATGGGCTTTTTTTTATGAACCAAATATGCCATGGAGAAAGTATCTCATATTTATTTTTCCTTTTTCCCCCTGAAAGGATTAAAAATTTGGGAAAAGAAAAGAAAAGAAAAGAAAAGAAAAGAAAAGAAAAGAAAAGAAAAGAAAAGAAAAGAAAAGAAAAGAAAAGAAAGGAAGGAGTCTTGTTCTTTAAAAGCAGGAGTTGAGAGAAATGTGATTTAATTTAATGATATTAGAGATAGACAAATAGATTAAATGTGTTTTCAAGAAAAGGCTGGGACTTCCGATTTGACATTGTGGTGTGATAGGTGCAGGAAGACAGGGCTCCATCTTCCGCATTCGATTTCGCACTGCTGTGGACCCTAAAAGAGGGTCAAAAGTCACCCCGAAGAGGCAACGGAGACGTAAAGGACCTTTGTTGATCAGAGGGCAGCGGCCCTTCTGTTTGATCTGAGGAAGCCCTCTAAACCAGCAAGGGAAAGACTGACTACATTTGTGTGGCCAGTCAGAAGCTGCTGACAACCAAAGAAAATAAGCATTAGCCATCAACTTTTGAGCAACATGGATGGAACTCAGTGAGACCCTATCCTCTCTTTATGACTTTTAGACTTTTTCCTGATAAAAAACTGCCCAAAGCCCAGATTCAGATAAGAAAGACTCTTGTTATTTTCAGAAACTTTCACTTTTGAAGACTGCAACTGGGAAAAGGTGGGGGGGACAACCTCTTAATCTGCTTATCTGTGTGGCAGAATAATAAACTATTTTGAAACTGGCCTGGCTGGACTATGAATATAAATACTAACTGACTTTTAGAGCTGTGTCATGGAGCTATTTCCCTATAGAAGAAACATGCATCATTGATTGAGATGATGGAATATTTCAGAGTATAAACCTTTGATTGTTGAACAATTTTTAATTGCTCTTCTCTCTCTGGACAGAAAGAATGTGTTTTTCATTGGTCAGAAAAATTTGAAAAATTCAAACTTTACTTCCATTTGCTGAGGGAAGACTTAAGGATGGACTGATAGGCCGGTTGGATAATTAGGAGTTCAAATGACAATTGACTGAAACTTTTTAAATCCCTAAATAGATGGGAATATAAAGATTACATACAAAAACAAAATGGATGTTCCATACTTAGTGTCATGGTTCTGATAAACACGTAGCTTCAAATGGTAAAAAATTATCCCTAATATCTATCTCCAAAGCTTCCAGCTTGACATACCAACAAGAAAATGTTGATGAATTTCAGAAATTCTTTCTATATAAAAATCAATACAAGAGACAATTGCCTTAGCTTATGATGAGACTAAAAATAACACAAAGGAGATAATAGAACAATTCTTTAATCTAAATCAGACATGTCAAACTCGCGACATCATGTGATGTCACACGACGTATCAGAGCTTTTTCCCCATTGCCAGCAATGGGGTGAGTGTGGTTTCAACATGAGCCATCAGGCCTGCAGGCCGGAAGTTAGACACCCCTGATCTAAATCTACAAACTCAGAAAATGATTACAAAGAAGGAACTAGCAACCTAGAAAATATAAGGAAAATCAGAGGAAGCAGATCCAAAGATGGAGGACCTAAAGAAAGGAAATAACAGACAGATTCAGAGAAATGAAGAATTAGAAGACATAGTGATAATATCATAAATGGAAAATATATCTTACCTGTCAAGATCTCAGAAAGCACTTGAGGATAAGAAAGAAGAGCTGACTGAATGGAAGATAGAGCTGTTAGGAGAATTGTGGGAAATTGAAGGAGGAGGGAGGCTGTTTAATGAATATCAATGGGCTGAGCATCCTTCCACAAATACTTTAATCAAATTGTCTTTTTTCTTCCAAACAATATACACAAAAATAGAGGAAGAATTACTTCATATTTCAAATGCATTGACTTAGAAAGTTAGTTGGCAAAGGAAGAAAGTTAGAGTAAGACTGAAAAAAATAGAGGTCCTGACCCATTAGATGGGATATAATATTATTAATCAGATGTTTGAACATGGGTGAGATTAGATAATTGTTAGAAATAGTATTATTATAACTAGAAAGATAGGATTTAAAACTAGAATATTATATTTTAGTATGAGAAGGGAAATATGAAAATGCTAAGAGGGTTTGAATAAGGGTAGCTTTTGGTTACCCAAATATAACTTATTATAAGAACAATGATGGGAAATTAAAATAAAAAACCGGGAAAAACAGGATATTAATTGAACAAATGGATATTAAGTGCAAATGCAATTAAGATATATTTTGGTTAGAAAAGATATTTTAAATTGACATTATTGATATTATTAGGAAAATATAACAAAGATGTCGATATTCAATTGTATATGTATTAACAACAATAAGAATTGTATTTGCCTAATGTGGGAAAATGTGTACTACTGGAAAAAGAGAGGAAGCATTGGATGGTGTAATACTGGGCCTAGATTGAAGAAGTTAACATGTACCACTGAATTACTAATGGACCCAGGATAACATGTTGTTTATTAAGTACTTATGATTGTAAAACTAGAAAATTAATAAAATATTTATTTTTTAAAAAATTAAAAAGGCTGGTGTGGAATTTAAGATAAATATACTAATTAAGATATAGTTAACATAGCAATCTAAAATTTCCTAGAAACTTAATGAATTTTGAGCTGCTAAAGCTAGACTGAGCATTAGAGGTATAATGAGCATCAGCTGACACAGAACTCAAATTCATTTTAATTATCTCTTTCCTCTTACCTTAGCTAGAAAAATAGTAAATAGTTGGTTGGGAGTGTGAGTCACACTCAGACAGCATCATTGGTCAATAGACAAAGACTACGTCATATAGTAGAATGAACAGAGAGCTTGACAGTTGACCTTTGGATTGAAATATAGGCATTTTAAGCTCCAGTGGAATATATCCGAGTGGGCTTTTTTGTGAGTAAAACGCATAGAAGGTCAAGTTGAGGTCACAGCTGGCTTTGGGTTCACCAGAGCAAATCAGATCACCATCCTTTTTTTATTCATCTACTCTTCTAAGGACATTGAGATTTTAGGGCAGTGCTCTAAAAAAAAGTATGAGACCTTCAGTTGTTTCAGATCAGGTTATCTTATCCTGGCTGTCATGCTGACTTAGAAATGAGAGGGAATTATCTGGAACATCTACACATTTTCTCATGTACTATATTTTCCTAGAACTTTCTGTAGCACCCCAAAATGTCATAGCCATGTGGGGGAAAAACTTATCAGAAATAACAGTTAAAACCATTTAAACACAGGCTTTGAAGATCTAGGAAGGAAACTGAAGATGTGTGGGACTCAGATGAGGTTCTTCTCCAATCTTCCAATCCATGGAAGATATCCAGGAAGGAGAGGAATGAAAAGTTTTGAGTAAATAATTGGCTATATGTAAATGAGGGCAAAGGGAGAGTTTTAGTTTCTAGGACATTAACATGAATTATGCAGATGGATAATTCAACAGATAAATATTTGTTTGGCCAAAGAATGACAAGACCTTCTGGAAGATGGAAAATCCTGAACAGAAAGAATTTTTAAAATAAAAAAAAATAGAAAATAGGAGTAAGGATATTAAATAAAGACTTGCACACTCTAAAAGGAAATGCCAGCATTGCTGCAATGAAGCCTCTTATGTATTTCACGAAAAAGCAGATCATTCCTAGATCATAGCTTTCATTGTCTGCATACTAATGCTTGGAGTATGAGGGGGAAAAACCCAAATAAATTTGAATAGTTAGCGCAGGAAAGCAAATATGATTTAAAAACTAAAACACAGACAATTCCCACATTCCATGTATGGTAACCAAAGAATAAATCTACTCAGCAAAAAATTAAACCATAGAAAATAAGTGTTGCTCTATTATTAAATATATTAAATGCTTACTAGAACAGGAGAGCAAAGTAGAAATCAAACAAATAATGAGAATAATGAGAAGTATCCATAGGTGCTCAGAAAACAACAATCCACAAACAGGTGAATAAACTAGGTCTCAAAAGCATCTGGATTAAAATAAGAATAAGAATTAATCTAAAAAGTACTGCTCAGTTAAGAAGGTATAGGTGATGCCTTTCAGAAGCAAACTGCAGATCTTCCAGAGATGCATAAAGTAGCACTAATAGCAGAGTTTTATTATGCCAGCAGTTACTTCAGGACATTGTTTGATGCTTGCTGGCAATTTTCCCCTCAGAGGTTAGAATAAAAGATTTTGCCAAGGAAGTAGACTAAACAATCCCGAAATTTTGAAACTAAAGTTGATTATGGACTCCTACCAAAATGATTTTTATAAACTAGAAACAACGCTGAGTGAGATTCCACAGTATCTCCTATTTACAGTGGCACCACTGAAATTTCAACTGTTGTTGATCAGACTTCACCTCAACTACTGTGAATCGGAAACAATTGCAGATCTTCTAGTGCAGGTGAGATATACTAAAAACCCCGGAGCCTTCAAACATCCAAAGGAAGGCCCGACCCGGCAGCCGTTGACAGTTGACAGCTGTCAAAAGGCTGCCGGAAGAAACGACGCAGGCGCACAAGCCCACCGGCAGCCATTGAAGTTGACAGCTGTCAAAAGGACGACTAACACGCACGCGCCAGATTTGACAGCCGCCGGAGCTGTCAGCACGGCAGTCCCCGATCAGGTCCTCCAGCCGAGCCCACCGCTCAGCTGAGGGGAAGTCCCTAGCAGCCGCCGAGCTGTCAGACGGCCGCACGTTGATTGGTTGCCGCCCTAGCGGCGGGAAAAACACTGGTTGTTGATTGGTTATAACGTTTAACAGTTTTCCTATAAAAGCTGGGTTTGTGTTGACAGTCAGCTGCCCGGAGCTGAACCAAATAAATTTGTGAACCTTGCCTACGGTCTCCCTCTCATCTTTTGTGAAGACAATTCAGCAGGGGTTCCCAATCCCCAGTCTGTGAACAAGTACTGGGCTGCAGCATGCCAGCAACTGGTCCACACAAACAATTAAAGCCCCATCCATGGGATGCAGGCAGCACACAAAACCATGCACCCTCCGGTCCACAGAAAAACCTATCTCCACTAAACCAATCCCTAGTGCCCAAAAGGTTGGGGACCTCTGTTCTAGTGTAACTTGTGCTGTTCTTAGCCAAAATCACATTCTTCAAGTGCCAATTGAACTCAAGGATTGAGGGATGATCCAGAATTCAAGGACACAGCCAGGTGTTCATAGCATGGTCAAGAAAGTCACAGATTTAAGATTTTTCAGATGTAATCAATGCTAGAAAAGCTAGTAAGGAAAGTGGTTCGAAATAAGACAGAGTTATTGAAAAGGCAGGTGCTAAAAGCATTAACTATATTATCTTTAGTAAAAATACTAAAATTGTAGACAGTTCTAGAGAAGAACAAAAAAATAAATCCAGCAGAAGAAGCCAGTGTGGCTACAGAGAAACTTGTGTGAAGGTTTGAAAATAATAAAAAAAGGCATGGAGGCAAAAAGGGACATGTCACCAAAGAAGAATTCAAAACTATCTTAATAAGTTAGAGAAATAGGCTGAAAATAATAAAATGGAATATGACACTGACAAATGCCAAATTCTTCACTTAGGAAAAAGAAATAAAATGCATACGTACATGTATCACCTAGTTTCAAAATAGAACTTGAGTGAGTTCATTGAAGCCTGGCACTCCACAAGCAATTCCATTAACAGACACACTGACCTACAACAATTTGTGGAAGAGGCAGCCATTACATTATCTATAGACAAGGGATAGGATGGCTTAAGAATCCTTATCTCTTCTTGTGATTTATGAAGGGTAAGCATCTAAGCATTAAATAATAAAAGTTTGCATCAGCAATAGGGTCCAGTTCAGTGTTTGAAATTTCAGAAAACAGCATGATTTGCCATCACTTCTGTTTCAAGCCACTTGGTGTAACAGCTCCAGCACAAGGGTAGCTAGTTCTCTAAGAGTGGAATCTACCAAAAGTCAGATAAGTAGACAGTAGAGTTTGTGTCATTCAAGCAGATTTTATTTTATTTTATGTTTTGTTTAAAACAGCTTCAAAGGACTTGAAACAGAAAAAAAATCCAAACTCACACACTTTGCTTAAAAGAAAAACTCTCAGGAGAAGTGTATGACCAAGCAAATATATTCAACAAACTTTAGAATCTGCAAGAGTGGCAAATATCGGTAGCTTGGGTATAGGATGTGGGTGAAGGTTCGTTCTCCAAGCTTGTGGGTTGGTTTCTGAACATTTCATTACCAGGCTAGGTAACATCTTCATCAGAGTTTAGGGGAAGTCAGTGTCAGTGTTCTTCTGTTTATAAGGGCTTCAGGTGTGGGTGTGTCAAGTGAGGGTCTTGTGATGCGTCAGGTGTGAGTCATCAGTGAGGGGCTTGTGATGGGGAGGTTACATCAGGTCAGGGCCATTGAGAGGTGAACTGCTGGTGGGGGGGAGAGGGAGGCTTGCGTGGATTGAGGGTCGGCCACGCTACCACCCACCATCCTTGTGAGTTCATTGAAGCCTGGCATTCCACAAGCAATTCCATAAACACACATTGACCTATAACCAGCCTATGAACCCCTCAGAATCCAATTCAACCACACAGCCAACCAGAGACAACACTGACCCTCAACCAACCCATGCAAGCCCCCCTCCCCCACCAGCAGTTCACTTCCCAATGGCCCTGACCTGCAGTAACCTCCCCATCACAAGACCCATCACAAGCCTCTCTCTGATGACTCACACCTGACCCATCACAAGACCCTCACTTGACACATCCACACCTGAAGCCCTTATAAACAGAAGAACACTGACAATGACATTCCCTAAACTCCACTGAAGATGTGACCTAGCCTGGTAATGAAACATTCAAAAACCAACCCACAAGCTCGGAGAAGGAACCTTCACCCTCAATTTTAGAATTTCTCTACAGGATACCTTTATTGCTATCTGCTTCTTGAGGTCAGTGCAGAGTTTGTATCAAAATGAGATGTATCACATGCCCACAGAAAACAAAACCCACAACACTTAAAGGGTACAAAGTTTGGCTCATTTATTTTGATTGCTCAGTTTCTTCAAAATTGAGTTGGTGGAGGGGTAGTTATCTAAAAATATTCCCACTGTATTCTCCAGTTTTATGGATCAGAATATTAAACTGAATTAACATTGTTAATATGTTTTGTATTTTTGTTTTATTTTTGTTTTTTTCTGTTTAAAAGGTAAAGGTTCCCCAGCACATGCGTGCTAGTCGTTTCCGACTCTAGGGGCCAGTGCTCATCTCCGTTTCAAAGCCGAAGAGCCAGCGCTTGTCCGAGGACATCTCCGTGGTCATGTGGCCGGCATGACTAGACGCCAAAGGCACACGGAATGCTGTTACCTTCCCACCGTAGTGGTCCCTATTTTTCTACTTGCCTTTTTACGTGCTTTTGAATGGCTAGGTTGGCAGAAGCTGGGACGAGTAACAGGCGCTCACTCTGTTACGCGGCACTCGGGATTCGACCTTCTGATTGACAAGCTCAGCGTCCTAACCCACTGAGCCACCGCATTCCTAATTTTCTGTTTAGGACAGCCCAAAAATGGCATAAATCTGCTGTGTTTTCCCACTAGATGGAATAAATAAGACTTTATGACCAAAATATTTAATATTTATTAATTGATTTTATACCCTATCTTTTCCACAAAATCATCATTTCAGAGTATTTAAAAATATCTGCACAAATTCAGAAGTTACATTGTGCAAGTGAAGAAAAGAGAAACAAAATGTAGAAGAGACCAAGTTCCACAGAATACCAAAATGAAGTTTTGAAATGACAAAAATATTCCCTGCATGCCCCATATGCCTTGTTTTTCCCCCTTCTCCCCTCAAAAAACTAGATTATGCATTTCATCCAACAAGCATTCTTTTGATATCCTGTGAGATTTAGTATCTTTACTTCACCTACAGTACTAAAAGCACATGAAGGTTTTAGTACCCTTTGAAAAAAAGGTTTTTCTTCCTTTCCAAGCTCTTTAATGCTCAGTTTGCTCCTTTGCCTTTTTATTTGATTTTGTTTTGTTTTCACACAGTTACAAAAAGAATATTTTTGTGTAATCTTTTTTTCCCTTGCCTATGTCTCTTGTAACTGAACTCCAATCCTCCAAATCAGTGGTGGAGAACCTATGGCATGCGTGTCACAGGTGGCATACAGAGCCCTCTCTGTGGGTATGCGCACCGTCATCCCAGTCCTAAGCCTTCAGCTGGTTTTATAAAACTTTTTCGCTTTAGGCCTCTGTCGCAGTGTGCGGAAAAAAAAAATTTAATCAATGATTCAATTTCAACTTCTTGTGGGGAAAAAAATATCTGGCAAAGTTGGAATTGATTGATTGAACTTTTTAGTCCCACCCAGTCTGCTGTTACCACCACAGCCACGCCTACCCAATGGGCCATGCCCACCCAATGGGCCACATCCACCCAGCACCCGACGACACATAAGTGGGTCTTGGGTTTTAGTTTGGGCATTCGGTCTCTAAAAGGTTTGCCATCACTGCTCCAAATCATTCAGAAAGTTTCAGAAGACTTCAGGTTCAAAAAAAAATCCTCTGATTTGGTTGGATGTCAAATCTCTCTCCAGATTTGCTCCATTAAATTTATGATGCAAGGTTACCCAATTGTCTAAAGCGGGGGTCCCCAACCCCTGGTCCAGTACCGGTCCATGGCATGCCAGCAACCAGTCCACACAAACAAGCAAAGCTCCCTCTGTGGGATGCAGGCAGCATACAAAACCATACACTCTCAAGTCCATGGAAAAACCTTTCTCCGTGGAACCGGTCCCTGATTCCCAAAAGGTTGGGGACCTCTGGTCTAAAGGCCTAGAAAAGTTGACTTTAATGGTAAAAATGTATAGTAAAAACCTAGATGGCCATTAGATGGTAGCAAAGAGATATATAACTTGTTGTTGCCACTCATCAAGATTTTTGCAGCTCCAATCTGATATCCCTATGTGCTACTTCCCTTATTTAATAGCTATCTGATACAAAACCCCCAAACTTCTACTGCTTAATGAGGAAAAGGGTTTTGATAAAATCAGTAAGCAATATATAAATGTTACTTTGGCTAAAATTAGATTTTCCAGATGATTTTTTAAAAAATAATCCAGATTCTGCAAGAGGTCCCCAAGTCTAAAATGAACTGGAGTAGATTGTGTTGATTTGGGGGATTCACATTACATGTTTTATATAATTCTTCTTATCTTCTTCTCCTTACTTACCTCAACCACTGTTATTTGATGGTGCTGTAGTGTGTCTTTGATGTTGTCTCTCCATCTTCTTCTGGGTCTGCCTAGTGTCCTTTGACTTCTCCTTTTTTGTATAAGCCTTGTATGGCATGGAATCCCAAGATATCCTCTTCAAATGAGCAAAGTATTTTATTTTCTGTTTTTGTGTATAGTTTTATATGATTGATGTTTATAAATTCAGAAAAAAAATATGCCACAGCCTTTCAACAAACATGGTTGGAAGATATTCTAAGGATCACAGAAAAGAGGATAGGGGAGTAGCAGGTTGACTTCTCCTGATTCATAAGACTACTTCCTCCTCCTCCTCCTCCTCCTCCTCCTCCTCCTCCTCCCCCTCCCCCTCTTCTTCTTCTTCTTCTTCTTCTTCTTCTTCTTCTTCTTCTTCTTCTTCTTCTTCTTCTTCTTCTTCCTCTTCCTCTTCCTCCTCCTCCTCCTCTTCCTCCTCTTCCTCCTCCTTCCAATTTTCTGGTTTAGGGATAGTTCAAGCTGGCCTTGTATATACTTTCATGTGGATGGTTATGGGTTTTGCAGAGGGCAAGGTACAAGCCATGAGAAAAGAACTGCATGAATGTTCATCCTTGGTTTTCAACATTTGAATGAACTGACTACCCTGTGAAACAAACCTAGAAAAGCTTAGCGATCTCTTTGGCATTCCCAAAAGCAAATGACAATTTCATAAATCCACTCACATTTCAAGTTTACGCAAAACAGAAATTAACCATGAACTGAAAGTCTGAAAGGGAAAATTATGGGTCCAACCTCCTATCCCTCCACAGGGGGATAGTGGTGGTGGAGGATTGGACTTTGTACACAACAACGTCTTCCCACAGGAATGAACACACAAATCTATCCTTTTTCAGTGTTTCTTGCAATCTGCAAAAGAACTGTTAGGTTCAGTCTATGATGATAAATAACAAGTAAATCCAGCTATTAAATAATCATTTCACCTGTTAAGACTAATATGTTCCATCCCCTTCAGCAAGAACAGAGTCAAATTTCACCAAAGCTTCATTTATGTATTTTATACAGTAACTTCAAAATAGGAAAAGCAATTTTTGGGTTTAGCATGTTTATACTTTAATGAACATTTTAGACACAGATTCCCAATTATGTATTCATTGGAAAGATTAACTTTGATTAATGAATTCATGCTAAGGAAGTGTGTTTAATTGGATTTCTCAAAGATGCTAAATGTGAATGCTTCTAGCACAACTCTATAGGTGAAAAAAATGTCTGTCATTTTACAGAAAATGTTACTGTTGACCTGTCTTTTCTGAAAATGAACTTTGTTCCTTTGCGTTCAAAGTTCTCAATATTCTGGTTCTAATAATGTTTAAAGTTATCTGCCTAATCAGACTAATTAGCACTGGTGAACAGAGACATAATCATAATAGAATGCAAATGCCAGTTTTACAAAATGAAAGTGCCATATGTGCAGTAATTAGTGAACCAAAGGCATTTTTTTATAAATTATATTTATTAGTTTGTAAACATATAAAACCCAAATGAAATGAAAGATACTATTAACAACACCGAAAGACAAATCGATTCATAGACCCACTCAAAGTTATGCATGCTGTCATGCTACATCTAAACTTCAGTGAGCAAATAAATATTTCTGCAAAATCCTTGGAGGCCATTTGAAGTTGGGCTGAATTTTGGAATATAATTCCCCCTCCCGTAGACTCAATCTTTGGGAAAGAGTACATCATGATCTATGGGAAAAAGCCTTCTGATCATATGGGCTATTGTTGTCTAGAGACCAGATGGTTCTAAATTAGGATATGTGGTTTGTGTCAGAATTGAAAAATGGAAAACTGATATATACTCTAATTGTCTTAATTGAAAGTTAAGCCACAGCTGAAATGTAACATGGGCTGTGTTGTTCCATACAAATTATTAATGGGGGCATTCCACCTATTATCTAGTTGCTATCTTATAGTACCTTTTAAAAAAACAACTTAGCAGCATATAGTAATCCTGCTTTGTTTGTACTTTCCTTGAATCTTAGATTGTATCAGATGTTCCCTGTGCAGAGAAAAATCATTTGTCAGAAAAGAATTTAACCTTAGGCTTTAGAATGATACAATCTTCCAATTGCAGATGTATTTTTTGACATAGAACATTTTAATATAAATTATAAAGTATGCCACTCTTTATACTGGCATTTAAACCAGACTAGAATAAATCACAGAATCATGGAGTTGAAAGGGACCATTTAGGCCAGGGGTGTCAAACTCGCAACGTCACGTGATGTGCCACAACATATCACAACTTTTTCCCATTGCCAGCAATGGGGTGGGTGCATTTTCAGCATGACGCATCCGGCCCACGGAATGGCAGTTTGACACCCCTGATTTAGGCCATCAAGTCCAGGTTCCAACAAGTTCAGGGATATAGTTTAAAGCAGTGCTTTTTTTGTAAAAGAAAAAGGTGCCGGAACTCACACATGTCATACAACCCGCCTTGCCTATCATACAAGGTTCCATCCAAAAAAGGTGCCGGAACTCTGTTCTGAGCATTCTATGACAAAAAAAAGCCCTGGTTTAAAGTATCCCTGATAAATGGCTAGCCAGTAGAACCTTGGAAACATCCCTTGAGTGTTGCTCTACCACCTTTCTGAGGAATGTGTGCCACCACTGAACTAGTCTTTCTGTTTTGTTTTGTTTTTCAGAATCTGCTTTCTTGGAACTTAGAATGTTGTATATCGACATTATCCATTGTCATGCATCCTAGAATAATAGAGAACAGGGTGCATCTCTGTGTGGCATTCTTCCAAATAGTGGAATAATGCTATCACATTTTCCCTCAATCATCATCTCTCCAGGTTAAATATTAGTTTCCTCAAATTCAGTATCTGCCATTTGGAAACTCTAATCCTACTAATATGACTTAAAACTGGCTTTTGGACAGCCACATAACACTGCTGAATCATGTTCAACTTATAATCAATTACAGTTCCAAGATCTTCACACATAGTATAATATTACTATCAAATCAAGATATTCCTTATCTACTGAAAAGCTGGTGATTGCTGGAATGGGTCCTGAGGACAGCTGATTGCCCATGATCATTTGAATGACAGTTTCCTGCTGAGTAAGAAGAGATTGTAGAAATAATATAAAGCAGAGGTCCCCAACCTTTTGGGCACGAGGGACAGGTTCCGTGGACAGAGGTGTTTCTGTGGACCGGATGGTACATGATTTTGTGTGCTGCCTTCATCTCGCGGATGGGACATTGCTTGTTTGTGTGGACCAGTTGCTGGCATGCTGCAGCCCGGTACTGGTCCCTGAACCAGGGGTTGAGGACCCTGATATAAGGCACCCAGGTTGTAGAAAGCAAACTGGATAAGTTGATGAAAAGGAGAAAGCACAGGCCTTTAGCAAGTGAATCCATTTTTTTGTCTTTTAAGTGATCAATATATTGGTGAGTAGCTGAGGCCTGAGTGCACAAAAAAATTAATAAATAAAAGCATTCTAGTAGTGATTGCTTAAAAGCACAAATAGACAGGACTCTGCCAAAGTGGCCTACAAAGTTTGTGGCATATTTCTGTTTCTAACTGAAAATAACCTGGTGTATATTTACAAAATTTTTAAAACTTGTACAAAGTTGCAATGGTCCTTAGAAATAAAAATAGGGGCAAAAAAAACAACCTCAGCAGACTGGAGTAGACAGTGAGCATCCCTTAATTGAAGAGAGAAGTTGAAGATTTATTGGATCAAAAAAGGGGGGCCTTGAAACAGAAGCTGACAGAGGAAGTTAGTCTTACATAAAAACATAGTTAATCAAAAGAACAATCCCAGTGGATGAGAAGAATAGCCCCAAGTAAAAATTGTAGAAAATATTTACCACTGCTTAAATTCAGAAATAGTTTCTCTGAATTTCTCACCGAAAGCTCTGAGCTTTCAGGGAAGAAAATGAGGAACCACAGAATAATAGATAGGAAGGCTGAGAGATGTTGCAGCCTGCTGGAAAATAAGGGGAAATCCTCAATAGTTGGTAATTCACTGTTGCAAAGACCTAAAGGAAATACAAACAGGCCCCAAGGAGTCGTGCATTATGCTGTCACAAGTATGGATCAGGGATATGATGCAACAACTTCCAATACATTTCAAATTCATCCCTTTCTGCTAACTCATGTGGAGACTTAGGATATTGCAAAGAGCAGCTGAGATTATAATGCCATGGATTCTGAAGATGTAGACTATTTCTTTATCAAGACCCACATGATATTCCTATATATCCTTTGAGTCCATAGAAGATAACCAGAAAGGGAAAGGAGACCACACAGCATGACAAGTGGGTGGCTGGCTACACAAATAGTTTTGGATTCTAGGATCATAGTCTCAGTGGTGGGATTCAGCTGGTTCGCACCACTTCGGCAGAACCAGTGGCTATTTTTCTGTTGCCCAGGCCCAGAATGAACTTCCAGAAGTGGCATCCACACAGAGAACCGGTTGTTCACATATTTGAAACCCACAGACAGAGTATAGCAAGCTTGATCATTGAATTGTGTTCCATCAGTGTTCAATAAGGAGGTCAGATAATGGCCTGTGCATTGTAGGAAGAAGAGCCTACCTGGGTATTTAAACGGGTATGTATACCTTCAGCTTACAATGGAACTTTTCCTTTCTCCCTATTGCTTCTGTTCTGTTTGTGCAAATACACTGACTATGTTTCCAACAAATATATTCTGATTGTGGAAATCATCCTGCATTGTTACACCTATTAAATCATCTTTACCTTTCCACAGTATTATTTCTCATACGTTGAGCATTTCCATAGAGACAACAGAACCTTTTTTATACATTAATATGCATTAATAGCATTTCAAGGACTGAAAAACAGTCCAGAATTGTGCACACAGTGGGTACAGAAAGATCCAGAACAAAAAGTTATGAACCTAACACCTTTCAGTACTTAGAGGTAAATTCATTCTGTCTGAATCTTTTCAGAAGAGTAGGAAAAAAAGCAGCTGGGTTAAAGAAGTGAATCTTGCATTGGTAATAAAGAGGTCTTGGCAGATGTCATCCAGACTCCTGGTAATTAAATTTTCTTCCCCCTCATCTCCTGTTGTTCATAGTTCCATATAGTTCAGAGGTAGGCAGTGGGTTACTTATGAACCACAACATGTTTCCAAAATACCATCTTTGCTCCACATCAGACTTCCTGACCCAACAAACTTTCTCAAATACTATATTTCAAGAAACTAAATAGCAAGCAATGCACCAGTAACTAATATTTAATCAAAGAGTGTAGGATTTTGCAGAACCAATTTTATCAGAAAAATAACCACCAGTCCCTAACCACTAGGTAGACAACAGTTGAGAACCTTCCCCCCCCATTTAAATTACTATGTTTATGCATTTCTGTTGAGTCTGTAATTATTCTGGGGAAACACCATTTACTGATGAAGCTGGGGTCTGTTTTGTGATTGAGCCCAACTGGTATTCAGCTATGGAGTTATTATGTGGCGATTAGTGATTGGCTGCAGGATTTCACTCAGCCAAACTCAGGCTGTATATAAAAAAGATTTGCTGCTAAATTTAACTTTTAGATCTGCTCTGAACAAATGAACAGTGGCACTCATGAAGCATCAGCATATATTCATTGTCTCACAGGGCATTACCCAAAAGTCATTTAATCAATAGCTTCAAAAGTATTAATAGGACTATATTACTGTGATGGTAGTATGCTGAGAGGCTACTTTGCTTTCTAGTAAATGTTTACAAACTCCATTATGGTATTCATTTTAAAACAAGAGTAATTCAGTTCTTAGTGTGACCTGAATCATAATCTTCTACCCACTCAAGGCAACAACAAGAGTATGGGTGCCCCATCACTGGAGGCTTTCAAGAAGAGCCATTTGTCTGAAATGGTATAGGTCTCCTGCTACAGCAGGGAGTTGGACTAGATGACCTCTCAGGTCCCTTCCAACTCTCTTATTCTACATTCTATGTTCTAAGTTGTTCACTGGCCAGATCGTGCTAAGTTTTTTGAGTGGGGGTGAGTTGGTTAATGGAGTCCATCCAGTTTGCTCAGCCTGCCGATCTTGCATTTTCTTCCCAGATGTTATTTGGGCTACTTCCATTACTCATGGAAGCGTTGCTGAAAGCAAAGTGCCACATGCCACATGAGTTGTTATAGGCAGAGATTTCTTGCCTCTACAAATACAGGACTGAAAGTCAGCAAGGAAGAGATGGGTAACCAACCATTTCAATCTGGACTAGTAGTACATAAAAAGGGAGGCAGGTAGTGATTGGCTGGGGGCAGTTCCTGCCTGGCAGGACAGTGGCCCATTCATCTTAATGTCTCGGCTTCAGTTGGTTGTAATCTCTTTGGCTTCCAGTATGCTCAAACCACTTTTGGGCTTTCAAACTTGCTGCCAAGAGAGGCTGCAGTAACTCTATCTTTGTTGCTTTTGACCAGCAGACAAATGCATCCTTATTCAGAAAAACAGTTGGTGTTAAAAGTGACAGGGTGCACTAGTGGCATTTAATCTGGTGGGTGCTGTTATTTACTTATTGTCAGGTTTTTATTTGAGGCTTTTATTTTATTTTATGAGCTGCAGTTATTTCCCTTGTGTTTTATTGTTAGCCTCTTGGAACTCTTTTTTTTAATGGGGAAAGGCATGATATAAAACAAACAGAGCAGTTAAAATGGGAAATGGAATGCTCCAAAATTTCTACAGATAATGGTAAAATTTCCCTTGTGATAAGCTTGACTTGGTGACAGTGTGGACATTGCAATGTTGTCTTTTCAAGGGTTGTATGGATCTGGGTTTCTACTGCCTTCTTCTGTTTTCTCTCTTTCCCCAACTTCCCACTATTAGACAAATCATTAAAAATTATACCTTAAGGCAACTAGTGGTTCACACCTTCCTTCTGATACCCCCAGACCCACCTCCAATTCCTCTGCAATAAATTTAACCTAAAAATACCCTCAACCAGAGGAATAATTTTCCTTATATTTACTTTCAAAACTGGTGCAGACTCTCTATTAGGTTAAAAAAAAACTGGGCTGAAAAATCTTTCTTGTGACATCATTTTTTCTTCTTATGGCCCCTGAGGGCATTTTCTTTTAAAATCTCTCAACCTTTCTTCCCATCATTCAATTTCTGTACCTAATAACAATTATTGTGGGTCTCATGCTTTCATCTGTAAGAGAATGGAAATGTAGCATTCTACCATGTACTTTCTAATTCTATCATTTTACAAATTAAATCCCCCAATTGAACCTACATTCTAGGTTCATGAAACTTGATTATCTATGAATACGGGTCACTTCCATCAGCTTTCCATGTTTGGTAAAGAAGAATTCAATTTTGACCAAAACATGACTCTTGAAAATCTGGTCACAGGCTACAAAATGTTTTAGTGCAGAGAAATATTTGTTCTTTTAGTCATCTGCAACAGCCTCAGATATTCAAGACTGTTCTCAGCCAGTGGATTTGGTAAAAACTGTAATTATCAATAGTTTCATGACGTTAGAGGGTGAAACATCCTCTTTTAATAAAAGAGAACTTCAATAATCCATACATCTCACCATCTCAGAGCAAGGCCACAAAGTCAGCAGGCAGAAGGATATCCTCAAATTTTCCAAGTTATCTGCATTTCCTAAAGTCCCACACAAAACATGCACCCAGTGTTTCCATTAAGCAATATAGTAACCATTCTCTCCACTTCCTTGTCCAGTCCTGTCCATAGATATACTGTACAAAGCCTTTCCTCACTACAGGTAGCCCTTGATTTACAACATTTACAACAAAGTTAAATGGTACTGGAAAAAATGACTTATGACCATTTTTCAGTTACAACCTTTGTAGCATCCCCATGATCATGTGATCAAAATTCAGATGCTTGGCAGCTGGTTCATACTTATGACGATCACAGTGTCCCAAGGTCATGTGATCACCTTTTACAACCTTTTGACAAGCAAAGGCAATGGGGAAGCCAGATTCACTTAACAATTGGGTTACTAAGTTATCAATTACAGTGATTCACTTAACAACTGTGGCAAGAAAGGTCATACTAAAGACACTAAAGAAAGACACTAAAGAAATGTCTCACTTGAAGACATAAATTTTGGGCTCAATTGTGGTCATAATTTGAGGACTACTTGTATTACATTGCATTGCTTTATACTCAGTGCTTTTTTTTCTAAAAAAAAAGGTGCCGGAAATCTCATCTTGGCAGGCGCAGGAGGTGGGTGTGGGTGGGGTGGGGTGGCACTGCTGCGGTCACGGGTGTAAGGGTTGTTGGCAGCAGGCTCCCCCCCGGGGCCAGCACGGCTGGTGCTGTGGGAGCAGCGGGGCCCGCTCTATGTGGCAGGGCTGCGCGGGGTGGGCAGTGGAGGCGGTGCGGGCCAGGCGATGCATGGCGGCCACTTATGCACGCAGGGCGAGGCAATGGTGGTGCAGGTCCAGCACCAGGTAGGCCACCAGCCTGGCTGACACGGGTGAGCACAAGGATGGAGTGCACATGGACTCCACAGAACCCACCTCCCACTCCTTGTCCTCTCTTACTTACCTAGTTGAGATGGTGTAGTTGGGCAGCAGGGAGGGATGCAAAGTTCCTGCCTACTTGCTTTCACTGCAGACAACTAGCTGGTGCAATGTTTGCTAGCCAGCTCTTTTGGTGCGCTCAGCAGCAATTCCTATTGGCTTTTGAAAGCCAATAGAGGCAGTAGCATAGCTTGTGCAAAAGCTTTTTGTGTGTGTGTAAAAAAAGGTGCTGGAACGCCATTCTGAGCATTCTATGAGAAAAAAAGCCCTGCTTTTATGCTTTAATCTTATGATTTTAAATATATATATTTTTCTATTGTAAATTGCCCCAATATGTAGTTCCCATATTCAAAAAAGGAAAAAAAATAGATCCAGGAAACTACAGACCTATCAGCCTGACCTCAATACCTGGGAAGATTCTGGAAAAGATAATCAAACAACAAATCAGCAAACACCTTGATGCAAACAAAGTTATCACTAAAAGCCAACATTGGTTTGTCAAAAACAGATCATGCCAGACAAATCTTATTGCATTCTTTGACCAAGTGACAAAACTAATGGACCAGAGGAATGCTGTAGATATAATTTACTTGGACTTCAGTAAGGCATTTGATAAAGTAGATCACAACCTACTACTTGATAAGAAAAAAAATGTGGGTTAGATAGCATCACCACCAGATGGATTTGTAGCTGGCTGACCACCCATACTCAGCATGTGGTCCTCAATGGAACTGCATCTACATGGAAGGAAGTGTGTAGTGGGGTGCCCCAGGGCTCTGTTCTGGGCCCAGTGCTCTTCAACATCTTCATCAATGATTTGGATGAGGGGATAGATGGGGAACTCATCAAATTTGCAGATGACACCAAGCTGGCAGGAATAGCCAATACTCCAGAAGATAGGCTTAAGATATAGGAGGATCTGGACAGACTTGAACACTGGGCGCTATCTAACAAAATGAAATTCAATGGTGAAAAAAGTAAGGTTCTACATTTAGGCAGGAAAAATCAAATGCACAGGTATAGTATAGGTGGTACCTTGCTCGATAGTAGTAACTGTGAGAGAGATCTCGGAGTCTTAGTGGACAATCACTTAAATATGAGCCAGCAGTGTGCTGCAGCTGCCAAAAAAGCCAACACAGTGCTAGGCTGCATTAACTGTGGGATAGAATCAAGATCACGTAAAGTACTAATATCACTTTACAATGCCTTGGTAAGGCCACACTTGGAATACTGCATCCAGTTTTGGTCACCACGATGTAAAAAATATGTTGAGACTCTAGAAAGAGTACAGAGAAGAGCAACAAAGATGATTGGGGGACTGGAGGCTAAAACATATAGGGAACGGTTGCTGGAATTGGGTATGTGTAGTTTAACGAAGAGAAGGGTGAGGGGTGACATGATAGCAGTGTTCCAATATCTCAGGGGCTGCCACAAAGAAGAGGGAGTCAAGCTATTCCCCAAAGCACCTGAAAGCAGGACAAGAAGCAACGGATGGAAACTAGTCAAGGAGAGAAGCAACCTAGAACTAAGGAGAAACTTCCTGACAGTTAGAACAATTAACCAGTGGAACAACCTGCCTCCAGAAGTGGTGAATGCTCCAACACTGGAGGTTTTTAAGAAGAGACTGGCCAGCCATTTGTCTGAAAATTCTAAATAATCTATTTTTCAAAACACACAACAATCCAAACAGTAAAAGTCCAAATTAAGAATATTTCATTCTTAAGACTTTTTTAGGTTCAAAATAGTTTTCAAGAGTGTACAAAAGATACTATTTTTTTCTAGAATCAGCTAAATTAAAAATATTACATTGAGAAAAATGTTTCTCATTTCTTTCCTGTTACCTTTGATTTCATTGCAGAGATGTTAACATAAGAAATAGATTATTTTGTTATCTAATTTTACCTTCCAAAAGACAGAAGCAGATGAAAAATGTGAGGTTCTTTCCTGTTGGCTTTTTTGAATTAGCTGTTTTAGATTCTAAAAGTTTAGTTCCTAAAGCAGTAATCCTGTAAATAATTTTAATGTCCTCCTCTAGTGCAGGCTCTTTTATGACTCAAGGACTTCAACTCCCAGAATTCCTGAGCCAGCACGGCTCAGCTTGGAAACCTCTCCCTTTCCCCTCCGCATGGCTGGCTCAGGATTTCTGGGAGTTGAAGTCCATGAGTCATAAAAAAGAGCCAAGATTGCTAACCCTACAATAAGCTTAGGAAAGCCAATAAGGGAGCTGGGGTTTTTTTTCCTGCAAAAAAAAATGTGCCAGAATGCCGTTCTGAGCTTTCTATGAGAAAAAAAGCCCTGTTTATACTCATCCTTGAGTTGGCAGAAAATTGTATTGTTCCTATTGCCAATCCCTATCCAGCCTCCACTGCCTTTCTCCCCACCGCTATAGCTACCTACCTTCCTACAAAGTAATAGACAGGGAAATTTAAGCTATGGTAAACACCCTGGGGTTGCTCTTGGATGATGCAAAATTATGGAGGAAAACAGATGAAAACAACCTCAAATGGACAAAAAATGTTGCCAGGGCACATTTGTGTCATTGTTTATGTGCAACTGAGACCACAGCCTGACACCGAACTCATTCATACAACCTGCTTTCTGCAGTGCAAAAATTCCCCATTTCTCTTTCTTGGCTTTCCTAATTCCTCTTTCTCCAGATTCCTCTTGATCTACAATCCATAAAGCAGATTGTTAGCTAAGTCTGTTAATGCTAGGAGCAAAACCTTGCTTAGGTATTTATTTCTAGAACAACAGTTGTTAAATGGCATGCTATACTGTACATCAACAGTTATTCAGCTCGGCTTCTCTCAGTCATCTTTTCAGTTTTCAGTTTCTGAACAGCTGAACTGGCATAATTTCAGTTCATTTTTGTAAAGCCTGCCATTGGATCACAATACGGTTGTAGGTATTAATGAGTTCAATTCACTGCTCGGTGCTGTTTAATTTGTGTAGGGTTTCTGACAAACAATAACTCACAAAGAGGAGAGAAACTCCTGAGAAACCAATGGAGGCCTAGATTTAATTCCAAAACCTCAAAGCCTGAGCAGAGATCGCTGTTATCAATTTCTGTGTTTCAAGCCATGGTTTACATGTGGCTAACTCCAGGCCGGCCAAAGAATTGCTAACTCCTCTTCTTGAAATCAAACCTTGTAACTATGAAAATAAAACCCAGTGAAATCCTTATTATTACCTGTGCAAAGAAATACACTCCATGAAGTGATACAGTGAAATTGCAGGCAACTGGATTACCTGATCACTACTTATTCTAATAAGTACTTTGCTGTATTTTGCTTTGTGGTTTTCACTGAGAATTTAACTACAGAAATTGCTCCTCTCTCACACACTGGATAAACATATAGGCAATAATCTTCCGTCACTTATTTTTGAAAACACGCCATGTAGTCCAAAAGTGAACAGCATGTCCATTCAGGTGAGTCAAATTTAAGGGCAATTGAAGCCTTCTTGCTACAGGATTTTTTTTAAAAAATGATACTCATTTTACAGCAGTGGGTATATATTCTGTAAGAATGTGGGGGTTTTTTTCATGTCCCAGGCACAAGGGACATGTGTATACTTCTTTTCATCTGGATGATCTGATGAAGGCTGAAATCACAGCTGAAATGCCACTTGATTCATCTTCAGGCAGAATACCAGTTAAATCATCTGAACCATTAGCTAGAGCAGCAGACATATCCCTGCAAAATGGACAACATGGAATGGTGTAAGTAGGAGAGAAGTAACATTTGAGATTTGCAAGGCAGAAACATGAACCGCCTTCTCAGCTGTTGGACTCAACTTCAATTTGGATAGGCACATTTAGCTCTGAACAAATGGTACTAGCAAAAATGGAGCTGCTCTTTCATACTTGCTACAATGTGATCAAGCTTCTGCCTCCTCTATTGGCTGGCTGTGGATGACCATCTGTGTCAACGTCTAGTGAATTCCAAGGATTTGCTGTTACGAACCCCTTGCCTAGAGCAAAATGGCTTTGAAAAGGATGGAGATTACTCCAAAGTACAGGCAGTCCTCGACTTACAATCACAACATTTCTGTTGTTAAGTGAAACATTGCTTTGCCCCCATTTTACGACCTTTCTTGCCACAGTTCTTAAGTGAATCAATGCAGTTGTTAAGTTAGTAACACAGTTGTTAAATGAATCTGTCAACTGACTTTGCTTGCCTGAAGGATCTCAAAACTGGTCACATGACCCCGGGACACAGCAACCGTCATAAATATGAGCCAGTTACTAAATGAATTGCTGTAAGTCAACAACTACCTGTATCTCTTTGATTTCCCAAAATTAAAAATGGATACTGCATTTATACTGAATAATTATGAAGGCCAGGATGCACTGGAATGAACCCACCTCCTGATGACCACCTTTATGCAGTTTTTGTAGCAACATCATGCAGGCCTGATGGGTTGAAATGGAATGGAGCATCTTTGAGCAATAGAATGGAAATTCCTAGCAGTTATCTCTTCTGGTCATTCACGATCTTTTACTTTTTATTTTTATGGCTTTCCATTTTTATTATTGCAATTTAGCTCTGACATCATTAGCTGGACAGTGACTAATTAGTACCTCAAATACACAATTTCCTAAAAATGTAATGAATTATTGTAACTTCTAACAACTTTCATTTACTATAAATTTTCTCACTATTCAACACTGAACCATTTGTCATTTCTTTTTTGGCTTCTGTTCCATAAATTGGAGATATTATATATATTATTCAGTATTTAAGTACCAATGGGTAAAAATACCATCAAGCAATTCTAAAAGACAAAAGATGTATCCTAAAAGCTGTTATTCCAAGGAGACAACAGATCAAGTTTTCTGATATTTTGTTCTTTCAAACCTTCATTCCACTTGAAATGCCTAGTTAAAAGGTTAATTACCCAGTTTCTTACAAACCCTGATAGGAACCCCTTCCAATTAAAATTCACTGTATGAGGTAGGCAAATTTCACAGGCAGCCAAGTTTCATGGGGGCACTTCTAGGGCTGGGGGCAACAAACACAGAAATAATGAAGGCACATTTTGAGGCACATTCCTCAAAATTTTACTTTCACTGTATTTTTAGAGATGCATGTTTTTTCCTCACAAATCATGAATTGCATGGGCATTCACCAAGTCTGTGGAGTATGAAGTAGCTCTTCCAGCCAGATTTAGGCTGCCTTGTGAGCCTAGACAGCAGAGAAATGATTAATCATAACATTGTGGTATGTGTGCTTCCGCAGACTACACATTTAAGAACACATGTATTTTTTACTTAACATGTTCTGCTTGTGTTGCAGCATATTCTGTCAAAGTCAGTAATTCTGTCTCTGATCTGTTCACCCCAGTTATTCTACAACATATTAAGTAACATACCTGCCCTTTACTTCTTTTAACTGAGTCAACCTCTAGTAACTGGAGCGTACATCCATGTTGCTTTTGAAACAACAATATGAAAGTGTCTAATCTAATCTAATCTAATCTACAGCTTTGAGATTTCCTTGAGGCTATCATCCATATATTAACCACATCTGACCATGCTTAGCTTATAAAAAGTTCAGGCAAAATCTGCTAAATGCTACTCACTTCAGGGACACATAGAATTTACTGAAAATTAAACAGGTTAGTTGGGATGTACCTTAATTTTCACACAGTGCAGAAAAAATCAGTAAACACACCACCAGGACCAGCCATATCATTAGGTATTATGGAACTTATGTGTTAATGACAGGCAAGTTTTTCCAGATGTTGATTTTTTAAAAACCCCTTCTTTGAAACTGCAATGTCTCTGTCCATCTCAATGTGCTGTCTATCAGCAAGTGGTCATGTGAAGCAAATGCCCAGAACCTCAACTTCAGAAAACATGCAGATATTTTCTCTCCCTCCCAACATAAAACATATAACAGAATAACTGAGTTGGAAATCTTCTAGTCCACGTGAGACCATTTGCTTTTTCCATTGGGAAAAAGACTTCCTGCCAATCTGGGTAGGGTGGGGTTTTATAGTTTTATGTTATAGATCTTTAACGTTGTAAGCTGCCTGGAGTTGGAAGGCCGTGTACATTTGTTTAATAAATAAATAAAAATAAAATTTTCATCCCAGATCCTAGCTAGTATTTAATTCAGCCCAACAGGGGGAAACCCCTCAAATGTATTTTTTGCTACTTTTCCAGAATTATATTATTGTGACATAACGCTTCCAGGACTTGCAGGAACAACATGCTTCGTAGGTCTCATGAGAATGAGGCCACTCTGCAAGGCTGAACTTGGGCCACTGTGGAACTCAAAGGTGTTGGGGAATTTTGGTACCATTTTGTAGTTCTTACTGTTAAAAGTTTAATAAGTAGATGTTCCTTTGCAACTGCCTACCTAGCGGCTAACCAGGAGGAATCTTTTTCAAACCACTAGGCAGCTATACACCAAGGGATATGTAGTAATTTATAGATTAGCGGTGTGGGGAGAAAAATGTTGGATGTATGTTTGCCTCTCTCTTTTTATGAAGGAAGGAGGAAAGACTGCTAATTCTAGAGCCCTGGAAATCTTGGGGCATTATTCTCTGTGATCAGTCTTAATCAATGAGTGGGAACATTGATCTGTTGACTTTCTCTGCATACACCTATTGGTTAAGGTGTTCTAAGCAATTACCAGTTGAATGTGCAATTTCTCTACAAACTCCAGGATCGGACAACCATGCTGAAAGATTGCTTCAAACAGTGTTAAGAATTGTTAGGAAATGGAAAAGCTGCTATTGTACCAGGCAGAGAGAGGTGATGGAGGAATAAGTAATATAGTGTCTCCCTGCCTTGCCTTTCATCTAGTCTGTTCCTTTAAATCAAGGGAAATGCTGCCCCATTGCTTGCATTGAAGTGTTTAGTTTGGGCTCATGCAATGGAGGGGCAATGCCATCTTATGCTTGGACATGGTGGACGGCTGTGAGTGTCCCCTGTCCTTCTGTAAGGATCAAATTGAGGAAAGCAGTGTGTGTGGTGTAGCACAGTTAAACCAGAGCTAGAGAAAACATCTCTTTGATGTATGTCATTGTGCTATTTTATGTCAATTTGCATCAGCCACGCTTACAGTTTAACTCTTTTCCACATGCATGAAAAGATTTGTCATTTTCCTGCATTTTCGGGAAGGTAATATAATTCTAGGGGTTGTCAGGCACTGAAGCAAACCTCAGCTTTTAGCATCACATTCCCAGTTGCCTGAATTTTCGGTGAGTAAGTATCAGATGACTAAAGAAAATGAATGCTAATGAAATAGAAAGTGGTGGTGGGGGAAGCCTTACTATAATGGTGGAAAGCTGCTCAGCTAATAGAACTGGTGCTGAAAGAGTGAAGTGATAGTTTCCCAATAGCTGTCAGAAATAAGTTGTTAAATATTTATGCCAGCAGCAGAAAAGAGAAAATCAGAGTCTAAGTAAAAGAGAAATCCGGGTTTTGCTGATGCACAGCACTGGCTCAGGTAGCCAGGATATCATATAGATTTCCTTGCATGCGATTGTGGCCTTGTTGTCAACAGTATGTGTGAAGTGGCTTTTCTGAAAAACACCAGTGTTGCTGTAAAATTATTTCTGTGGGTCCATCTGAAACAGCTGATTGAACACTCCTTTGAGATGTTATTGTAGGTCAGAACCTTTTGGTTTTATTTTTTCCAAAACTACATTTAAAGAGAAACATACACTTTAATGAGAGCATGAAAGAAGTTTTCCTCATCTCCACCCTGCCCAGCAATTCTTTGAAGTACAAAATGACTATGACAAATCCTCTTAAATGCAGTGCTTTCTTTGTAAAAGAAAAAGGTGCCGGAACTCACACATGTCATACAACCCGCCTTGCCTACCCTACAAGGTTCCATCCAAAAAAGGTGCCGGAACTCCGTTCTGAGCGTTCTATGAGAAAAAAAGCCCTGCTTAAATGTATCCTTTCTTCCTCCTCTCCTCCTCTCTTTTCCTCTTCAGATATATTTGAACAGATTCCTCTCTTTCAAGAGGTTACCCCTCTTAAAATAAATATTGAAACTAAAAATATGGGCCATGCTTGGCATTTAATTAGCTGCCATTTAGGAACAGAATGGTTAGGATAGTGGCCATAGTTTGTGTATCAAAGGAACACCACTTCTGAAACATTGAGTTTTTGCTGCTCCTTCTGACCAAATTCAGGCAAGGCATTTCCTTAAGTTGGCATATCACTTAATCCTGCCTCTAAACAAAATGCATTCTGTAGATACTCCATTGGCTTTGCCATTGAGTAACAGATTGAGGGCAAAACTCCGAACGCTAAGGATAAATAAAAACACCTGGAGTTAAAATGGCACTCAAAACAAGAAGTTATAGAGAAGAGTTGGAATTTTGATTGTTTATTGGGATGGGGTACTGGTAAAATAGTTGGTATGGGAGTGTAAATGTAGGGTGGTATTTCAGGATGGAGAGTGGGATAGGGCTCGCAACTTGGGAGTCCTCCTAGATTCACGGCTTACCCTGGAAGATCATATAGTGGCCGTGACTAGGGGGGCTTTCGCCCAGGTTCACCTGGTGCGTCAGTTGCGGCCCTATCTGAACCGGGATGCCCTGTGTACGGTCACTCATGCGCTCGTGACCTCTCGCCTTGACTACTGTAACGCTCTCTACATGGGGCTTCCCTTGAAGACCACTCGGAGGCTCCAACTGGTACAGAATGCGGCCGCGAGAGTTGTCTTGGGAGTTTCCCGGTACTCCCATGTTACACCTTTGCTCCGCGAGCTGCATTGGTTACCAGTTGTCTTCCGGGTGAGGTTCAAGGTTTTGGTTATGATCTTTAAGTCCTTACATGGCATGGGTCCGGGTTACCTCGGGGACCACCTGCTGCCGGCATCAACTCCCCTCCGCCCTGTGCGTTCCCACAGATAGGGCCTCCTCAGGGTGCCGCCAGTCAGGGAATGCCGACTGGTGGCCCCCAGGGGGAGAGCCTTCTCTGTGGGCGCTCCGGCATTATGGAACCAACTGCCGGTGGAGCTCCGGACAGCATCAGACCTCCGAACTTTCCGTCGTGGCCTGAAGACCCACCTATTTGAATTAGCTGGTCTGGCCTGACGGGGGATTATGGGTTTTAAATTGTTGTTTTAGAATTGTATTACTGTTTTTAACTGGGCATTGGTTTAATCTTTTTTAATTTTTGTATTGTCTTTTTTATATATGCCCTGTGAACCGCCCTGAGTCCCTACCAAGGAGAAGGGCGGTATACAAATTAAATAAAACTTGAAAAACTTGAAAACTTGAAAAGGTGGAAAAAGTGGATCCTGAGGAATTAAAACGAGTGAGATAGACAAGGGAATGGTATCAAGGTTGGGAGAAATTGAGGTGGCCAAGGAAACCCAACCTAGAGGAGCTGACATTGTTTAGGAGGCTGCAAATTTGATGAGTTCCCCTTCTATCCCCTCATCTAAATCATTGATGAAGATATTGAAGACCACTTGGCTTAAGACAGAGTTTTAGGATACCCCACTGCATACTTCCCTCCGTATAGTTGCAGTTCCATTAAGGACCATACATTGAGTGCAGTTGGTCAGCTAATTATGAATCCATCTAGTGCTGCTGCTGTATAGCCCACCTTTTTCTATCTTATCAAGTAGTAGTAGGTTGTTGTCTATTTTATAAAATGCCTTACTGAAATCCAAGTAAATTATATCCATAGCATTTATCTGATCCACTAATTTTGTCACTTTGTCAAAAAAAATGCAATAAGATTTGTCTGGCATGATATGTTTTTAACAAACACATGTTGGCTTTGGTTAATACCCAGAATTAGCCACAACCAGTTTTGGTTACTGCAATATAAAAAAGATGCTAAGACTTTGGAAAGAATACAGCAAAGAGCAACAGAGATGATTAAGGTGCTGGAGACTCAAACATATGAAGAAAGGTTGCAGGAATTGGATGTGTCTAGTCTAATGAAAAAAAAGGGCTGGGGGAGATATGATAGCTGTGTTCCAGTATTTGAGAGACTGTCACAGAGTACCAGAAGGCAAGGCAAGAACAAGTGGATGGAACTTAATCAAAGAGAAAAGCAATCTAGAACAAAGGAGAAATTTCCTAACAGTGAGAACAATCAACCAGTGGAATGCCTTGCCTTCAGAAGTTGTGGATTCCCCATCACTGGAGGCTTTCAAGAAGAGATTGGATAGCCATTTGTCTGAAATTGTATAAACTCTCCTGCTTGTCCAAGGAATTGGACTAGGTGACCTTCAGAGTCCCTTCCAACTCTATTATTTTATGTTCTGTTATGACTTTGTTTGCCTCTAAGATTTATTACTTGATTATCTTTTTCAGAATCTTCCCAAGTATTGATGTCAGGAAGACACAGTAGGCCTATATTTTCCAAGATCCATTTTTGAAGATGGGAACTGTATCAGTCCTTTTCCAGTCATCTGGTAGTTCCCTGGTACTCCAGGATCTTTGAAACATATCGTCCAGTGGTTCTGAGATCATATCTATCAATTCCTTTAAAACCGTGGGATGTAATCCATCTGGTCCTGGTGATTTGAATTCAACTAAAATAGATAGGTGTTCTCTTACTATTTCCTTGCCTATTTTGACTTCCATTCCTAATCTGCATTTTACAGTATTCTTTTTGATAGATTGGACTGTTTTTTCCTTTCTTTGGGTAAGGTAAAGGTAAAGGTTCCTCCGCACATGCGTGCTAGTCGTTTCCGACTATAGGGGCCGGTGCTCATCTCCATTTCAAAGCTGAAGAGCCAGCGCTTGTCCGAGGTCATGTGGCCGGCATGACTAGATGCCAAAGGCACACAGAAAATGAGTTAAGGCGCAAAAAATGAGTTAAGCAGTTCTGCTTTCTCCCTGCTACTTGTCACCTTCTTGCCATTTTCATCCATTAATGGACCAATCATTTCCTTGACTTTTTTCTTGTTTTTTACATATTGAAAAAAGCTTTTTTATTGTTATTTCTGACTTTTGTTGCAAGCCTTAGTTCATTTTGAGCCTTAGGGTTTCCTGATTCCATCTTTGCAGGTATTTGGGCTATATGCTGATATTCTGCTTTAGTTATGTGTTCCTCTTTTCACTTTTTTGTATTTGTCTTTTTGTCTCTCAGTTTATCAGAGAGTTCTTTGTACAGCCATGTTGGTTTTGAGATCTCTTATTTTTCTTCTTCATTGAAATTGTGCTAGACTGGGCTTTTATAATCTAATTTTTCAAAGTTTCCCAAGCTTTTTGGCTTGTTTTCCCCTTGAGGATTCTCATTCATTGAATCTTTCTCAAGCTCTTCCTTTTTCTTCTTTTTATGATCCTGTAATCCCTTAATTTGGGGTTGAGTCAGGGCAACTGAATGGAACTGAGAGTTTACTGGCTGGATGCCCTTCCTGACATCTATGTGGAGTTCACAGCAGATATTTTCTCTTTGCACCCTGATAGAGAAACTTCTGTCACTGCCTGGGATTGAACTGTCAACCTTTCGAGTGGGAGATGAGCATCTTCACCTCTAGGCCACTACACTGTTCCGTGTCAAGCTTTAAGTTTATTGAAATCAGCTCTCTTGAAATCTGAGACTTTAGTTTGACTTTGTTCTATTGCTTGTGCTTGCATAATGTTAAATTCCAGTACTGCATGGTCACTCCCCTCCTCTAAATTCAACACCTTCTATCATTTCATCTCTGTTAGTGAGAATTAAGTCCAGTAATGCTGACCCTCTAGTTCCTTTACCTACCTTTTGGGAGACAAAATTGTCTGCTAGATTTGTCAGGAATCTGTTTGATCTTCCACTAGGTGCAGAGTTTGTCTCCCAGCTAATGTCAGAATAGTCCCCCATTACTTTTGCAATGTGCTTTCTACATACCTTAATTAACAGACTAGCAAAAAGTTCATCTGTTTCCTCTATTTGGTTGGGTGGCGTGTAGTATTCACCTATGGCAATGTCATTCTTTCCCCCCCCCTTTTTATATTGCCCCTTATATATTTAAGACAGTTTTCATCATTGTTCTGCTGTATTTCTGTAGAGATATAGTAATTTCTTCTACTGTATATAGTGCAACTCCATCTCCTCTTTTATTAGGTCTGGGTTTTTTTTAAACAATTTAAATCCTTCTAGCTATAACCTTCTATAACCCAAACTAGACTGTTGTTTCTCTGTAATATAATATATGTGGTTATATGCATAATTCTGTATTTATTTATTTTTGTCATATTTATGTAGCATATATCAGAGGTGTTGACCCTTTGAAAGCTGAATGCAATGAAATTTCATTTTAATGTATGCCAATTAGTGTACATTCAGTGACAATAAAGTTATTATTCTATTCTATTCTATTCTATTCTATTCTATTCTATTCTATTCTATCCTATCCTATCCTATCCTATCCTATCCTATCCTATCCTATCCTATCCTATCCTATCCTATCCTATCCTATTCTATTCTATTCTATTCTATTCTATTCTATTCTATTCTATTCTATTCTGATTATCTGTATATTTCATTCATGGGTTTCATCCCCCAAAATAGTTAATTTGCAGATTGACGTTTCTTTCTTCCTTCCATTGCTTGTTATTTTTGAAAAGAAGTACTTTGAACACTATGGTTTTATTCTCATATATGTATGTCTGAAAGAGTTTTTCAAAAGTCTTTGGCCTGATCTAAATCCTTTTAAATATACAATTATGGAATCACTCATGGGTAGATAGACCATCTACTGTAGGAGCCCTGGTGGTGTAGTGGTCAAAGTACAATATTGCAGGCAAATTCTGCCCATAACCTGGCGTTTGATCCTGACAGGGATCAAGGTTGACTCAGTCTTCCATCCTTCCGAGGTGGGTAAATGGGGATCCAGGTTGTTGAGGGCAATATGCTACATTATAAAATGCTCAGAGAGTATGGTGAAGTGCTATGGGAGGGTATAATTGCTAAATGCTATTGCTTTCCACAAAGTGTTCTGTTTTTCACAGCATCCCAAGTTTTTTACATCTGTCCTGCTTCTATGGATATCTCCTTATCCAATATAAAGCAGATTATTCAGACTTCAGAAGCGTTTTCTTCTTCAGAGCCGGGAGGAAGAATTCTGATCCTTTTAGTTTCTCTACAAGCTTACATTTTCTTCATATAGTTCTGAAAGTGGTCCACTTTCTTTTCTATTCTTTCCTCAAAAGACATGCTTTCTCTCTGTGTTATGGATCCTCTTTGCACTTTACTTCAACCACTGGCACCCATCAATGTTGGAAGTTAATTCTATGTTTGCATATGAGGGTTCCTGGGGCAGACCTGGGCAATTATTGCAAAGCAGTTATAACAGAAATAAGGTTTATTTACAGGGATACATTATCAGGATAGGCAAAGCCTAATACCTAGCTAGGTAGTTCCACCCCACTAGGAAGATTCCAAGAGCATCTACTCAATATATATGTGCTTAGAAGGAAAGGCAAAAGGAGATTACCATAGATTAGCAATGATAAAGAATAGATAGAGTGATAGGTAAGGAGAGAACACAGAATAAATATTACACTTGTTATGAATACCCTACTGCCCCTTTGTGGTCAGTAGGTCACTAGATGATAAAGAATCAATACTATTGATATGGACACCAGCATCACATGGATATAATGATATGTGAAGCATTTACCTGATGTCAGTAAATAGCAATGTGCTACTTTTATGTGACTTTCCTTTCTGGTTCATAAAATGAGGTTCTGTACCTTGAAGAAAAAATGGAATTCTTCCTTCAAGATTTCATTTCTAGTGTGAAAAAGTCTTCAATTTCAGCTGTGGAGTGTTCCTAAAGGGATTCTGATTCATACTTGCAGGTGGATTTTCTGACCATTTTTGAAGCAAGACAAGAAGGTGGGGAAGGGAGATCTTTTGAGTGCTTCAATGACATTTACCTTAAAACACAGTTGCCCACCATTTCCTCTGCAGTGATAACTGCCGTGCTAGGATAGAGTCGAGATGTCTTCTTTTTGTGATAATTGTCTTGTATCAGCTGCCTGCCTTCCACCTTAGTGTCTGCCTTCACACTCAAAAACCAATTCACACAAGTGCTAGACTGTTCACTGGGAGCCATTTAACAAGCACAAAACATCCAACCAAGCACTGAAGTTTTAATCCACACAGCCAGAATCTACACAGCTTATGTTTTCTCTATATTTGGCAGGCAAAGAGTCTTAACAGAATGGAAAGTATTTTAGTTAGGTGTTAATTTAATGTTTAATTTAGCCCTTGAAAATCGATGTGGTGTGCATCTTTATAGCAGTTTTATAATTCTTTGAGAGGTTTGCCAAGGAGTTAGCCAAGTCCACAAGTCAGCAGAAACAAGGTCATTTTGAGATCAACAAAACACAGACAGCTACCTGGAATCCTAAGAAAACGTTCCTACCTTGATCCAAACATTCATAAAAAATAGATGCCGACAAGCTTGTATCTTTTAAAAGAGAGGTGACGAACATATTATATGACCAATAACAATGGCTGCTAAGCAGTGGTGGGATTCAAATATGTGTGGGTGCCACTTCCGGAAATCCGTACTGGGCCTGGGCAACAAACAATTGGCTACCTGTTCTCCCAAAGTGGTGTGAACTGGCTGAATCCCACCACTGCTGCTAAGGATTATTGAAGAGACTCGGAAATGGAATTAATTAAAGATTGTATGATAAAGTGGGCACAAAATATTCAGATCTCTTATAAGGTACAGTGATAAAATATTCTGTAAGGATTTGATCTGCTCTACCTGGAGCTGCCCTTGAAGACTATTTGATAGTTTCAACTGGTACAAAATGTAATGATGTGGGCAGTTATATGTGGCCCTGGAATGGCACACATTACAGCTGTGCTCCATGAGCTACACTGGTTATCAGATTGTGTCCAGGTTCAGTTCAATTCTGGTAATGACCCATAAAGCCCTAAATGACATAGGCCAGTTTATTTGAGGGACTGCCTCTTCTGGGTTTCTAGAATGGTTGAGGCCATCTTAGTTGCCAATAGCCACACTTGATCTTACTTTTCTGGCTTAGGGACACACTCAGAGGGCAGGCCATGATATAAAATTGGTTGAAACCAGCATATGTAAATGAAAAAGATCAATAATGTAAAGCTGAGAAGACACAATTAAAAATTAAATCATTAAAAATATTAAAAACATCTGGTTTCCCAGTGAGGTGCTATGACCAGTTAAACATCTCTGTGAGCAACAGAGACAGTACAGCTATAGAATTGCTGGCCAGGAGTTACTTCAGGCTGACAGAAAAATTCTTCTGAGGAAGGAAAAATCAGGAGATTACTCATTTGTGTTCTGGAAGAGCTGCTCCTGAGGGGAGGGAAGATCCCACTGAAATTTAGTTTCTTGGGGCCAATTGTGAGTTGAGTAACTTTTGAGTTCAGGATTTATAATGTGCTTTAAATTGCTGTGCAAAATTTTTATGGACATTTGACTGACAAATCCTTATCTTAATCACTTTATGATTCAATTGCTGTACAACCTAAGAAAGACATTCCAAACAGCAATGAAGATTGGAAAATCTCCGTGAGTGTCTTCCTTTTGAAATTAAAGGGGGGAGATTAAAATTCTAACACCTCACCTCCCCCTGCAAAAAAGTGTTCCACTCCACAACCCTGACTTCATGAAATACCATATTTCTAGTCTGAAAGGGGGAGTTCGTAATGGCACAGTTAGAGCTGTGAACTCTTGGTTGCCCATCCCTGCTCTAAGGCTGTACAAAAAGTAATGATGTACAATCAGGGACCTTGTCAAAGATGAGCATGAAAGAACATCATGCTTATTTTGCTGAGAGTATATGGAGAAATCAGCATCCCTTGCCTTCAAATAGTAATCTGTTAAAAGTGTTGGCCATTTTCTCTGGGAATGTATATTGTATGTACATTCTCATGAATAAAGGTAAATATCCATGGCCCAGGATAATGTTGAGGATCCAATATGAGTTTGTCATTGGGACCAAAGGTTTATTCTTCCAAGCTTTCAGGCTTATGCTGAGACCATCATCAGGGAACTTTTCTCTCTCCAGAATATGCGCATGGGGCTGTTCTACGCATTGTATGTATATGGTTCCTGGTTGTGTGTAGCTTCGAGTTGTTAATTAGGGTGTTGATGGCTGTCTACTAAGTCATTAATTGTTGTTTCCTGCACTCTTGGCTCCTAAGTACCTGTTAGGCTAGTAAATCAGCACTCCTATTGACTATATGGGGTGGGGGTGGTGGAAATGATGCTATATATGAACCTAAAAAGGAAGAGTGATGGAAACACGTCACTTTTAGAAGAAAACAGCAACCAAGAGCAAAGTTCCTACTACCTACTCTAGTCCACTCCAGTGAAGCCTCTCTGGAATTGAGTAATCACTTTCATAGCCTCCCCCTAGAAGAAAATATGCAGGCTCACATTAATAGTTTCTAAAAAAAAGAGGCAAGACTTCCCTAGGAAAAAAAATTCTTTGAAGAACAGAAATAGTCTGAAGACCAGTCAATCTAAGCAGGTACCAAGTTATCCCAAAAATAAGCCTGGGTCTTATATTTATTTTTGGTCCAAAAGACCCATTAGGGCTTGTTTTTGGACAGTGTCTTATTTTTTTCAGCACAAGGCCCAGCCTGGCCAGTGCCCCCACCCCACCAGGTGACTCAGGTTTCCTTCAGTGGGGGAGGAAGGCTTTGGAAACTGCCTTTCATTTACATTAATTACATTTTTGGCACTGCTTGGTTTCCCACCCCACCCCACCCCCACCAGGCTGATCTGGTGGGCGGGATTGCCTTCCACTTTCCCTGCCACTGCATTGGCAGCTAACAGTGAAAGAGCTGAGGGTGAAAGAGAGAAGCCAGCAGTGTGCAGCAGCAGCCAAAAAAGCTAATACAATCCTGGGTTGTATAAATAGAGGAATAGAATCGAAATCATATTAGTACCACTTTATAAAGCCTTATTAAGGGCACTCCTGGAATACTGCATCCAGTTTTGGTCACCACATTACAAAAAAGATGGGAAAAGTGCAAAGAAGAGCAACTAAGGTGATCAAAGGCCTGGAGATTAAAACATATGAAGAACAGTTACAGGATTTGGGTTTGGTTAGAGAAAAAAGTCTAATGGGGACATGATAGCAGTATTCCAGTATTGAGAAGTTGCCACAGAGAGGAGGGGTCAACTTATTTTCCAAAGCACCAGAAGGCAGGAGAGGAAACAATAGGTGGAAACTAATCAAGGAGAGAAGCAACCTGGCATTAAGGAGAAACTTCCTAACAGTGAGACAATTAACCAGTGGAACAGCTTGCCCTCAGAAATCATGGGTGCTCCATCACTAGAGGTTTTTAAGAAGATACTGGACAGTGACTTGTCTGATATGATATAGGTTCTCCTGCTTGAGCAGAGGGCTGGTCTAGAAGACCTCCAAGGTCCCTTCCAGCTCTATTCTGATTGATTGACTGATTGACTGACAAGTGGCTTGTTTCCCAGGCTTCAATCATATCTCTGGCTAATTCTGTCCCTGCTCAGCCAAAAATCATAGTAGCTATGAAGCTGAATATATATTCTGTATTGTCCTGGAGCCGTTGACTGCACACTGACTGCTGGATCCTTCCACTGGAAGGAACAGCCAATGTCATCCCAATTCTTTCTGTGCATTTATTTATTAAATTCACCCCTTGCCTTTCTTCCCAAACCAACCAATTTTCAACACTTCTTTCAACAGCTTAATCACCCAAAACCTGTCTAAATAAAAACATTGTTGCCTGCCACTTAGCCTGTCCTTCCTTGGCAGGGGATTCTAGATTTTGAGTGGCCTGACTGCAACGAAACTATTTCTTCTAAGCCTCTCAGAAGAAGAAAATATCATTTGTTTTCTCAGTGCATCTTCCCGGCTCTTCCTTTTTAATTGGACTTGGTGGGGTGTGTAAAAAAGCAGAGCTGGGATAAAATAGCCCCTATTTTAAACCTTTTGAGATTTGGAGTTTGAAAGCATTCCAAATTGGGTGTTTAGACTCAGGTTCCCCTTGCACATTTGAGGTATGGCTGGCCCCTGCCTGAAGTTCTCAGAAACCCAGTATATTTCTGTCTAGTTAGCAAGCATAATAATTACTGCTGCATGGTTGAGTTAAGACTCTCCTCCTTTCTCAGATCAAATATGTAGATGGTGAGCTGGAATTACTAGTAATAGGAATACAAAGATTTATCATGCTGACCTTTAGCACTAGGACAGGGGTGTCAAGCTGGCGGCCCACAGGCCGGATGCCTCACGTGCAGGTCAGGCCCACCCCAGCTCCACAAAGGCAAAAAAGTCACAATATGTCACAATACGTCACGTGAACCAATCGAGTTTGACACCTGTGCGCTAGAGGTATGAGTAAAACTCTAAAACAGACTATTTCAAGGACCATAAAGAACATTTTTATCTTTCTGAAAATTGTACATTGGATGCAGATTTCTACTTATGAACTACATGTCCCATGGAAGCCAACCAAAGCCAGCATTTCTAAATCCCCAGGCTGAGTTTGCATATGATATCCAAAACAGTGGAAATGGACAGGAATACAAAATACAGTTTGTGTGCTAGGCATATGCATATATAGAACATTTTTTTCAAAGTTCAAGGTGGAAAACCAAAAGGGGATGAATAAATAAATAGAGGAAATTTCCTAAACACACAAAGCATTGAAAAGATGATGAGTCATTTAGACTACCATCATTATAAGAAACAAGCAACAGAAGGTAGGGAAATGAAGTAATTGAAAACTCACCTAAAGCAACTATGGTGAAAAACGAGAAGTGGATCCAACTGGTCATTGTTAAGAACTCAATTTCAAGCCTACCCTGTAGTGTTAGAGGTATGTGTTTCGTGGCACACTTAGTTGCTCACATCCCCTTTGGACTGGATGCTAGTAGGGTAGAGTCTACTGTGGTTAAGTGAAATGAGCTCTTGTGTTATTCACTAGGATTTTTTTGAAACTTATTAAGGATTAAGAAATGAATAAAGGCTACTATAAGATGAGTCTGCCATCTGTCAGCTGGATCCAGGCAAGGGATAAGTAGTTTATCAAGGAGACTGACATTTCTTTAGGGAAGGATGTAGTACTACCTGCCTTAAAGGAAGTGATTATATACCGTACCTTCTCTTGAAGAAGCTACCTATTGATCATACTATTCTTCACAAATTTTGTTTGTTTCATGCCTCCTGCTCCTGGGGAAGATTGTTGAGAAAGTGGTGATGATTCATCAAAGTGTATCTGGGATTATTAATTATCTGGGTTCTTGCCAGTCATGTTTTAGGTCCTGTCTTGTGATGGAAATGGCATTAGTTCCTCTGGTTTATGACATTCATCCAAATAACACTGGAGGGAGAAGAATGTACTTCCCTTGGTCCTATCAGAGTTTTTAGCAGTATTGGATATTATCAACCGTAATATTTTGCTGGACCAACTGGAAAGATTGGGAGTCACTGTGCATATGTGGTTCCATTCCTATCTGGTTTGGAGATTTCCTTCAGAGAGCAGGATAATATTCAAAGTCTTTGTTGCATTACTATGGGATGCTCTACTACACTGTTATTTATCAACTGTAAATTTATCAGCTGCTGGGTGAGGTCATCCAACTGATTTGGAACGAGACATCATGCTGTTAATATTCAGCATACATTGCTACCCCAAGTTGCTATGGAAAGTTTGAAGTAATGTGTAAGTTGGGCAAAGAAATTCAAATTTAACCTTGCAAAGGCCAAGTTGCAATAAACACTTGAGCAGGGCAACAACAGTACTTCCAATAATTTCTCTTGATGGAACCATGTCCCCTGTGGAGGACTTGGTTTGTCTGGAGGTCCTATGGGACTCACAGCTACTGATTAAACAACAGCTAGAATCATGGTCAAGTAGGCCTTTGTCTATACTGGTGCCCCAGTTATGATTTTACCTGAAACAGGGTGCTGTAGCATTGGTAAAAAAAACATGGTGTGATGCTATGGGGCAGTCTTTGGGGACAATCCAAAAAGTGGCAGTTAGATTGCTGGCAAGTTAACCCCATCACTGCAAGATGATACAAAATGATAATTCAAAATCTTGTCATTTACAAAGTTCTTTATTGTGAGTGATATAGTATGTGAGGCACCATTTTGTCAGGACTGAATATGCTTACCCAGTATCATACTGGGTAAGCATATTCAGTCCTGACAAAATGGTGCCTCACATACTATATCCCAGTCACTCACAATAAAAAACTTTGAAAATTTCATACTTGCTGGAAGTGTCGTTTCCATGAATATGGGGTATATGGACTAAAGGAGAAATCTTTTGATTGTGGCTCCATGTTTTGGGACTTATTTCATTCAAAGATCCATGCAGCATTCTTTTTCTTGGCATTTTGCAAAATAGTTAAAACAACTTTATTCCAATATTCTTTTGACTTTACAACTTCAGTTGGCTAATGTTGTTTCCATATACAGTATTTATATTATTGCATGCCACCCAGAGTGTCTGTGGGTGGAGTACAAAGGTGCAAATGAATAAACAATCAAACAGCAATAAAGATTGATCAGTCCTCAATAAAGCTGATAAACATCAAAGGCGTTTCTGAAAAGAAAGTTCTTCACAGTAATGAAAGGCAGACAGGGATGGGGCACAGTGGATCTCCCAAGATAAGAATTCCAGACTCTGAATGCAACTAGTGACAAGGGATTAATTAACTGACAGGAGAGAGTTATTGAATTCCAGAGTCACATTCTATGCCACTATGAATAAACATGGTGCATTTAACATACTGAATATTTCACCTAAATAGAATAAATTGATTATTGATTAATCTTTAATCTAGAAGAAACATACTCCATGGTCACCAAAACGATTCCTCTTACTGTTAGAGGGTAAACTACTCTCTTATAAGCCCCATCCTGTCAGTTGTCCTATTTTGACTTTGTTGATAGCAGCTCTAGACATTTGGGAATTCAGAGTTTCGGTAATAATTTATTAGTTCAGATCATTATAGGAAATTATTATGGCAGTTCCCCCACCCCTCCCATTTTGCAAAAGGTGTTCATGATAATCCTGTTTGGCTATCATAGATGCCTAATGCTGTCAGATATGGGTTTTGTACTTGGCATTCACTCTCATAGAATCAAAATGAAACAGGAGGTAGGACTGTAAAAGATAATGGAATGGATGCAGATTTTACAGTCTTTATATTTACAAGAAAGCCTACTGTGTTTGGTCTAATAGTTAAGAAGCTGCAATAGGAACCAACCTGAATTCTAGTCCTGTCTTAGGCATGACTAGGCCAGTTCCCAGAAATTGTGGTTGTTCCCTCCAGAAATTGTGGGTGGTTCAACACTGGACATTTTTAAGAAGAGATTGGACAACAATTTGTCTGGAGTGTTATAGGGTTTCCTGCTTGAGCAAGGCGTTGGACTAGAAGACCTCCAAGGTGCCTTCCAACTCTGTCATTCTAGTTGGGTCATCTTGGGCTAGTCACTCCCTCTCAGCGCTAGGAAGATAATGCTTCAGAAATGCTACCTAGAAGACTGCATAGACTTACTGATATCATCACAAGGAATCAACTTTGACTAGAAGTAAAAAAAAATCAACTGAAAAATAGTTGGGGCTTTCCCTGATGAGTGGCATGTGGGAGGAAGGTATCAAAATGGGCAAGATGATAGACATGGCTTTGTGGTGGAAGCTCCACAAAGTTTGTCTGTATATGACTGTGCAGGCAACACTGACACATACAGGTGAAACTCGAAAAATTAGAATATCATGCAAAAGTTCATTTATTTCAGTAATGCAACTTAAAAGGGGAAACTAATATATGAGATAGACTCATTACATGCAAAGCAAGATAGTTCAAGCCATGATTTGTCATAATTGTGATGATTATGGCTTACAGCTCATGAAAACCCCAAATCCACAATCTCAGAAAATTAGAATATTGTGAAAAGGTGCAATATTCTAGGCTCAAAGTGTTCCACTCTAATCAGCTAATTAAACCATAACACCTGCAAAGGGTTCCTGAGCCTTTAAATGGTCTCTCAGTCTGGTTCAGTAGGAATCACAATCATGGGGAAGACTGCTGACCTGACAGTTGTGCAGAAAACCATCATTGACACCCTCCATAAGGAGGGGAAGCCTCAAAAGGTAATTGCAAAAGAAGTTGGATGTTCCCAAAGTGCTGTATCAAAGCACATTAATAGAAAGTTATGTGGAAGGGAAAAGTGTGGAAGAAAAAGGTACACAAGCAGCAGGGATGACCGCAGCCTGGAGAGGATTGTCAGGAAAAGGCCATTCAAAAGTGTTGGGGACTTTCACAAGGAGTGGACTGAGACTGGAGTCAGTGCATCAAGAGTCACCACACACAGACGGATCCTGGACATGGGCTTCAAATGTCGTATTCCTCTTGTCAAGCCACTCCTGAACAACAAACAACGTCAGAAGTGTCTTACCTGGGTCAAAGAAAAACAGACATGGTCTGTTGCTCAGTAGTCCAAAGTCCTCTTTTCTGATGAGAGCAACTTTTTCATCTCATTTGGAAACCAAGGATCCAGAGTCTGGAGGAAGAATGGAGAGGCACACACTGCAAGATGCTTGAAGTCCAGTGTGAAGTTTCCACAGTCTGTGTTGATTTGGGGAGCCATGTCATCTGCTGGTGTTGGTCCACTGTGCTTCATTAAGTCCAGGGTCAATGCAGCCGTCTACCAGGAGATTTTGGAGCACTTCATGCTTCCTTCTGCAGATGAGCTTTATGGGGATGCTGACTTCATTTTCCAGCAGGACTTGACACCTGCCCACACTGCCAAAAGCACCAAAACCTGGTTCAATGACCATGGGACTACTGTGCTTGATTGGCCAGCAAACTCGCCTGACCTGAACCCCATAGAGAATCTATGGGGCATTGCCAAGAGAAAGATGAGAGACATGAGGCCGAACAATGCAGAAGAGCTGAAGGCCACTATTGAAGTATCCTGGTCTTCCATAACACCTCAGCAGTGCCACAGGCTGATAGCTTCCATGCCACGCCGCATTGAGGCAGTAATTGCTGCAAAAGGGGCCCAAACCAAGTACTGAGTACATATGCATGCTTATACTATTCAGAGGTCCGATATTGTTCTATGTACACTCCTTGTTTTATTGATTGCATGTAATATTCTAATTTTCTGAGATTGTGGATTTGGGGTTTTCATGAGCTGTACACCATAATCATCACAATTATGACAAATCACGGCTTGAACTATCTTGCTTTGCATGTAATGAGTCTATCTCATATATTAGTTTCCCCTTTTAAGTTGCATTACTGAAATAAATGAACTTTTGCACGATATTCTAATTTTTCGAGTTTCACCTGTATATAAAAGGCAAGAGCTTGTAATGCTAAATTCATCATTTTGTCCATGTTGCTTTCAGATTTTCTTCAGTCAGAACAATGATTGGATCTGATTACTAATTTCATTAATCAGAGTTTGCTGAGTAACCACAGTTAACCATGCTCACCTTAAATGAAACCCAAACAAATCGCTTTCTGGCTGTTAAAATCAACCATAAAAAGAAAAAGAAATGATTTAAGGACAACAGTTTTATTGGTAGGTTATCTCTGAGTACAGTTGCTCACTCGCTTTGATTGTTGACTTGTTCATGGGATGAAGAAACCGAGGCCTTTATTTGATACTAGATCAACTTCTAGCTTCCCATGATGAAGGGAACAATCCAACCAGCACTATTTCTTCACAGCTCTGATTCATTCTGGTGAGTTTAACTCATGAGCCAGGTTCAGCAGATTGGGACCAAACTGCCATGCATGAGCATGCAGGACATAAACAAAGCCACTAGGGGACCCCTGGGCTAGAGCAGAATTGTGATGGAAATTATTCAGTTATCAGTACTCCTGTTAAGGCATTTATAAATATCTACCCTCCGCAGAATGCTCATGCAATTTCAGATAGTTTACCAAACTAAAGCTATTTTTTTTCAACTGTAGGTTAAAGTTGTAAGTCCTTGATATCTATTAAAAGGCAGGGGAATGGCTTATGAAGGTCATTTTTCAATTGAACAGTTAGCTGGAGGGCACGGTGGAAAGTGTTTCACCAGATTTCGTGGCACAAATGTTGCACTCAAAGTGTAGGTGAACGCAACAACAACTCTCCCGCAGCAGCTTTATTACCAGATGAGCTATAAAAAAAACCCTAAGTTTAATAAGGTAACAAAAATGAAGAAAGAAAGGGGAAGATATTAAAGCAGAGTTCTGTATCTTGCTAAATGGAATTTTCTGGATGTCAATGGAGTGAGGAAACCTCAAAAACATTTGGATTGCTTAATGCTTAATGCACCTCCAATAAGAATTGGGAGGAGGGGTTTCCTGACCAACAAATACAACCTGAAATTGAACACTCATTAATGAATTGTCTAATGTTCTGTCAGACTTTCTGTCTGCCTGCCTGCCTGCCTGTCTGCATCTATCTATCTATCTATCTATCTATCTATCTATCTATCTATCTATCTATCTATCTATCTATCTATCTATCTATCACACCCAGATCTTCCTCAGTCTCTGTCTTTTTCTAATACTAATAAATATCCATAGGTGTTAAAAATACACTCCAACGTTTGATTGTGCAAATTGTCTACAAGATTACCTCTGTGTTTACAGTTCATTCCATTGCAGAAAGGGAGGATTTTCTCTAAACCTCTTTTGTCCTGAGATTGAAATCAAATAGAAAAGATTTGACCTGTGTTTTTATAAAATACTGTCCTCTACTGGATGGAATATGTTATGCCTCATTTTTTAAAAATGTGATCCTGAGAGCAGTAAATTGAAGAACATGTATTTTTATTAAGGAGAACAGCGATCTGTCTTTATCAAGTGAATTTCACTTTTGCAAAGTCCTAATTCGGTTTCTTTTAAAAAAAAACTTGGAAAGTAATTGCCAATTTAAATAAACCTAGTGCCAAGGACAGTCTGTTCCCGAAGTATGTAATGAAATGTTTCCTACTCAGAGAAAGAAGGCAGGGAGAGGGAAGCAGAATGATTATTTGCATTTATTAATATAAATATATGCAAATTGAAGTCATTTATTATTTAGGACTAAAGATTAGACTTTCCAAAGCTGGCAGGAGGAAAGGAAAATTGGAAGTGAGACCAGTTTAAGAAGATGACAGGTGTAAATCCAGTCCAATGCAGTCCAATACACTCACACATAGATTTGCAAACTGAGCATTAGTCTGAAGATGAACGGCTAAAGTTGAAAGCATTGAGCTTCAATCTGGATTCCATTCGAAGTCTAGCTAACATTTCCAAACTTCATGCTTAAAAGGAAGGGCTTAGGATTTCCCCAGCACTCCACCATCTGGTCAAATCAGGGACTATTTGCTTGTCTCCTTTCCAGTATTGTCTTAGTAATGTGGGGCCAGGAGTAGACAAAAGGACATATCACTTCTCAGAAAGGGACAATATAAATCTAGCCATAGCCATTCATGAATACCACTTAATTTTGTATGACAATTGTCATGCAACACAGTCATCACATGTGATAAGAAATAAAACTGCCCAATATTTTGTATCTTTTTCTACAAAAGTTGTTCCATTATTTAGATTCTCCAATATCCAGCAATCTCAGTGAAATTGAATAAGAGAAAAGTGTAAAGAATTAGGAGAGAGAGGGAGAGAACCATATAAAGCACAGAAGTAGTCCCGGCTTCATAAGTGATCGTGAAACAGCAGAATGCTGTCTAAAACCAGAAACAAATCACCTTTGCACCAATAGATTGGGTTTGTCATGCTTCTAGTGGACCGGGAGATTCTTAGCACCCCTGCCCTATTTAAGGGGCGCCCGTACTCGGGGCCATTGTTAGGTTTTGCCACCATTAACATGATTTTCCTGGGAAATATATAATGTAGTAGTCTTCCCTTTGCTTTCTAAACCGCTGTGCACACACTGTTCAAGTGGCTACCACCACACCATGTCCTGTTCTTCTGAAGCCGTTCCAACCAATATGGTCTCCACCTTCAGTTGATACTGGGGAGCCAGCTGCCACTCACCAGGCCTGTTGGTCCACGGGAGGTATTTGATTCCCTCCAACCCACCATTACAGCATAAAAGCCATACTGGCTAGGGCCCCCCCAATCTGCCATCCAGGGATGTGCTCTGTGGGGGGTTCCAGGCTCCTGTTCTATGGAGTAGAGAATTGGTTTCTGACAGAAGGCCACCTGAAGAGACTAGAAGCATTTGAAAAAAAAATTTAATCCCATTTATATCCTGCCCTTCTCCGAAGACTCAGGGCGGCTTACAATTTAAAGCACAAATCAATGTGCTTAGCATTCATTCTATGTATATGCCTGCTTATTAGGGCTTTCCCCCTCCCCAAGCGGCGTTATTACAAAGTCAGCTTATTGCCCCCAACAATCTGGGTCCTCATTTTACCTACCTCAGAAGGATGGAAGGCTGAGTCAACCTTGAGCCTGGTGGGACTCAAACCTGCACTAATTGCAGGCAGCTGGTGTTACTTAAGGAGGCATTATATATTTATATTATATTTATATTTATTAAAAATTTTTACCGCCCTTCTCCCGAAGGACTCAGGGCGGTGTACAGGGCAATAAATATTAAAAAACAAAGTACAAAAGTTAAAAAACAATTAAATAATTGTGCCCAATATATACAATAATTAAAACCATGTTAAAAACCCAACCCCAAACCCATCAAACCAGGCCGGATTGCTCAAATAAGTAAGTTTTTAGATCCCGCCAGAAGGAGCGAAGGTCAGGGGCCATCCGGAGCTCAACCGGCAGGTGGTTCCATAGGTCTGGCGCGCCCACAGAGAACGCCCTCCCCCTGGGGGCCACCAGTCGACATTCTCTGATCGGAGGCACCCTGAGGAGGCCCTCTCTGTGGGAGCGCACTGGACGGAGGGAAGTTGATGGAGGGAAGTTGACGGAGGGAAGTTGACTGCCTTGGTTGAGCAGCCCACTGCTCCACCAAGGGAGTGAATTTACCGGTGGCTGTTATGTATAAACTGGGTTGACAAGATCAGAAATGAGGAGGTGGTAAGCTGCCTGGGAAAGCCAAGGAAAACCATCAAAACAATTTTTAAAAAGTTTGAATGTTTCAGACATGTAATGCGACACCCCCCAAAATACAGAATACTCCATTTAATCCTCCAGGGAAATATTGAAGGCATACAGTATGAGGTCCAAGCAGAAGAAGAACATCATGGCTTCAAAATCTAAGGGACTGGTTTGGACAAAACTCAGCAGCACTTTTTCGTGTGGCTGCTGAAAAAAATAGGATTGCCAACATCCGATAATGGATATGGCACAAGAAGAAGAAAACCAATACATTGTTTTTAGGACAAAGATGTTTATAAGAGAATATTTGGAAAAATCAAGGAAAAATGTTTTAATTTTCCAAAAGCTACAATGGCTAGTAAGTTTGTGGCAAGGATGAACAGAGCCAAAGTTTTAGGCTCATTTTACGGCATTTGAAAGGAGCTTAAGGCATCTGTTTGTTTTTTAACCCCTCCCCCCCACTTAAAATGATAACAATCCTATTCAATCTAAGGATTCTACAAAAGGGATCTTGAGAGTTTTCATATGAATTCTGGAGCACAAGATGCCTATCCTATCAAAGAATATCATTATAGATTTGGGGAAATCAGATGGTTTCTTGAATGTTCAGAACAAATTTCCAGAAGCCAGAGCCATGTATCGTATTGAGGCTCTTGCTGGGTCATAGAAGTAGGAAAGGGAAGAGGCAATGTTTACAATGTCAACATATTGCCCTCAACAATCTGGGTCCTTACTTTACCAACCTTGGAAGGATGGAAGGCTGAGTCAACCTTGAGCTGCTTCAGGATCAAACTCCAGGCTGTGGGCAGGGTTTGCTTGCAAAACTGCATTCTAACCACTGTGCCACCCGATAGCTTATTTCACAGCCTCCAATGCATCCTTAAGTAGCTTTTCAGCAAGCTTTTGAGGGTGTGGAAAGCTATTGTCATCTGATCCAGAAAACTCATAGCTGGACTCTGCAAAGACTTGCTGTAGTGATTGCAATGCACTTACAAAATAAATTGCTGATACTCATGCCGACTTGAATGCTACTTTTCATTGCTGTATATCCTGAAGTCCAATTGTATCACATTGCATTCAATATATGAGGCCTGAGGATATGGACAAAATATTTGTAGCTATCTGGCCTTTCTCATTCATTTTTCAGCCCTGTCCATCATGATTCATTTCAGCTAGCCAAGCAGGGTTGAGAGGATACATTCAGGGAATGGCAAACATGATTCTGCATGATAGAATGAGACCACCAACCTTAAACAAAGGAATTTTCTGCCCACCCTTGAAAGAACCCTCCCTGAATCCAAAGCATTTTGCTAATTACTGCCAGTCACAATATTTCTTTGGGGGTCAAGATACATGAGAAAATGGTATCTGTACAACTGTAGAAATTCTTGAAAGACACCAATTATCTCAACCCTTTTCAATATGGGCTCAGATCTGCTGTTGAGCTAGATTCTCCATGTTTCCTTCAATAAATGACCTTCTGGAAAAAAGAATGCAATTCTATGGATCCTGCTTCATTTCTCATAGGCTTTTTGATATCATCAACCATTATATTCTCCTGGACCATCTGTGTGATTTGAGGGACTGTGTTATGCATGTTCCATTTCTGCTTGCAGTGATAGTCTCAAAGAATAGCACTGGATGACTATGACTTCACCTGACTGTGCTTTATGGCAGCTACCATATATTGTCTGTTGCCACAAGACATTATTTGTCGTCAGAGGTGTTGCAGTTATGTATTATCTGAATCAGGAAATCCTATGCCTGTCCTCAAAGAGTGTCCATATCCAGTCATGAAATGAATTAAGGTCCAATAACTAGACTGAATCTAAGCAAGACAAAAACCTTGGGAATAGCTGGCTTTGGGTTCAGGAAGTGGGGAATTTGCCTGTTCTTATTAAGGTTGCTCTGCACATCACAAGCACAGAGTTTGTAGATGCTCCCAGAGCTGACAATATCTTTGGAGGTTCGAGACCTACGTGGTTAGACTGCCTGTTGCCAATTTTGGTTGACACACCAACTATGCCACTGTATGACGGGCATTTTAGTTACAGTTATTTATGCAGTGGTAACCTAACATTTTTTGCAATGTGCTTTTGTTTGGGCTACCCTAATACTTAATCCAGAAGCCATGTCAATCAAATTTCTGAGTGGTAGACCTGTCTAGTTACTTGTTATACATTTATTGAAGCAAGCAAACCAGATGTTTTCGTTGGAGTAACTATCTAACTGCATGATAACCTAGCATTTATTGCAATATGCTTTATGTTGGGTTATCTTAATGCTTGGTCCTAAAGTTTTGTCATCCGTATTTCTGAAAGGTGTACCTGTTGTATCTGAACAAGTTTCCAATTAGATACCAAGCCAGATTCCAGGTTTGGGTTAAGACATGTATGGTGCTGCTACACAACCTGGGAACTGGATACTTGTCACATTGGGTTTATCTTTATAAACCTGGTGTGTCACTTTGATCATCAGGTGAGGTCTTCTATGTGACATGAGTCAGGTCCTACAGGTTTCAACCCTATGATGACACCCGTGCACATGGCCATCCAGAACCTACTGTCCAAGCATTGGTGGCGGCTGCCACAACCTGGACATCTAAGGAAGGGATCTGCCTTGTAAGTGGCCTCATGTTGCTTGTCACTGCAACACTGTTAGTCATGGTGTCTGTGTACCTTGTCAACTTCTGTGTCTTTGGGGTCTTCTGTGTGTTTGGTGTCCTCATGGTAGACGGCTTCTTCACGTGCAGTTTTGGCAGGCCACATGGCTCATACGGCCCCGCCGGCGGCTTTGTCCGCCATGACTTCCTTCAGTGCATCTGGGAATGACAGAGTCTCTTTGGCAAAGAGCTTCTGCTGTAGCTCTTGGTTGCGGAGGCCACAGACAAGCCAGTCTCGTAGCCTCTCCTCATTGTTGGAGAAGTGGCACAAGTATGCGGCCTGCCTCAAGGCCACAATGAACTTGGACGTGGTTTCACCTGGTTGCTGGACTCTTTGCTCGAATGCATAGCGCCAAGTGATTACCAACAGCTTGGGCTGGAAGTGGTCTCCGAGCTTCTTCTTCAAGTCCACAAATGATATGGACTCCAACGGCATTGGCGCAAACAGGTTCTCCGCTATATCAAACGTTGCTGGGCTGCACACACAGAGGAGCGTGGCAGCCTTCAGTCCGTACTCGGTGACCTGGTTCACTCAAAGGTAGTTCTCAACCCTGGACAGGTACGAGAACCACCCTTCTGGCTGAGTTATGTTGAATTCTTCCAGCTTTCCGACCTTGGCCATTTCTGCTGGTCTTCATGGTTGGTGCTTGGCGTCTTCTTGTCCTGCTCCTCCGTTGCCCAGGGACTGGTCCTCTGGACACATGGTCGCTAGCGTGGTTGTGCTAGCCGAACGTGGGGGGGGAATTGCTTTTCTCACCAGGCGTGCGCTGCCTCTCCCCTAGTGAGGAGCAGGATCCCATCCTCGTCGCCAGTGTTATGTACTGGGTTTGTTGCTTCAATGACAAGATGAGGCAAGTGAGTTCAGCAAAGACCATTGTTTATTGCTTATAGGATCTGAACTGAGAAACAGAGCTGAGATTGCAGCAATTTATACCCTGGCCTCTAGGCGGTGAGGTTTAAAGCAACCTATTGCCGCCTTAGAGGCAGCCAATGGCGGCGCTGGAGACCAGTTGTCAGTTAGCCAGCTTCCCTGCTTAAGCAAACTTCCAGCAATTAACCCACGTGGTGTTCCCTTAATAAGACAAAGCCCAATACATTACAGTTCCAATCCCCATTTGTATTTTGTGGCAAGTAGCATTCAAAATAAAGTAAGATGAACTTTTGTCATCTGTAACCTAGAAAAAAAGACAAACAAAAGAAATGGAGAAAAAGATTCTTCTAGGCTTGGTTGAGGATCGGCTTGCAAATTCAAACAGGTGCATGGCTTGCTTTATAAACAAAAGGCATGATTTGATTAACTGTTTAAAGAACTGGGACTCATTAGGTATATATAGTAATCACATTGATAAAGAGTGAGAAATGAGGCTAATATTCTGCCAGAAAGAAATATATCAGATAAAAGTCCATTAGAAGAAATGAGAAATAAAATAAAAGCAGATCTTCACCTCATGGTAAAAGTGACCATTATTGAACAGCTAAAGTTGCTGTTGAGGCATTCTTCCAAATGTTCCTATTAATTTCAGTTTAGTAGTTTTGAATATTATGAAAATGTCACTCAAATTATTTTTCAAGGAAAGTTATTTTAGAAGCCTCAGACTTTTTCCTTCCTTCCTTCCTTCCTTCCTTCCTTCCTTCCTTCCTTCCTTCCTTCCTTCCTTCCTTCCTCCCTCCCTCCCTCCCTCCCTCCCTCCCTTCCTTCCTTCCTTCCTTCCTTCCTTCCTTCCTTCCTTCCTTCCTTCTTTTCCATAATTGTTCTTGGAGTATTATTCTGAAAATTTTCATTGTGGACTGCAGGATGCTGTCATGACACCACTTCTGAGCCTAAAGCATCTTTGCATGCAATAGAGAATTTTGTTCATTTTTCTTTGGGTTTAATAGATATGGAGTCTACTTGCTCTCCAGATTGAACCAAAGGAGAAGAAGATATTTAGATTAAATAAAATATCTTCTTCTCCTTTATTCACTTAACAACTGCAGTGATTCACTTTACAACAATCGCAGAAAAGATCATGAAATCTTTTGTTGTGACTCCCTTAACAATTGCCTTGCTTAGCAATGAAAATTCTAGTACCAAGGACTACCTGTATTCAGTATATAATGAATGAACAAATAATGAAGAAAAAGACAAGGCTGATGTTAATATATACATCCCCAGAAATTAATAGAAGACACTACAGTTAGTAAGTTATGAATGAAAGTTTGGCGCAAAAGATGAAAAACATCAGGAAAGAAAGCTAGATAGAGGCTGGGTTTGCCAGCTTTCCTTTAAAGATGGGTCCAATCCTCAGATGGTATCTGTTGCCCTCTTAATCAGCAGTTGTGGCTTTCTGGTACATTGCTAGCTAACTGGTGCTAATTCTTTCTGACTCTGACAAAAGTCACAATGCAGATGGAAGTTACTCTGCCCACGTTCCCTTTCTTGGGAACTGCCAGCTTGCTTTAGAGTATTAAGGCAGCATTATATTGATTACTCCTTGATATTTGCAGGTCTACAAAATGTCCGAGGAGACTCACTGAAAGTTTTAGAGACTTTTAATTTGTTGTACCCAAGTTCTTTTGATGGTCCCCAGGCTACGCATTTATGAAGAAAGGTAGCAACAATAAAAGCTTATTGTTTGCACTCAGCCAAACTTCATGGATTTCTTTAAGGTATGACAAAAGAGAAAATGAGTTACACGGATTTTCAATAACTTGAACACCAATCTTGGCTGTCTAAAGGGAATTACTCCAGTGTTCGCTCTTTCTCTATTGTGGCATGGTTTTAAGGGTTTATCCTTGTAAATGACATCAGTAGTTACAGCGAACAGGGCCAGAAAGCTCTGGAACTGCCTCCTCCCTATCTTCATTTGCAAAAGTATGCCAGGGACAAAATTAAAGGCAGCAAATGAAAATTTGCCCAGGTAACCACAGCTTTTACATTGGAGATGGGTCAGTATATGGCAAATACAGTTCAGGTTTAAGGGTGGCAAGAGGCTTTTTCTTTCTTTCGTTCTTTCTTTTTATATAAATTGTATTAGTTTTTATAGGATTAGGAATGAGGTGGGATCAGGATTGGGGTTGGGTTTTGGGTTAGGGTTAGGATTTTTTCAAATAACATTCTCAATATTTAGCAAACAGCATAATGTCGGGATTGAATGAATGAATGAACCTTTATTGGCAAAGTACAATCATGTATACATTGAGATTGGCTGAGCCTCCCTTCGTGCCCCCACCCCCCCAGCTTACAGTGACACAAACCCTCCATCTTATTACACGATGTGAACTAATTGCACAACACACCGGCCTCGTAAGTCAATTATACATAAAGTTTATAAAAATTATTTCCCGTTCAAAAGCCTAACAGCCCATGGATAAAAGCTGTTTTTCAGCCTGTTGGTATGGCTGGCTATACTCCTATATCTCCTACCCGATGGTAGGAGAGTAAAGAGATACCGTCCAGGGTGTGAGTCATCCCTGAGAATTTTCCTCACTCTTCCAAGGCAGCGAGCCCTGGCGATGTCATCCAGTGGTGTCATGGGAAAGCCCACAATGTCTTGTGCTGTGCTCACCACCCTCTGTAATGCCTTCCTATCCACGGCTGTCAGACCAGCATACCAAACCACAATACCATACAAGAGGACGCTCTCTATAGTAGACCGGTAAAAGAGGGTCATAGGCCGTTGTTCTACCCTGTTCTTCCTCAAGACCCTGAGAAAGTGAGGTCTCTGTTGGGCCTTTCTAGCCACCTGGGTTGTATTAACTTTCCAGGTCAGATCTTCACAGAGGTAGACTCCCAGAAATTTAAAAGAGGAAACTCTCTCCACACAATCCTCCCCGATGTAAAGTGGGGCACGTTCCTCCTTTTTCCTTTGGAAGTCTAACACCATCTCTTTCGTCTTGCCGATGTTCAGGTGCAAGTTGTTGTTACAACACCATATGGATAGTTTTCATAGTGTTTAATAAAAAATAATAGACAATAGTTAATTATCATCAACAATATGTTAATTAATCACTTGATAATCTTCTTCTTGCTAATATATATTCAAAGTTACATATCACATTTCTTTCTCTCTAACTCATTTTTCTAGCCATTGATAGAATTTATCCCATGTTCTAAAATACACTAAAGTCTTCTTTCTCTTTTATCTTTAAAGTCAATCTATCCATTTCTGCACACTCTAAAATTTTCTTAATTAATTCTTCTTTGAAGAGGCTTTTTCTTTCAAGGGAGTTGACCAAAGAGGCATGATGGGATTTCATATGTGAGCTCCAACATTTCAACCTCTTCTTAATTAGAGCTACTTAAAATTAAGGGATACTATGGGGAGAGGGGGGCAAAGGGGGCAGAATGGGACAATTTGGCACGGCCAATTTACTGCTGCTAACTCACCACAGCCAACTCACCCTGGGACAACTCACTGAGGGACAATTCAACAATTCAATTCAAGTAGTTAAAATATTTTTTAAAAAGTATTTTAATTTTTATCATTCACATTTCATTTTGTTCCTCCTTTTGCATCATGTCTTTAATGATTCGGTTCCACCATTTCTTCGATATTAGTGTAACTCTTGTCCTGGGGCAAGTTGCAGTGAGTTGGCTACAGCATGATGGCCATGGCAAATGGGCCGCGGCAAGTTGGCCGTGATGAGCTGGTGGTGCCAAGTTGGTCACACTGAGTTGTCCTAGACCTGGAGGGGGATAGAGCAAGACTAGGGAGGCAAATGTATATGTTAATGACTCAAATACTTAAGATATGAGGTTTGTATTGTGACACTATAACATCATCATATGTTTTATCACTGGCTCCCTTTTGCCCCATAATGCATGCCTATGAGTGAGAGGTTATATAGATGAATTTCTCCCTACCCCTTTATCAATAGCATAAACCAGGGGTCTTCAAACTTGGCCCTTTTATGACTTGTGGACTTCAACTCCCAGAATTCTTCAGCCAGCGTGCCTGGCTGACGAATTCTGGGAGTTGAAGTCCACAAGTCATAAAAGGGCCAAGTCTGAAGACCCCTGGCATAAACTTTCACTGACACAAAGCTTCTGAGAAGTCAGACTAGTAGCTAAACCTTTTAAAAAGGAAGTTCTGTGGAATTTTTTTCAAGATATGATTTGCAAATACTAATTGCTAAAGCTTAGACTTAATCTTCAACATATTTTTTCTCTCTCTTTAAGAATCCCCCCCCAAAGGCTCTTTAACATGATTGCATAATGAGAAACTAAGATATTGTTATTATTTTACAGACAGTTATGCTTCATCAAGGGGGCCATTTCCCCCCACCCCCAGGATGACTAATTTACACAGAGTCTAACATTTTGTATTCCTCAAACAGTTTAAGGACAAGATGAGAGTTATGTTGGAGAAAGATATCTGTATTTCACCATCTCCAGCAAAAACATGAAGAAGTTTAAAATGGCTTTTAAAATACTGAAAATTGAAGGGGAAAGGAATTTGGAGGCACCACGGATGGACCCTTGGAAATAAAATCCAGCGGTTTTGATTAAACTTGTTATGAGACCTTTCATGACCAATGTTCTCGCTGTTCCCTTGTCACAAAGCTTCCAGATTGCAGTTTTACTTTAACCCAAACTCAGTTTTTCCTTCAGCTCTCTAAGCCTCTGTAAAATTGAAGGACATTTCCTTCCTATATCCATCTCTAATAACTCAGTGTGATTGAAACTTTCAATCTGCATTCCTGATTTTGGTCATAATTGAAAGGAACGCATTAGCAGCAGGAGGGGGGAAAAATCCCACTTTTGCTTCATAAACTTTAGCTTCATTGCCTCAGATTCTCAGTAGTTCTCAATATGTAAGTTTAATGGCGTGACCCTAACAAGAAACGATCAGCAAATGAAATGAGCCAGTGGGTAGCTGCTTCACAGGGCTACAAGTGTCAGTGGTAGCCTGCCTGCCATTAATTTTACTGTAACTCATTTCTTCAGGTTGAGTACGGCACGATTTAATGTTCCCATTCCCTCATTCCTGTTCTGCATGACAAATTGTTTTAATAAACATAAACCGGGTAATAATAAAGTAATAATAAGCCTTGCACTCACCTTATATCACTGCAGTTAAATTCTCCCATAAGCCAACAGAGGGTACACTGACAATTACATTCAAGCCAATCCACAGTCAGGCAACCACAATGGACAGATTTAATATAGTTTGTAAATATGATTAGTGTGCTGTCACATTATTGCAGCGTGGTATTTACATTACTCTCCAAGGTTATTCGCTGCACCAAATCAACATTAAGTAGTGGTCTTTTCTTTTGTTTTTTAAATCAACCATATATTTCTTCCTATATCACCCCGAAGTTAATGAAAAAAATAGTGCCAATTGTTAATATTCAGGGGAATCAATCAATATTACAGGTTTTTTTTAAGGTATCTGTGTTTATGCTTGGACCTTTAATAGGAGATCTTTAAAACACACAGGATGTTCTCTCTGTTGAGTCTCCCTATCCAACACCCTGTTATATCAACACTCAGCTGCCTACAAGTCTCTCATGAAAAATGTTCAAATAATGAATGGCTGTTGTTTACAGAAGTAATTTCATGCTACATTTCCATTATTGCCTAGATTTGTTTAGCTTCTCAAGCTTTCCTCGTTTCCCTGAAATGAACTTTTTAACAAAATACAGCCAGCCTGGGCTGTTTACTCTGTTATGCTGATAATAGGAACCTTTCTCATTTTTGACAGATTGTAACAATTTCTAGCCATGTGAAAATGAGCATCTTAAACACATTAAGGTCAATTAATCATTGCACAACTGGGTTCTCCTCCCCCATCCTCCATCAATGAATGTATCCCATAAATGAAGAAGGATAATAAAAAGGGATGAATGTGGTTAAGGTTTATTTATCTAACTCAAATAATTGTACTTTCAATATTAGTAAAAATTGCTTCCAAATGACATTAGTCTGTTTCTCCAAATTGATCTGGTTGTGCTAGACAGTGAATAACTATTCCCCAATGTTCTAAGAATGTGTATGTCCAGGTTGTAAAAGAGAAATTACTGCATTGGTGGCAACTTCACCCTAGCTATAATAATTTAACATCCACTTCATTCATTAAGTAAAGTTCTGCAAAAGTTTAGACGCTCAATATTTACTGGATGTAATATAATCATTATACATAGCAGCATCCATCCATTCATTCATTTTGTCAGACACAATAACAATATCACAAAAGGACAAGTTCAAAATAATGCGCATACAGCAGATCAGAAGACAACTGTAATTCTTTAATTGAAGAGAAATCTATTTTGTGTTTCAAGCCATTGGCATTTTCCTCTTTTCGCTTTAAAGAAATAAATGAAATTTTGTATCATCACAAGGGCTACTAAAAATATGGGTATTTAGTATTTAGAATTTATTTAAATATATTAGTCTAATCCAGGGGTCTTCAAACCTGGCTCTTTTACAGTATGACTTGTGGACTTCAACTTCCAGAATTCCTCAGCCAGGCATGCCTGGCTGAGGGATTCTGGGAGTTGAAGTCCACAAGTCAGAAAAGGGCCAAGTTTGAAGATTCCTGGTCTAGTCTATATTAGTCTAATAATAGCAATAGCACTTAGACGTATATACCACTTCTAAGTGCTTTACAACCCCCTCTAAGCAGTTTACTGACTCAGCATATTTCCCCCAACAATCTGGGTCCTCATTTTACCAACCTCGGAAGGATGGAAAGCTGAATCAATTTTTAGCCGGTGAAAATCGAATTCCTGGAGCAAACGTGAGTTAGCCTGCAGTACTGCATTCTAACCACTGCGCCACCATGACTTTAATCCAATAAAGATTCTTACTAATTAGAAGCAGTCCTTTCCAAATATCATGCTTGCAATTACCCTCTCACACATCTTCTATGCAGATGTATAGAAACATTTATTGGGATAATAATATTTATATTAATGGTTTCCATTTTCTATTTAGAGGATCTCATCTTCACACATTCAGATTGGACCATTACAGAAGATGATTACCAAGTACTATGCTAGAGGTTCTCTGGGGTTCCAGATGTACCTTAATATGCTATGATGTCTAAAAACATGTTTTTCCCTCCCACCCCTGTAAATCTATCTGTAATATATTCCACACAAGAATGGCAGCTGTCATAGGCCGCTCCACGCGGCCGCGCTGACAGCTGACAGCTGTCAAAAGCCGTGCACGCGCAGTAGCAGCCACGAGCTGTCAAAACGGCAGCAGCCGCGAGCTGTCAAAAGTTGCGCACCTCAGCCACTGACAGCCGTTAGCTGTCAAAATGCCAGCGAGGCTTACCCGGGTGCCCAGCTGAAATGGCAGCCAGCTGACAGGATTCCCCAGCCCAGAGGCGCATGCGCTATCACTGGGGAAATGTCAAAAGCTGCCAGCTGATTATTGGGCACAACCCCTCGGCGGGAAAACACCCGTCCCTGATTTGTTAATCTGTTTGACAGTTGCCTATATAAAGGCTGTTTGTACCGTTCTGCCCCGTCCAGGCTGAGTCAATAAACTTTTGAGCTGAAGCCGTCGTCTCACTCTTCATTGCCTGAGCTAATCTACTATCCATGCAAAGAAATTTTGAGATTCCCGGAAATTGTTATTGAACTACAGTTTTCACTTTGTTTGATTTTTATATTTTGTTTAGTTTCACATTTTCCTAGCATATCTTTACTTTTCAAATGATCTCTTTGTCCCAGCTTGATTTTTGCCTTCAAAGAAAGAAAGAAAGAAAGAAAGAAAGAAAGAAAGAAAGAAAGAAAGAAAGAAAGAAAGAAAGTCCCTTACTTAAAAAATCACTTTTCTCTGACATTACAGCTATTCCCTTTCATTTCTTCAGCTGGAGTTCTTTACAGTTTAGCTGTTTTGATTTTTTTAAATATTTTACATTTTTAAAAAATGTTTCATGTTTGCGCATATTTTATTAGTTTGTTTGTAAAGTTTGTTGTTGTTGTTAGCTGTGAAGTCATGTCTGACCCATCGCGACCCTATGGACAATGTTCCTCCAGGCCTTCCTGTCCTCTACCATCTTCTGGAGTCCATTTAAGCTCACACCTACTGCTTCAGTGATTCCATCCAGCCACCTCATTCTCTGTCGTCCCCTTCTTCTATTGCCCTCAATCTTTCCCAGCATGAGGCTCTTCTCCAGTGAGTCCTTCCTTCTCATTAGGTGGCCAAAGTATTTGAGTTTTAGCTTCAGGATCTGGCCTTCTAAAGAGCAGTCAGGGTTGATCTCCTCTAGGACCGACCGGTTTGATCGCCTTGCAGTCCAAGGGACTCGCAGGAGTCTTCTCCAACACCATAGTTCAAAGGCCTCAATTCTTTGGCGCTCGGCCTTTCTTATGGTCCAGCTTTCACTGCCATACATTGCAACTGGGAAGACCATAGCCTTGACTATACGCACTTTTGTTGACAGGGTGATGTCTCTGCTTTTTAGTGTGCTGTCTAGATTTGCCATGGCTTTCCTCCCCAGGAGCAAGCGTCTTTTAATTTCTTGGCTACAGTCCCCATCTGCAGTGATCTTGGAGCCCAGGAAAATAAAATCTGTCACTACCTCCATTTCCTCCCCATCTATTTGCCAGGAATTGAGAGGGCCAGATGCCATGATCTTGGTTTTCTTAATGTTTAGTTTTAACCCAAGTTTTGCACTCTCCTTCTTCACTCGCAACAAGAGGCTCTTTAGTTCCTCTTCACTTTCTGCCATTAGAGTGGTATCATCTGCATATCTTAGGTTGTTGATGTTTCTTCCGGCAATCTTAATTCCAACTTTTGGTTCATCTAGCCCTACCTTTCTCATGATGTGCTCTGCATATAAGTTAAATAGGCAAGGCGACAGTATACAGCCTTGCCGGACTCCTTTCCCAATTTTGAACCAATCAGTGGTTCCGTGTCCAGTTCTCACTGTTGCTTCTTGGCCCACATATAGGTTTCTCAAGAGACAAATAAGATGGTCTGGTATGCCCATCTCTTTAAGGACTTGCCACAGTTTGTTATGATCCACACAATCAAAGGCTTTAGCATAGTCAATGAAGCAGAAGTAGATGTTTTTCTGGAACTCTCTAGCTTTCTCCATGATCCAGCGTATGTTAGCAATTTGATCTCTAGTTCCTCTGCCTCTTCGAAATCCTGCCTGTACTTCTGGTAGTTCTCGATCCACATACTGCTGGAGTTGTAAAGTTTAGACTGGCCTTATATTTTTCTTCTATTTCTAACCTGACCAGCATTTCCATCTGAATTTTTCCATGTCCTACATGCTGTACCCTGGGTCAATTGTCTTCAATTCAGAAAACAGTTTTAGGTTTTTGGCTCATTGTTTAAGCCACTATCATCCAAAATAGTTCGATAGTGTCACAAATTTAACATCTCATCGTTCATTCCTGTTAAGATCATGGATACCATGGACAAATCATGTTTTTGGTGCTTCAATGTGTTTGATTCACCTATCCAGGAATTTGTTAGTCTGTAGGTGGCTGAACATGTCTATCCAAGATCATTTTGGAATTACTGTAATTTATAAAGTGTTTTATGTGGTGCTATTGTTTAGTTTTTTGTTGCTCTTATTTTTATCTGATACTTTTGAATGATTTATGATTTATAAATTATTGGTGTTCTAGGATGGGATCTGCTGGCTGCCTTAGTAAATATCTATAGAGTTAGGTTACACTGTGAGTTTTAAAAACTCTGGTGGCCAAGTAGAAACTGAGAAACTTGCCTAGATTTGAAGCACTGAAAGAATGGACATCAAAAGATTTATTTTTATTTAGAGTTTTTATATCAATCTTCTAGTTTTGTTTTAATTTATAAGATAGTTTAAGATCAAAGGGAACAGTCGTCCCAAGACCATCAACAGAATGTTGTGGCTACATCAGATGTATGAACCTGTATCTTTCCAACTTATTTAAACATTAAATAAGTTGAATACATTACAAAACGTCACAATGTCTATGCTTTGACAATTCTTAGTGAAACAAGTTTCATGTACCATTACGAAATTTTTAAGTCTGATCAAGCATTTCTTGCCAAATTTTGGAGAATGGGAAGAAAAAGGGGAGGAATCCTGTAAAGGATCTCCTGTCCTTAATGTCTTCAGAAAATTGGGGGGCGGGAATCAAGTTTTGGGCATTTATATTCAGTGGCTATTTACTTGACCGATAGTGACTATTTATTTTAAAGATTAATTACAGACTGTCTCTGTTTTTCATAGTAAAGAAACCAGCAGGTGTAGAGAGATATAAGTGAAATAAATGGGAAGAAAGAAACAGGGAGTGGGGTGTTACTGAACACAAGATCACAGCATTTGAAACATCCTACTGAGATCAGAAGAATTGCGAAACATGCAGTGGTGGTACAATAGCTATTCATTAACTGCCTGTATCAGCGGGTCTAGAGATTAGAGTTTAATGCAATGGTGAAGTAAGTGTCCATATCACAGTAGCCATGGAGGAATAGCAAGATGTAATGAAACTGAATAGCTAGCCATTGAAAGTTGAAAAATATATATATTGATTTTTCAGTGCTTGATCACCCAGGAGGCTTTATCAGGTATGAATACTTGGGAACCATCTGCTAACTCTGTAATGGTATTTTAGGATTTGTGACAGACACTGGGGGGGGGGAGCGGGAATAAACTATATGTTTGAAAACAACACGGAGTGAAGCCAGCTTCTCTTATAATAAATCCCACTGCTGCCCATCTCTTTGCCACAATCCGTGCTTTTATGAGCTCCAAATTAGATCCTTATCCTTTTAACAGCAAATATCAATGAGCTAGTATGGTTTAATTTCTCCTGCCATTTTTCACCTAGGATCTTGCTGGATAAGTGGACTGTTGTGCTAAAAACAAGAATACACATGTATCTAAACTCCACTAGATGGTTTCCTGTTTTCCTCCCATCTCTCCTGCACCCACCCCAAAAGCAAACCTGGTGGATCCTAGTGGATCCTATTGTGATCATATTTGATTGTGAAGCTAGCTGTTGTCATTGAACAAGGACAATAACTGGCACTCTATAAACCTCTTTGTGTTGCCTGACATATATAACACTCCTGGATATGACTGTTGTTCTCTCCACGCAACAACTATTGTTATTGAAATGTGCCTCTGTTTCCCTCATTTTAATATGGAAGATGATTATGAAACCTCTTTGGGTACTATAAATCAGCTGAAAGATGTAATAACATGTTTCAACTGTTGGAATGGATGTTTGATTACAGCTCTGCAGTGCCTTTTTAAAATCTCATTTTGAATTTAATTTCTAATCCATTCAGCGATTTAGAATATACATACCACATGTACACACAGAGAGAAACAGAATGTGTTCATTCATGTTTATTATTGAATAGGTAGGTAGATAATTTTTTTTTACATTCAAGTTGCATTTTAAATGCTTTGGATAGGAAAATATTTCATCTATTATAAAACTGTATAACATAATAAGCTACACTGTCACTGGAAATTATATTCAGATAGCATTCAGCTTTAGAACCTCCTATGTAATAAAGAAAAATACATTGCTGAAATTTTGAACATCAGGAAGGATGTGTGTGTGTGTGTGTGTGTGTGTGTGTGTGTGTGTGTGTGTTACTATAAACATCTTTCCTCATTTCCATTTTTCCCACTTAGTAATTTAGCAGGTCTCTGTTTTTTTAATTAAATGGCATTTGGAATTAGTGATAATAAAAACGATGACATACGAATGGTAGGAAAGTATTTTCCCCCTTATTAGACAATCCCAATGGCAGCATACAAAACAACTTGAATGTCAATTGACACAATGACAGGGGGGAGGGAAAGGAAAAGTGTCAACTAGTTTCTTGAGATAATAGATGTTAGAAGTTATATTTTAATATATCATACATCCATAATCCTAGAGCTAACACACACACACACACACACACACACACAAAGCAAATACTTGTATTCCAAATAAAGAAGTTTTTTAATATATAATCTGAAGATTATAACTAAGATTTACACTCTCTTGCTCTCTTCATTTGTTCAAAATCCAACATGGAAAAAGCGTAGGATAGTTTTGTTCAAATCCAAAGGAGGATTTGAACAATTCAAAAGACAAAAAGAATTGCCATTTGTTGTCCATGCATAAACCACACATCCCTTCCTCTGGTAATGGGACAAGCCTCCATCCATTTTTTTCATACCCACATTTCTGACTATTGAATTCTGTGACTTCTTACCACAAAGAGCTTTATTTCTCAAGGACTTATATGGGTTCTTAGCAGAGAATTTAATTTTTGGTCCAGATAAGAGGGTAAAGGCTTATATGTAAGAATGTAAAAAGTTGCTGCTTTTCTTACAGGGAATTTGAATGGATTTCTTCTTTGCTTCAAAGAAATAATCCCATAATCTTTCTCCACCACAACCACTACGGATGTGCACACAAATCCATAGTATAGAATGAGTCCTATTTCAGGCCTTCATCTTTTTATAAAGTTGTTGAAACTCGAGTCTAAAAGATTCAAAGATTCTGCCAAATCAACGTCAATTCCTAGGGCCCATGAAGTTTTCTTGGCAGCAATGTGGAGAAATTTGACCACCATCTTCTTCCATCATGCTTTTTTCATTGCCCAATCTAGACTATAGCCCTAGGATTTCCTAGTGGTTTATGACATTTTTTAACTTGTTTAAAATCAGCTAAGTTGGCGGGTGCTACCAACTGTTATGGCATTTGAATCTTTAAAGTATTAATTGGATGTCATACATTCCTACAGTGATTGCTAGAAGCTAGGAAGAAATGAGGTAATGACTTTCTGATACCCTTTGGGCCACTTCCTGCAAGTTACACTAATGATGGAGGAGACTGAAAGCTTATGTAGCAATAACTTGGTTGGTCTTTCAGCTGCCATAAAATTCTTCGTTGATTTTTTGCAGCAAAAACATTACTTAATATTTCTAGAAACCATTATAGCTGATTATCCCAAAGTAGTCTACATGTCTACAAGAAACATAACATAACAAAGGCTTTAGATGTATAAGTACAATTTTCTTGCTTTACTTATTTCTCCATGAATACATACAGTTTCAAAAGACAAAAAGCACATTCAAAATTACTATCTTTGTCTTCAGTCTATTTAGACAAAATAAAAATATTCCATTTTCCAAATTCTGGGGAAATGATACCCCTTCAGCTGATATTTATTGATTAATTCAATGCTCTCTGTTTTGACCTTTATTTAAAAGGCAGCCTGCCAATGTCTCAAAATCCTGCCAACTGCCAGAAGCTTAATTGTGGAGATTATGGTCTGTTTGTAACATAGATTATTAAAACACACTCGGACCTTTCCCTTGATTCAGAAATAGCTTCTATAAAATAGATTGTTCTCATTTCTCTCCTCATGTTTTTGGATCATATTCAGAATATCTTTTATGAGCTGCTTAACTCAAACTTTGCATCAATCTTCACACAAAAAGAAACTATAGCCCAACACACCAAAAAAAAACCACTGCAAAAGACAAATTAGAAACAAAAAATAAAGCAAGCAAGAAAATGGCAAGAGAACACCTATCTGACCTTGACAAACATAAATCACCGGGGCCTGACAGATTACATCCCAGAGTTCTGAAGGAGCTGGCAGATGTTATCTCAGAAACATTGCACCACATCTTTCAAAAATCCTGGAGCACCGGGGAAGTACCTGAGGATTGGAAAAGGGATGATGTGATTCCCATCTTCAAGAAAGGATAAAAAAATGGACCCAGGAAACTACAGACCGATCAATTTAACATCAATACCTGGGAAGATCCTAGAAAAGATAATCAAAAAACAGATCTGTGAACAACTAGAAGTAAACAAAGTTATAACCAGTAGCTAGCACGGGTTTGTTAAAAACAGATCATGCCAAATCAATCTTATTTCATTCTTCGACAAAGTGACTAAACTAATAGACTAGGGAAATACTGTGGATGTAGTATACTTAGACTTCAGTAAGGCATTTGATAAAGTAGACCACAACCTACTCCTTGGTAAGCTAGAAAAAGTTGGAAAAGACAACATCACTACCAGATGAATCTGTAGCTGGCTGACAAACCGTACTCAATGAGTAGTCCTCAACAACACCACATCCACATGGAGAGAAGTAAGCTGTGAGGTACCACAAGGTTCCATCTTAGGCCCAGTACTCTTCAATATCTCCATCAATGACTTAGATGAGGGAATTGAAGGGGAACTCATCAAATTTCCAGATGACATCAAACTGGCAAGAGTAGCCAACAGCCTGGAAGACAAACTCAGGATCCAAAAAGATCTTGAGAAGCTTGAACAATGGGCCCTATCCAACAAAATAAGTTTCAATGTGGAGAAAAGCAAAGTTTTATATTTAAGCAGGAAAAATCAAAGGTACAAGTATACATTGGGTGAGACCTGGCTTAAAAACAGTAACTGTGAGAGGAATCTTGGAGTCCTAGTGGACGATCACTTGACCATGAGCCAGGAGTGTGCAGCAGCAGCCAAAAAAGCTAATACAATCATGGGTTGTATAAACAGAGCCATAGAATCAAGATCACGTGAGGTATTAGTGTCACTTTATAAAACCCTAGTAAGACCAAACCTGGAATACTGCAGCCAGTTTTGGTCACCATATCACAAAAAAGATGTTGAGAGTTTGGAAAAAAATTCAGAGAAGAGCAATTAAGATGATCAAAGGCCTGGAGACTAAAACATATGAAGAATGGCTGCAGGACTTGGTTTGGCTAGTCTAAAGAAAAGAAGAAATAGGGGAGACATGATAGCAGTATTCCAGTATTTGAGGGGCTGCCACAAGGAAGAGGGGGTCATGTTGTTCACCAAAGCAGGACAAGAAACAATGGTTGGAAACTGATCAAAGAGAGAAGCAACCTGGAATTAAGGAGAAACTTCCTAACAGTGAGGACAATTAACCAGTGGAATAGCTTGCCCCCAGAAATCGTGGGCGCTCCATCAGTGAAGCTTTTTAAAAAGAGGCTAGACAGTCACTTGTCTGAGATGGTATAGGTTCTCCGGCTTGAGCAAGGGGGTGGAGTAGAAGGCCTCCAAGGTCCCTTCCAGTTCTATTCTATTCTATTCTATTCTATTCTATTCTATTCTATTCTATTCTATTCTATTCTACTCTACTCTACTCTACTCTACTCTACTCTACTCTACTCTACTCTACTCTACTCTATTCTATTCTAAATGTACAAAAGTGTCAAATGTAGAAAAGCAAGGTACTCATCCATAATGTCATGAGTTCTTTTAATATATTCAAGCCAAAAATATTAAGAAGATAGAAAACATAGACTCACTAGCAAATTGAAATATAATACATTCTCATGCACTGGAGAATAATACAATGCTTATGTATTTATATGTTCTGTTTCAAAATGTGCCCTGTTTGGCAGAAGAGAATTGTCCCTTATTTTAAAATGCTGGTTTGGCACTCTTCTGAAAGAATACTGTAGACTGTTCAAAATCAGCCTTGATATGAGTTGAACGTACCTTTAGGATAATGGTAAAACGTAGCCTGGAAAACATGACAGGAAGTAGAAGCCAGGTGGTAAAGCATGATCCCGCTTGTCAATGCATACACATATATAGCACCTATCAACTCTTTTAGCCTTGCTGATAGGAGGTAGCAAATAATCATGGGCTCCCCCTCTCCCCAACCTTGCTCAGCTACAATGGCTGAGAGGAGGGCTGGAAACTAGCAACAATCTCTACTATTCCATGGCAGTAAGGATGGTTGATCACTGTCCTGCTTTGCCAGACAGCACCATAGATCAGCTGTCTCTGCACAGATTTTGATTGCAGGACTGCCTACCAATCACAGCAGTGTTCAGACAGAAGGTGGGTGTCATACCTGGAGAGGTTGTTAAGAAAAAGGAAAGGCAGAAAAACCAGAGGGTTTAATGCATTGTATTATTTAACTTGCCATGTACCCTAAATCAGAAGACCACCAACTTTGAAAGCCGGAACCAAAGTTTTAGAGGCAGCTTAAGGCAGGGGCCTTCAAACTTGGCCCTTTTATAACTTGTGGACTTCAACTCCCAGAATTCCTCAGCTAGCGTGCCTGGCTAAGGAATTCTGGGAGTTGAAGACCACAAGTCATAAAAGGGCCAATTTTGAAGACCCCTGGCTTAGTGATTGGTAGTAGGGACAGCACATGGAGTGAGAATGGGTAGAGAGAACTCTTAACTTGAAAAGGACCCTTATAGTTTGCTTCCTATTGAAACACTGAGAGACACTAAAATCTATATAAACCAGCATCACCCAAGACGATGCCTTCTAAATATGTTGATTACAACCTTCTTCATCTCCATCAAAATCGCAAATGGTTATGTTGTTGCTGCTAAGGAGGAAAGATGAGTCATAATCTGATACATTTATAAAATACGGGTAGTCCTCAACTTAGGACCACACAAAATTTCTGTTGCTAAGTGAGACAGTTGTTAAGGGAATTTTGCCCCATTTTACAACCTTTCTTGCCACAGTTCTTAAGTGAATCACTGCAGTTGTTAAGTTAGTAACATCGTTGTTAAATGAATCCGGCTTCCCTATTGACTTTGCTTGTTGGATGGTCGCAAATGTTGATCACATGACCCCAGGACACTGCAACCATCATAACTATGAACCAATTGCTAAGCATCTAAATTTTGATCATGTCACCATGGGGATGCTGCAACGGTCGTAAGGGTGAAAAACAGTTACAAGTCACTTTTCTTAGTGTCATTGTAACTTTGAATGGTCACTAAATGAACTGTTGTAAGTTGAGGACCGCCTGTATAAAAATGAGGATATACTTTGGCATCCTTTTAATATCCCACATTGCTCATTAAGGTAATGTATTTTTAAAAGTCCTCCATTGGCTACATCAGCCCAATTTTGAACACCTAGCAGTGTTTACAGAAAACAATATTGTGATTGATTATATGACGTTATCCTTTTAAAGGCAATATTTGAGAGTGAGATTGCCATTGGAAGTCAAAGAAACAGATGCCAATGTATACAGAGTTAAGGATATGAAAGAGAGAGAAAAGATGGCTACAGCTTTAATAGGACTACCTGATTTGAGCAAGACAGTGGCCAAAAGATGAGGAAAACTCTTGATGTTTTCCTGCCATCTAGTGGTCATCTGGAGTTTTTCAGTTCGGATCTGGCACCCTAACGAAGCTAAGGCCTAATGATGAAAAAAAAAGATGCAAGGTCCTGAAGTCTGGAGGACTAAGCATAGAATGTATTGTAGTATCCAAAGAGATTGTTCCATGAGGTCATCTATCATTATAGTAGTGGAAGTGGTGGACAACCAGATTTTCTTTGCCAGTAGGCACAACATCTATGTGCCATAAAGCTAAAACAATGAAGCATTTTCCAGCTGCCGGATCCTAAGCAGATACTTCAGTATTCTCTAAGTCTAAGGCAGGGCTTAGCATGTTGTCAGATATGGTTGTTACCACTGTCTCCTTTGTAATTGATCAACAGCCTACATTAATAGAGAATAAATTGAGCAAAGGTTAATCCCCAATAATTCCAGTGTGTTCTGCTATTTAGCCCTAATAACCTAATTAAGCCCAACTGATACGGGTGATTCCCCCACACCTGTAAACTGCAAACCTAAAGAATATCCAAAAAGGCAGCATGGAGTGGATGAAAAATAATCAGATTAGTCAGAAGAAAAATAATTTCTTGCTCAGCAATACAATCAGCATACATCTTTGCTGCTCAATTAAGGGGTCTATGCGCCCTTCCCCTCCTCCACCTCAGGCTGGTTCTGCTTGTGTTGAAACAACTGCCTGCTTCACACAGTCACATGCTGGTGCAATACTACCGCCTTGTTCAAATTGGCTAGTAGGCCAATTTAAGTGTCTCCATTACTGAGTGATAAAAGCAAAAAAAAAACATTCCTTTATAATGGGAAATGAGGCTTTCTAAAGTTAAAAGATTGCTGATCATTTTTTCCAAACAGCTAAAATAACGGTTGTCATTACCAACCATAGTAAGCACAGCTTTCCCAGAATTGTTCCCCTCTGGAGGATAATGTATCTTGCCTAACCTGCAAAATTTGGGATTAACTGTGAGATTAAACAAATGAGAGTAAATACAAAAATCCACTGGAATAAAACTGTTCAGTGTGAATCATTGGTTGAATTGCCCACACTGGAAGCAGAGGCATCTGAGCAAGACACAATTTTATCAAAATGTTAAACATATGTTGTGGTGATATGATGTAAGATGTATCCTTTATGTAATTTAAGTGTGGCATATGACATTGAAACACATAAAATGGGCTGAGCCTGGTTGCTACATGGAAGCTACAATTGCTTATTTGCTGTCCCTGCAGAGAGCAGATATTTCATGTTTCAGGCAGAAGTCCACATTGTGGACAGAGAGGACAGCTGATTTGAAAGAGGGGTCAAAGAGGCCATCTATGTCAAAATTGAACTGCCCTCCTTCACTAGATGGGGAGGGATCCGACATCACCTATCTCCAGTCTACAACATGGTCCATTCAATAGTTCCAAGAAGGCTCCACAGCCATTTGCACTATTCAGGTGACCATGGAAACACAGGTAGCTTTAACAAAATTGGTTGAGTGATTATATGCTATTAAATTGGTGTTGACTCTTAGTAATCACACAGTTTTTCTTCATGACAATCTGCTTCTAACTTCAGATCTTCCATCATCATCATCATCATCACTATAGCTCAGGGGTGTCAAACTGAGCTAATTGGATGCGTCATGGTGAAACCACGCCCACCCCATAGCCGGCAATGGAAAAAAGTCACAATACATCGTGACACATCACGTGATGTTGTAAGTTTGATACTTCGATAGTTGAATATATCCACCTTGCTGCTGATCTTCCTCTTCTCTTTCCTTTCACTTTTCCTAACATTATAGGTTTCTCCAAAGAGCTACGTCTTCACATAAGGTGACCCTGTTCCCTTGTGCCTCAAGTGAGAACTCTGAACCGACCTATTCAGTGATCTATTTGTTTGTTTTCTTAGCAAGAGTTTTGTCCAACATCAAAATTTAGAAGTATCAATACTTTTTCTATCCTAATTCAAAGTCCAATTTTTGTTTCCATAGTGTGTCATAGGGAATACCATGGCTTCTACAGTTCTGATCTTTATAGGTATAGACACATCACAGCATATGAATATCTTTTCCAAAGCTTTCATGGCTCTATTGAGAGGTAGTTGAAGTATATTTCTTGACTACTTGTTCCTTTGTTGTTTATGCCTGAGTGACTAAATGCACAAACAATTAAAATAATATCTCTTATTTTCAACCAAATACTATGGTCATGAACAGTGTATCTTCATTAGAATAGGATGAGTCTCAGGCTAGAGAGAACAGATGGTTCTATGAAGTCTTGAGTTTGAGTTCGGACCTTTTAAAGTTAGTTTCCTAAGTTGGGCCTTTGTATGGCTAGACCAGGGGTAGGCAACCTTGGCTCTTTTATGACTCATGGACTTCAACTCTCAGAATTGGGAGTTGAAGTCCATGAGTCATAAAAGAGCCAAGGTTGCCTACCCCTGGGCTAGATCCTCTAGCCAGGATCAGAGGAGAAATGCAAAGTTCAGCACAGAACAGAGCAGCCCAGGAGAATGCAAATTACTGAGAGTCCAGGCTTAAAGGTCAGGTTTTCTTCTAAGAAACAAACCTTCTCTGAAGAAAATTATTTGAAAATTACATTCTAGAGAAAGCTTCTGTCAATTGCTTGCTAGTTGCTAAGGCCACAATATTTTATATCTCAGTCCCTGTCTTCTTAAACATTTTTTAATCCCATTTATATCCCGCCCTTCTCCGAAGACTCAGGGCGGCTTACAATCTAAGAAGCATAAATCAATTTGCTTAGCAATAGCCTTCATTCTATGTGTATGCCTGCTTATTAGGGTTTTCGCCCCCCCCCCAGTGGCATTTTTACAAAGTCAGCTTATTGCCCCCAACAATCTGGGTCCTCATTTTACCTACCTCGGAAGGATGGAAGGCTGAGTCAACCTTGAGCCTGGTGGGACTTGAACTTGCACTAATTGCAGGCAGCCGGTGTTACTTAAGGAGGCATTAGTCCACTGCTCCACCAAGGCTCTTATTGTGTTTCTGTTATCATTATCTGTCTTTGTTGTGCTTATGGCCTTCAGCATTAGCTGAAATCCTAGCTCTTGACTACTTTTGGACAAAATAATAATAATAATAATAATAATAATAATAATAATAATAATAATAATAATAATAATAATAATAATTTGGAAGGGACCTTGGAGGTCATCTAGTCCAACCCCCTGCTCAGGCAGGAAACCTTATACCATTTCAGGCAAATGGCTGTCCAGTCTCTTCTTAAAAACCTCCAGTGTTGGAGCATTCACCATCTCTGGAGGCAGGTTGTTCCACTGGTTAATTGTTCTGTCAGGAAGTTTCTCCTTAGTTCTAGATTGCTTCTCTCCTTAACTAGTTTCCATCCATTGCTTCTTGTCCTGCTTTCAGGTGCTTTGGAGAATAGCTTGATTCCCTCTTCTTTGTGGCAGCCCCTGAGATATTGGAACACTGCTATCATGTCACCCCTCACTCTTCTCTTCGTTAAACTACACATACCCAATTCCAGCAACCGTTCCCTATATGTTTTAGCCTCCAGCCCCCTAATCATCTTTGTTGCTCTTCTCTGTACCCTTTCTAGAGTCTTGACATCTTTTTTACATCGTGGTGACCAAAACTGGATGCAGTATTCCAGGTGTGGCCTTACCAAGGCATTGTAAAGTGGTATTAGAAGAGTGTTTCTCAACCTTGGAGATTTTAAGTGGTGTAGACTTCAATTTCCAGAATTCCCGATTCAACATACTGGCTGGGGCTTTCTGGGAGTTGAAGTCCAGAAGTTGAGAAATACTGACATAGAGAGGGGTATTGTAATCTCCAAATGAACTCAGTATGTGACCCTAGTTGTAATCTATTCTTCTGTTTGTTTGTAAATTATTTGTAGTTTTCATTCCTGATATTGTTACTAGCTGGATCACTCAATCACACAGGTCTGATACTATGGACTGGTATTTGGATTGGAAAGATTTCCCATTTGACAAGAAGTATCTTTTTCTAATGTTTAAAGGAAAAATATTTTGTCATAAACCTGTTGACTTAACAACAAAATAGGCTGGACTGTACAACATACTCCATTAAAACTTCTGTGAACAGCATGGGCCTGAGGGAAATTCCAGAAGCAAATGTACATGCTGTTGAAGGTTTAGTCTGCTTGTCATTGAGGGAACCAAACAGTTGCTTGTTTTATAGCAATGTAGAAAAAGTCAGAAAGAAGTTATCTGAGGAAATTTCTCTTGAGCAACATGTAAACAAGTTAGTCCAATAAAATAATTGCTTCTACAGTCAGATGTTGTTTCTAAGAAAATGGTCTTCATTACTCCCCAAACTGGAGTGGATTCACTTGTATGGTGATTGTATTAGCTCCTGGGGATGAGTATGGGAATTTTCCAGATTTGTTATGAGCCATTCTTTGTGACTTTATTTAAGGAAATGAGGTTGGAGCCAACACAGGCATAAGCAGAGCTGACATGGATGGAATCAAAGCATAGCTCCCCATGAGTGAAGTGTATAAATTAGGAATATATCATGACCTCACAATGTAAACCCACGTGACTTTGATATTTGTGTTTGACATCAGTCTAAGGTTTTGTCACGATACTGTGATGCATGTTTTAGCATGAGACTTGATATTGTGAATTTTGGCATAGACCTGAAGACTCAAGAGGGTGCTACAGATTTATTTATTTATTTATTTATTTATTTAGAATATTTATGTAGATGTCCATCTCACAAACTTGTAACTCTCAGTCAGAACAGAACACAAGAGCAGTTAAAAACTCCATAACAATCTAAAACAACCAGAACTAAATGAAATAAACTGATAAAGTAAACATAAAATAAAAAGACAAAATTCAAGAAGGTGGGAGAACAAACTTTGCTTAATCTCATGCAGCAACATTCCCTGGGATTCCCAAGTCTGGTTTAAAAAAGATATTTTAAGGGCCTCCTGGAATGGTAATAAAGATGGAGCAAACTTCACCTTCGGGAGGGGGGAATCATGTTCTAGATGGCAGGGGACAGAGCAGAAAAGGCACATAATGTGGCAGATGTAGCTCCTTTGGAGATGGAACCTCCAGCATACTCCTCTTGCTTGACCTGGTGGGACAGGTAAATGCAATTAGGAAGAAATGCTCTCTCAAATTACTTGGTCCCATGCCATGTATGGCTTTAAAGGTCAAAACCTTTAGCACCTTGAATTGGACTCTGAAGCAAATTGTCAAACAATACAACTCATGGAAAATAAGTGTAATGTGACCTACCAGGGTCATATCTCTCTCTGAGCAGTCACATTCTGTACCAGATGAAGCTTTTGGATACTTTTTAAGAGTAGAACACATTACAATAATCCATTCTAGAGATGACCAGGCCATGGTCCACAAGAGATGCAAATGGCATACAACACAAAGCTATGCAAAGATCCAACCAGCCACAATTTCCATCTGCTCCTTGAGCAGGAATTGTAAGTCTAGAAGAACCTGTAATAGTATGTAAGGTTGACCTTGGGGGATGAAGAGAAAAAATGCTATCAAGGAAACAATCAAAACAGGACGAGAATCTCATAGTCATCAGAATATGATCTGACATCACAGGGGAGACACCAAGAACTCCTCCAAATCAAGACCATGTTGCCACTGGTTTGACAAGAAAACTATATCAGGGTTGTAACAACTGCCCTATATTAGGTCCTTTGGATAGGCCCATGGATGTCATGATAATCATGAACTCCTGAGCTACCTTAGACTCCACCCCCAGGGCAGGCAGATTGAAATGCTTCAGGATCATAAGCTTGGGAATTCAAAGTTTGGAAATTCCAATTGCAAAACCAAGCTGAGGAACTCAAGCATGATGGTTGCTATGCAGCAGGTGGGGCTAGTAGAGAAGCAACCATACCCCAAACCTGACTAGGCACATTTTCAAAAAGGAGACCAGTCCTCTGGATCCAACCAGATCTTGGTAATACATGCCAGTTCACACACATTCCAGAAGGCCAGAGGCCCCTCTTAGCAACTCTGGGAATTCTGAGACCCACCCCTCCTCTACAATCCACAATCAATGCTCCCCCACCCAACCAAGCCTTCTCACCGGGCTGACTAGTGGTAACTTCCAATCACAATCACCACAATTTCCCCACCCCCAGTCATCAACAATCTTTACACCAGGTAGCATCTGTACAGTGACTTTATTTGCCTCCCAAATGGTTGCTGTCCTTTCTGTACTCTAACCATGGGGAAAGAGATAAGGTGATCTCCATAAGAAGACAGTCTATGACTGTCTGCAAGCAACACCTCTCCTATGCTGCTACTCTCCTCCAATTCAGCCAGTCTCCCTCCTCCAACTCTCCCAAGAAGGCAGTCAAGGAATTTTTCAAGTCCAAAGCCAAATTTGAAGATAACACACCACAGTGTATATCTCTGGCCATGCAAGCATTAAGCTATCACTGTTCTCAATACTGCTATTTCTGCCACTGCTACCATCACCAATGCCAGAACATCTTAACAGGATGCACATTGGTTATACAGTCCCAATGGGCAAAATATCCTTGTAACCAGCATAGCTGCCTTGACTCCCACCAATAGCCTCCAGTATGACAAGCCTTCTTTGCTTTCTGAGTGGCTCCATATGAGTATATTGCCCCGTAAGGTGCTACATATCAGATGGTTGGGGGTCCCTCTGCTATCATTCCAGGGGATTCTGACATGCTTAAGAGATTTAAGCCTCTTAATTTATGCTCAGTAAAATCTGTGTGGTATTTACTGTGGTCTGAGCCTATTGTCTTTGAATCTTAGAACCTATTGGCTACCAACTGGCCACCAGTGCAACAAGACTCCTGAGATATGGAGAAAAAAGGGAACATCCAATATTGCTACCCATCCTCAGCTTAAAAATGTTAGCAACTATCTACTTCTTTTTACTTGTTTGTTGTTGTTTTTTGTTTATATTTCATATTTCTTAACTTCCCATTTCTCTAAGAGATAAAAAAAAGTTGGTTTTCAGATGATCAGAAGAAGATGAACTATCTTCTTAGTCCTCTTCCTTATAGAAAGAGCTTCTAAATCTTTCCTAAGGTTCAATAGTTTTTCTCAAGATGTTACAATAAAGGTGACAGGAAGTACAGCCAGGATAAGGTCCACAGAAAGTCCATACCCCTTCCTACTCTTTATTGATCCTCCATTCTACCTCTACAGTAAACCATACCACTTTTGATGTTATGCAGTGGTTCTCATGCTGGCACTCTTGTCAAAACTATGGAGTTGGATAAAATTAAAGTCCCATGTGAACTCACATTTTAGTGGCAGAATACATGATTATCTGCAGCAGGTTTCAGATTCAGTCTCTGGCATCTATCAATAGGCATGGATTAACTCCTGCCTGAAACAAGAAAGTCCAGTTGCCTCGTGAAAAAGCATCTTTAGGATAACTATGACCTGGAATCTCTCTAGATATGTATGAAATTGTGTTCTTCATTAATTTAGAAACTCTGGTCATATTAATTGTTTTTCGGGGGGATAATGTATTTTGCCACTACAAAACAAAATCATTGTTTTAATTATCTGTGCAAACACATACGTGTACAATACTAAGTTTATAAAAAAAATAAAAATATATATCATTGTATACAGTGTTTGAATTCCTACTACAGGAATACAATTTAATAGGAATCATAGAGACCTGGTGGGATTATTCTTATGGCAGGAGAATAGCAATTAAAGGACAAATGCAATAGGACACACTGCATTTCTATTTGAACTTGCTGGCATATGGATACAGTTTCACCAGTGAAATGCCATTACAGGTGGTCCTCATTTATTGACTATTTGTTCAATGGCCATTTGAATTGAACAGCATTGAACATATGGTTCTTACAAACTGGTCCTTGAAATTCCAGTCATCATAGCATCTTCACAGTCATGTTATCCCAATTTTGACACTTGACAACTGGCCAAGTCTGAATGTGCTTCAACTCCCTCCCTTTTCATCTCTGTGTAAGCTAGGAAGGGGCTTGTCTGAGACATCTTTTTCAAGTTCTTGACCCAGGCTCAGGCTTCTTTCATCTGACTATTGCCTTGGCAGTGGCTCCTGTCCTTCAAGGCCATTTCCTCTGCCCATTGAAGTATAGGAAGCAGCCTCCAAAAGATTTAGAAAATATAATTTATTTATTTAATAATGACCGATAAGCAAGTCAGTTCATCCTGAAGGTCTAATTTGATTTTCAAAATATTTGCTACATTTTTAAGTTTTCAAGAAGGACAAATGAGTTTTCCTCGTACAGTGGTGACCTGATGGTTTTAAAATTATAGAAGCCCATCACTCTGAAATTTGGTGAACTGAATATCTAAAAGGTAGACTGTTCTGAATTTTTTTCCACAACATCAAAGTGATACGGGAATAAAAACCTATTCAAATTTTGTGGAAAAGTCACTCTTTCAACCAAAAATAGCTACAGTGATTGATATAATTCTGAACTCAACTGATAAGTAAATCGTGAATGTTTCTCTTTTTCTTCTTTATTTTTTTTAAAGAAGAAAAATTGTAGCTTTTCTGGTCTAAAAGCTCAATGCCACTGAATGTTACGTGTTCTTCTGTTCCTCCTTCCATAAGTAACGGTCCTTAATGAGATATCATACTGATGTCCCAGATTCATGTGATTATAATTGTTCTTAATTATTTATATTGCCCCATCAATGTACATGGTGTGTTACATGAGGGAATAAAACAGATCCCTGCTGAAAATGTATTTCTGAAAAAAATGAAACAAAGGGCCAAATGTAAAACAGAAGGAAGGGGAATGCAATAAGCAAATAATTGCGCACAAAAATGACTCCTGAATATTTCCAGTAGTGATCAGGATTTGAAGTATTTGGGAAGAGATAGGTCAAGATGTATGAAAACTGAGGTTAAGCTGGTTTCCAGCAGAAGAGAGACCAGCTTTGGTATCTGAGCATCCATCAGATCCTTCTTTTCTTGCTTTTATAAAAAGCAGAAACACATTTTTAAGCCACACATACATGTACACAAAGAGAGGGCCTTCATAACTACGCTATTGTATCTTTAATAATTAGGAATGTCTGTACTCTTTAAATTCTTGGGATTGAAGTCCAGATATCTTCAAGTTGCTAAGCTGAGAAACAATGGCTTTATGTATGTAATATGTAGATATTCTCTGCATTTCACTTTTCTCTGAATATTGTGATCTGGTTTTCTGCCCAATAAACATGCTATCATATTGATTGGTTTGACTGACTGGTCTTAATTGAATTGTTTTTTAAAAAAATCTTTTTATTATTTGTAAATGGTTGTAGGTTTTAAGATTCAACAGTCTATATCAGGGGTAGGCAACCCCAGACAGCATGCCTGGCTCAGGAATTCTGGGAGTTGAAGTCCACGAGTCATAAAAGAGCCAAGGTTGCCTACCCCATTGTGAGCTCATGGAGAAGCCACAAGAGATATTGTGCAAGATCTCTGTCTTCTTACATTGTTTTCACAAATCTGCAATATATTTATACCAATTGTGTAACAGTGTCCAGAGAAGCAGTTGTCAATTCTTGTTTAAGACACAATTTCGTTCTGGCTGTACCTGAAAAATAAGTTCATTCTCATTAGAACAGGGATCCCCAACCCCCAGGGTACGGCCCAGTAGTGGGCCACAGCCCATTCAGAACTGGGCCACTCACACATCTGGCTGCCGCTCACACAGAACCATCTCCCATTCCCCCTACTGGGCCATCAAGCTGGAAAGGTTGGGAATTACTGCATTAGAGTGCTGTCAAATCTCTTCCTTGACTTCAAAGAAGCTTGCAATGTACTTTGTTTCTCTACCATAATCAGCTCTAAAGAATACTCTTCCTAATAGAAACTGAATGGAGCGTGGCCACAAATCTGAAGGGGCAAAAATGCATGAGGGAAATGTTCAGGGAGATAACTCATAAAAACATATCTTTCAGAAACAAAGTTGAAATACATAAGATAAAAAAGCAACAGTACAATGAATCAGTCAGTCTAAAGTAAAATTAGAGGCCATCATCAAAACAGGCACTGAACAACGTAAAAGAATCTAAAAAGAATTTACACTGCTTTTCAAGTCCTTAAAACATTATCTGGCAATTCTAATTCATTGATGTTTTACAGTCTGTAAGTATACAAAGGTACTTTAGCTGTCATGGAAAAGTCAAGTTCTTAAAGTAAGAGACAAGCCACATAGTGGTGGCAGAAAATACTCCACAACAAGGATGCTGCATCTGGGAAGACATTTGTGAGTTTCTCAGCAGCCCTTCCCATTTTCACAATATCTTTCTTTTTACCTTCTAATATGTGTGAGGCAGCAATGAGCAGAGAGAGAGAGAGAAATTGTCAGAAGTGCATCCCTTCATATGAACTCACTGTTTCTTTTTACCAAATGATCTTTCTAGATCAGCGTTTCTTAATCCTGGCCTCTTTAAGAAGTGTGGGCTTCAACTGCCAGAATTCCCAGTAAACCACTGAGAATTCATGACTGGCAGGGGAATTCTGGGAGTTGAAGTCCACACTTCTTAAAATGGCCAAAGTTGAGAAACACTGTGTTAGATAGTGGCAAACTCATGTCACCATTACAGAAGCCAGAAGTTTATGTTACTGAGACAAAATGAGCTTTTCTGGTGGGAAAGTGTCAAATGAAAAGCAAATTTAAGAGAATGGTGTAACTATAATCTGAAAGTGAATTGTAAGGTTCTCAATTTATTTCCTTCCACTTTTGGTTTTGTTTTTCTTCTTAGCTCTGATAAAAAAAATCAGTCTGCATAAAATGGCCTGAGGAAAGAGGCTGATTTAGCTTTTCTGATGCTTTGCAAAAGCACTTTAAGGACTGTGGTTGAGGGTCATTATTATCACCAACCTAGTTTGAGATTGTGGAGGAACAGCATCATTGTTCATTTTCATATCTCCATCTGAATAGAGTAGATTTGAGTAGAAACTGGCAAACAGAATAGAACAGGATACCAGATGTTTATTTATTTCTAAGATTTGTTTCCCACTTTTCTTTCAGGGGTTCAAGGCAGCATATATTAAACTTACTCCTCAAAGTTTTCTCTATAAGTACGCTGTCAGGTAAATTGGGAAGAGACAAGTAGCTGGCCCAAAGTCAACCAATGAGTCTCCAAGACTTGAACTTGTCCCAGTCCAGCATTTTAAGCACAGTTCTCATTGCAGAAGATGTAAGGGCAAATGTACTGGATTCTGCTCTGGAACCCTGAACAAAGAGTTCTAGATTGTCATAAGTTTGACATATGCTTAAAAGTAATGGCTAGTTTTCAAGATTTTAATATAATAGCTTGTCTGATCATGTGGCATCACAACATTTAAGTCTTAGAAACACTCCTGCTTTTTGAGCACAATTCCAACTCAAGGGAGCCAACCATATTTCTCAAAGTTTATCTATAGGGTATCAACAGTTCTAAGTAACCTAAGCTTGAAAAGAAAAAAGAGGTGAATTCTTAAAATATAAGATATGGCTAAAGAAAGTACTCTGATTTGTATTTATTTTCCAATTATGAATTTAAATCAACATTATTGTTTTCAGTCCCTCGATATTTATCACTTATTCTTCTGGAGAGAAGAGTCAAATAAGGTTTCTAATCCATGAATTTTCCCACCATCTCCATTAGTTCCATAAATGGACTAAAGTATTTTAATAGGTTATCTCTTGGCGATGAAACAGCACCTGAAAAATCTAAAAGTAGGTTGGTTCTATCTCTTTAAAAATAAATATTTAAAAAGATCTTGCACTTCCCAACAGGAGTGAGTGAAAATCATGCTAAATCCTTTCTAAAATGTTTTGATCAGAATAAAATTCTATATAGATCTCCTACTTAGATCTTCTATTGATATGTGATTCTGTACAGGATTTTCAAGCCAGCAGTCCTTCTCTTGTTACAAACTTCAGGTTTGTTTAAGATTTATAGGAGAACCAACATGGAGGAGAGGACATTATTATTAAACTATGGAATAGAGTCCCGAGAGTTATTTTTAATCTCTCAGTATGTAGAAAATATGTAAGGCACATCTCTTTCACCAGACTTTTCCTTGGTAAGTTTACTTGATAAGTTACTACTAACTTTAGTGTTGATCTTCAGGGATTTTTGAAAAATTTTGTTAGCTGCCTTGAGTGCTGCCTGAGCAGGAAGGCAGACTACAGATTAAACAAACAAGTATGTATTCAGAATTTTTTTGTCTGATGCATTGATTTATTTACACACAAACAGACATACTTGGTTTTCATTGGTCAATGAGTATTGATCAGGAAAATAACAATAGCGAGAAAAGCATAATTCTGCACAAAAGACCGAAAAGGTACTGTTAAAAAAAATTGAATCCCTTTTCTGATGAAAGATTGCAAGGCTGATTCCCAAGATCAAACTCCTGCTAGGATAGTAAGCACTGGTTACTCTTTTCCCCTTTGGGAAAAAATAAATAAAAGCATTTTGTTTTCCATCAGACTAAATGAGAATGTTTTTATGAAAAGGTTAAAAAAAATATTGATGTCAGGCAAATATATTCAATCCATTAATTCTATTGCCTGTATGTCTAAAGGAAGAGAAAGTCAACAATTACACTAATGAAGGAAACCTGCTGAAGAAAGTGGCTGTGCGTGTCGGCATCCCGGGATATTCAGAATATTCCATCTCTTTCTATGGGGGGTGAGTTATTATCCCCCATGGATAGGGCTCACAACTTGGGAGTCCTCCTAGACTCACAGCTTTCTTTAGAAGACCATATAACAACTGTGACTAGGGGGGCCTTCGCCCAGGTTCGCCTGGTGCACCAGTTGCGACCCTATCTAGGCCGGGATGACTTATGCACAGTCACTCACGTGCTCGTGACCTCTCGTCTGGACTACTGCAACGCTCTCTACATGGGGCTGCCCTTGAGGACCACCCGGAGGCTCCAACTGGTACAGAATGCAGCCGCGAGAGTTGTGTTGGGAGTCTCCCGATACTCCCATGTTACACCTCTGCTCCGTGAGCTGCATTGGTTGCCAGTTGTCTTCCGGGTGAGATTCAAGGTACTAGTAATGGTGTTTAAGGCCCTACATGGCAGGGGTCCGGAGTACCATAGGGAACACCTGCTGCCGGCATCAACTTCCCTCTGCCCTGTGCGCTCCCACAGAGAGGGCCTCCTCAGGGTGCCACTGATCAGAGAATGTCGTCTAGTGGCCCCCAGGGGGAGGTCCTTCTCTGTGGGCGCACCAGATTTGTGGAACCGTTTGCCGGTTGAGCTCCGAATGGCGCCCGACCTTTGGTCCTTCCGACGCGATCTGAAGACCTACTTGTTCGAACAAGCCGGCCTGGCCTGATGGGTGATAGGTTTGGATTTTAATAATGTTTTAGTGCATTTTAACCTATTGTTGTTAGTTTGGGGCACTTTGTTTAATCTTTTTTAATATTTGTAGTTTTGTATTTTTATATGTTTGCCCTGTTCACCACCCTGAGTCCTTCGGGAGAAGGGCGGTATACAAATAAAATTATTATTATTATTATTATTATTATTATTATTATTATTATTATTATTATTATTATTATTATTATTATTATTATTAATTACTTGATATCTGAGGGAACACCTGCTGCTGGCATCAAGCTCCCTTCGTCCTGTGCGCTCCCACAGGGAGGGCCTTCTCAGGGTGCTGCCGGCAAAGGATTGCCAGCGGGCAACACCCAGGGGGAGGGCCTTCTCTGTGGGCGCGACTGCCCTTTGGAATCAGTTACCCGTAGAGCTCAGGACTGCCCCTGATTTTCTTTCATTTCGCCTGGACCTGAAGACCTGGCTCTTTGAGCTTTCCGGCCAGGACTGAGAATTTTTAATTTTTAATTTTTAACTTATTGTAATTGGGTTTTTAATCAGAGTTATAGGGGCTGGAGGTGGCTGGATGGAGTCACTGAAGCAGTAGGCATGAGCTTAAATGGACTCCAGAAGATGGTAGAGGACAGGAAGGCTTGGAGGAACGTTGTCCATAGGGTCGCGATGGGTCGGACACGACTTCGCAACTAACAACATAGGGGTTTTAGATTTTTAATCAAGGATAATTTAATCTATTTTAATTGTTATTAACTTTTTGTATTGTAATGTTGTTTTAATTGCCTTGTGACCCGCCCTGGGTCCTATGGGAGAAGGGCAGTATATAAGTTCAATTAATAATAATAATAATAATAATAATAATAATAATAATAATAATAATAATAATAATAATAATGCTCATTTTGGCCTACTGTAACTCGTAGTGCCATTTAGTTATGGAGAAGCTCATAAGATAATGATACTAATAAAACAGAAGAAGTAGCATTCTTCGTGAAGAAGAAAAATATGACCTTTGTCCAGGAGTGCATTTTCAGTGGCAGACCCATCTTTAGTATAATATCCAATTCTGCCAGATTTGCAATGATAGGCAAAGGGGTTCCCTTGGCCCTGTTGTTTTATAATCCCAAATTCTCTTACAGCCAGCTCTCCTCCAAATCACAAGGAGAAAAGAAAATCTGAATAGATATTTGTTGGTGGGGAGAAGCCGATGACATTTGATGGATAAATGAGTTCAGGATTCCAGCTCTTCTGATACAAAGGAGAGCCGTTTCTAACATAATGCTCTATTTCTGTTCATGAAATCTATGCCAACCGAAGAAGCTGGGTTTTACTTTTTCAAAATTGTATCTCTTTCTCTCTCTACCCCCTGCCTTTCCCTGCCCCCATATCCTAAAGAAAGGCCCCCAAGTGCCTCAATTCAAATGGACTGAAAATGCAATCCATGGGGGGAGAGTTCCTGCGGAAGGCATTGTTGTCCGGGTTGACCTATTCGGCAGTAATGACAGCATCCTGCCTTTGTCTTCGACTCTTCTAAACAAACTGATGACAGACTGGGTCCTGCTACAGAAATATCAAGAATTAAAGCATTCACAGCAGGAGCAAGCAGCAGGGCCAGTGAATTTTCTGAAATGGGGAGAGCTGATCAATAAAAAGGGCTGGGAGGCAGGATCAAAAGGAGTTAACTTACAATGAGCCAGGGGCTCAAAAAAGGTGCACTCAATTGCACAGGTCAGAAATGACAAAAGGGGAGCATTCCCTGAATTGTCACCTTCTACACAGTAGGGGAAGAGGTGGGAGTTAGAGTAGGTCAGAAAAGAGTTATTAGTGTGACGCTTGGGATACATTAAAAAAAAGAATATTATTTCATACTAAGCAAAGTCCAGAAGGTGCTAGGCAAAGAATCATGAGAAATATGCATCAAAATAAAGGGATTGGCATCTGGATGGTACTGCGAGACTTCTTAAAATAGCATCTCTAGTCAAGCATACTCATCTTATGTTGTAGCCTACGATGTGGATAAGTGCATGGATGTTTATGTCTGCCATGGTGCCCACTGTGTAACTAATTTCTGGCACATGGGCTGATGACAACTGATGACAATTTAGTGGTGAGCATAAAGGGAAAAGGGACGCGGTGGCTCAGTGGGTTAGGACGCTGAACTTGTCGATCGGAAGGTCGGCAGTTTGGCGGGTCGAATCCCGAGTGCCGCGTAGCAGAGTGAGCGCCTGTTACTCGTCCCAGCTTCTGCCCACCTAGCAGTTCGAAAGCACGTAAAAATGCAAGTAGAAAAATAGGGACCACTACGGTGGGAAGGTAACAGCGTTCCGTGCGCCTTTGGTGTCTAGTCATGCCGGCCACATGACCACGGAGACGTCCTCGGACAAGCGCTGGCTCTTCGGCTATGAAACGGAGATGAGCACCGGCCCCTAGAGTCGGAAACGACTAGCACGCATGTGTGGGGGAACCTTTACCTTTACCTTATAAAGGGAAAAAGTTGGGAATGGCTGCTTTAGGCAAGGTAGTTTCTTTACCCTCTAGTTTCAGCACTGCTCTCCATGGTCCTGATCCAGGCTCTGATCAGATGCTTGATTAAGAACTGGCATTTTGCAAATTTGCTTTGCCTTGCCTGTACTGAAGTTTGCCTTTTTCCCTCCATGGATCAAGACACTATTTGTTTGTAGCCCCAGGTGCACTAGACCAGGGTGCCCCAATCACCGGTCCTATTTCTGTTCATAAAATTTATGCCAACTGAAGAAGCTGGGTTTTACTTTTTCAAAATTATATCTTATTGGGTACCAGGCCATGCAAGCAGCACGCAAACATGTGAAGCTCCATTTGCGCAAGTGGCAGGTGAGCACATGAAAACATCACCTTCCCCCACTGCTGCCACTGCCACTGCTGCCACACCGTGGAACCAGAATGGGTGGGGACTGCTGCACTACACTATGCCACTTGGAGCCCAACAACCAGATGAGGCAGTCATAATTAAGAACTATCTCTGACAGATGCTATTATTTAAAATATTTCAGCTTGGAGGTGCTTCTCAAAAATCAACATCTTAATGCAGAACAAAACCAAATAAACCCATGCATGACAAAAGGTGTATTTTATCTAGGCCCCATGGACCATGATTAACATGTAGTACAGCCTTTGCATATATGTTCTTTATCTGATGCATTATTCCAAAAGACATAGTGTCTACAATTGTAACATGCCCTTTCTTAAATATCTCTGATGGGTTTTTTCCTCTGTCCCTGGAGAATGCAAATTAAAAATTGGATATTGGGTAGCAAATCTTTTCTTGTCAATGTATTAGTCCCTCAGTCAATCATAGGATAGCTCAGAAAATAAAATCTCTCAGGAACTGCTAAAGAACCAACTTTCTTTCTAAAAGAATACTCGTGAATCATTGTGCTGCACAGTTAAATATTGGATTTGATACACTTTGTAAAAATAAAGAAAACTTTCTTTCTTTTCATGGTATATTAAGGGTCACACAATTATTATGAATTCTTACTCCAGCAATTCTAAGAGCAGTGAAAATCAGTCTAAAATTTCCAGTGAAAAATGAAGTTGCCACAGAGTTTCCAGCTTAACCAGGAAATCGTACTCTCTTTCAAGCTATGTTCTCTTTAAAGATGTCCTGTATGCCCATCATAAAATTTTTGCTACTCTGAAGGCATGCATACACACAAGCACACACAGAGAGAGAAAGAGAAAAAACTACTTTTGCAGCATTTTCAATAAAAGTGATGCTTTATTTTATTGAGCTATGGGACACCGTTATTCTTTATTTTACTTCTCTTAGATATCAAAAGGTGGTGGTATTCTTCTAAGGCAAGGAAGCAACAAAGCAATATAACAAAGCCCCACTCCTAGGTACAGGCATGTGAGATTGACACTTGCACAAAAGGGGTGGAGCTTTGATCATGCAGCCATAATTTCTATCTTGACATTTGTTGTTCAACTTTGTAGACCTCACTGTGTCCTCAGTTTTAATTCAAACCAGTTTACTATTCCATATTTTAGCTCATCAATAGGTAAAATACTGAGAAGAAAATGCCTTTCAGGATTATATGAGGAAGGTCTTTTCCCCACATTTCAGAAGACCGTAATACTGTATAGGAAAGAAAAAATGTTGGTGAATATGCAGTTGTAACGATTTCAAAACATCCTAAGTAAACCAAAACACCCAGCAGCCCCAGCAAAAAAAAAACAACAACACAAAAAACAGGAGTCATCTATAATATAAGCAGTTTCCTCACGGTGTGTCTGGCCCACGGGCTGGCAGTTTGACACCCCTGCATTATAAAGACTATAACAGCCACTATGTAGGACAAAAAGGCAGAAGACTAGCAGAACACATCCATGAACACTAACTAGCAGTCAGAAGACGTGATGAAAAATCTTTCACAACACATAGACAGACTTACAGTAACCATAGTTTCAACTGAGAAACTGTGACCATCCTAGAACAAGCCAAGTCCCAAAATGCTAGAGAATCCTAGAAGCTTGGCACTCAGACAAAACAGCCATCAATAGGCACATAGAAATAAGCAACATCTACAGTACTTGCCAATCAAGAGGAAAAAAACAAAAAAGGAAAAAGGAAAAAAGGGATCCAAAACACTTCAACAGCAATCAACACCCAGAGCAAAGATTAACATCAAGATTAACACTAGACCAACAATCAAGAAGTAAACAATACCCTAAAAAATGAAGTACAAATTCAGACAAACAAGCTAATAGTAAACAACACACTAATTAAAGAACCACCAAGACTCCCATCAACACTGATAGAGTAAGCCACTAATATATAAAATGAGAGGAAACCCCACTGCACTTACCCCACTCACTTGTAGCACTTACTCAATAGTAGTTACTGTGAGAGGGATCTTGGAGTCCTAGTGGACAATCACTTAAATATGAGCCAGCAGTGTGCTGCAGCTGCCAAAAAAGCCAACATAGTGCTAGGCTGCATTAATAGAGGGATAGAATCTAGATCACGTGAAGTATTAATACCACTTTACAATGCCTTGGTAAGGCCACACTTGAAATACTGCATCCATTTTTGGTCACCACAATGTAAAAAAAAGATGTTAAGACTCTAGAAAGAGTACAGAGAAGAGCAACAAAGAGGATTAGGGGACTGGAGGCTAAAACATATAAAGAATGGTTGCTGGAATTAGGTATGTCTAGTTTAATGAAGAGAAGGACTAGAGGTGACATGATAGCAGTGTTCCAATATCTCAGGGGTAGACACAAAGAAGAGGGAGTCAAGCTATTCTCCAAAGCACCTGAAGGCAGGACAAGAAGCAACGGATGGAAACTAATCAAGGAGAGAACCTGGAGCTAAAGAGAAACTTCCTGTCAGTTAGAACAGTTAATCAGTGGAACAACCTGCCTCCAGAAGTGGTGAATGCTCCAACACTGGAAGTTTTTAAGAAGAGACTGGACAGCCATTTGTCTGAAATGGTATAGGGTTTCCTGCCTGAGCAGGGGGTTGGACTAGATGACCTCCAAGATACCTTCCATTATTATTATTATTATTATTATTATTATTATTATTATTATTATTATTATTATTATTATTATTATTATTATTATTATTATTATTATTATTATTATATAAAACTTTTATTCATTAAATATGAAACTCAGTCAACTGAACACTTTGTCATTGCAAAGATGGCAATTTGGATTGTCAGTAGATTTTTGTATCTTCACTTTCATGGCATTAGTTTGTAGTGCTTGTTCTTGAGCAGCCAGTATTAAGCCTTCCGTTTCTTTCTTGATGGTTCCCATCTTAAGCCATGCCCATGTCAGGTTGTTGTCACATTTTCCTTCAATGTTTTTCAAATGCTGTCCATGCAAAGCTTTGGCTTTCCATCTATTTCCCATGATGATAATGATGTTTGGTAAGATATGTCTGCAAAAAAATCAATCAAGCTCAGAGAGCACCAAGGATCCCACATATAATACACTGAATATGTTCAGCATAAATGGCAGAGTAAACTAGGATTTTTGCTTCCTGAGAAAATGTGCTCTATTCAGCTATTATGTCACTTATGGAAGTGAATTCCATCTGAGGATGATTGTTTAGGTGTCACAACAAACTTCAGCCATTGCATGTGGAAGTCTTAAAGCTATGCATTACTTCCACATACTATTTTAACACTAAGATCCCGTTTTTAAGGCCATATGCCCTTTTGGTGATCATGGTAGAAGCATGTATTTTAGCTTTGGATTTATGAAACATCACACCATCAAGTAAGTCATACCCCACTTAGAAGCCAATATTTTGCATAAAAAAGGGTCAGTTCAAAGTATAGTTTGGCCCTGTTGAGCTGTTTCCCTGCTAACATGAAAGCATCACATAATTAACAACTTTAATTAACAATGTTAGTGAAAAATCACTATATAACAAACCATACTTTTCATACAATTTCCCCAGTCTTTGGAACAACTAGCTATTTTGTTGCTGTGTTTTTTTTTTTGGTTTAGTTTTTTTTTTGTTTTTTTAAAAAGGGAATCAACAATTTTAAAAAGTACTATTTGTAGATCACTTATAAATAGATGTGTAGATTATTTCTCGACACAATTCATTTTTTGAAAGCTCAGCCTTAATGCACATAGCTCCTTCTTATACGATTGTTCTTAATTGGCACACCAGCAGTCATTTCTACAAAGAAATGTATATACTACTGTAGCAACAATTACAGTTTAAAAATCAAGGAAATTTCCATATCAAATCTTTCAGACTAATGTTACTGCTGAGCATTTAATCAAGTACTGAGTAACTTTGAAGTGGTGGGTGGGTACATTTGCTGCCACAATTAGTATGGCAGCACCTCATATATATCAAAGATGTACTCACCTTCTTCCAGAATCAGGCAGACTCACTAGTTGTCCCTTTTGATCTTCCCTCTTGGCTACTTGTGCAAGACACCGTTTCCTTCCACCAGGTTCATCACCATCATGATCCCAAACGATATTTAGTGATCTTTGAAATTTGACATTAAAAGTAGTATTTTGAAAATATTTGGTGATAAAGGTGTTATTTATTTGCATACAAGCCTTCAGGACTCTCATGTTTCAGTGGGAACTCTGCTTTAGTCACTTGCCTATTACATGCCAATTCTGGGGAACTGATTTTCAATATCAGTTTAGAATCAGATGACAAATTATTATAGTGGGGCAGCATCTGCAATTCTAATGCTTCTCAGACTCAACTATAGTTTAAAGTATATACATACTTATGGCCATAAGCTGAGCCATTTGATACCTTAATTAATCTTAACTCAGCCAGGCTGAGGAATTCTGGGAGTTGAAGTCCGCAAGTCATAAAAGGGCCAAGTTTGCAGACCCCTAGATTAATTAGTATTTTAAAGCTCAGTCTATCGTATTCTCATGATGTCATTAGGATTTTGTAGCTGTGGCAAATATAGACAACCCCCCTCAGCCTCTTCCCCCTCTCCCCAGTAATAAAATGGGAAAATCATTGCTAAGACATGGTCATGGGAGTAGCTAGGTGATTCAAGAGCCCGGACTTCAGTTCTTACCTTGCTGCTGTTAGATACATCTGAGTGGAAACAGTGCCAAGGCAAGCTGGGCCTAAACTTGGGCTAAACTTAGATTTAAACTTAAAAGTTTGGGTTTAAATTGTACTAATTTTGTGGGGAAACCAGAAAACGGATTGTCTTGATCAATAATTTTGGTACTTCTCTAAAGGGGAAATAAGCCATCATTAGCCTTTTATAATCTCTTCCTGGCTATTTTTAATTTTGCCTCATCGTCTGTTATGATTGACCCCATTCTGCTTTCTTTAAAAAGTCCAGGTTGCTTTATTCATTCATTATCTGGGCATGATGATACTAACAGCAGTTCAAAGAAGAATATTCCACAGCAAAACAGATTCTGAGAACAGAGTGATGATTTCTATCACTACATGAATTTGCCAAATTCATGTAGTGATAGAAAGTAGTTGAGAAGACCAAATGTCCCCAGCTCATACGTCTAATACAAGAATAGGAAGGAAAAAAATATATTTTTGTTTATAAAAACATCAAAATTCTGCATCCAGAATTACATTGAATACGAAGTGTCTTCGCTCTGAACCAATGGAAAGAATCGAATGTGTTCCTTTCTGCTAACTCCTTCACAAACTCCCTCCCGCTAACCTGTGTCACTAGGGGCATCGCAAGCAGATGCGCTTTACCTGTTTCTTTTCGATGCGCTGCCTTTGTCATACCTCAGACTGCAGCTGAAAATTGTTTGTCTAGCAGTTCTGGTAGGCTTGATTCAATAACTCTTATGAGAGAGCAGGCAGGATATCAAGGCAGCTTTATTGCCTTTTGTTCTACTTACACTAGCAATTCTCCAGTGATACAATATTATGAAATGCCATAGCAGGGCTTTGGTATCTATTGTATTGTAAGATGCATTTTTTCACCCTTTTCACAGCAAGAGGCTAGGTGCTTCTAAAACACTGGGTAGTAGGAGATGGTTGGCTGATTCAGGATCAGAGAAAACAAGGCTGAGAGACTCAGTTATATATTGACAGCATGGGATGAGGTAGGAAAAGACTAACAGGAATATGAAGCATTTTGCTGTTACTTTTGGACAAACTTTATTGCTGTTAATGTTTTTAACCTTAAAAGACTATTCCCATAGTTCCTCTGGAGCATCTTCTCTGGGACCACAGAACATGGCAGAGGTCAGAAATAAATGTTAATTCTCAGAATTAAAATTTATTTATTTATTTATTTATTTTTATTTTTTATTACATTTATATCCCGCCCTTCTCCGAAGACTCAGGGCGGCTTACAAGTTTAGCAGTAGCCTTCATTCTATGCATATGCCTGCTTGTTAGGGCTTTCACACACACCCCAAGCGGCATTATTACAAAGTCAGCTTAATTGCCCCCAACAATCTGGGTCCTCATTTTACCTACCTCGGAAGGATGGAAGGCTGAGTCAACCTTGAGCCTGGTGGGACGCGAACCTGCAATAATTGCAGGCAGCTGGTGTTACTTAAGGAGGCATTAGCCCACTGCGCCACCAAGGCTCTTGGTCTCCATCTTCCCATCACATGGAGTAAAGGGAGTGGCATAAAAGGTATAGCAATGAATTGTCTATTTAACTTCTCTGCTACTTGCCCCATCAGCCCAGCTCTTTGCTGTCTAATTGAATGAACAAGTCTTTGCTGAAACTTTGTAAAAATAAAAGGTACCAATTTAGGATCTTTTCTCTGGTAACCAAAACAAAAAGGACATTGAAAATTAGTTCATTAAAAATGCTGTTCCATGCCATTAATTTCATGGAACCCATTCTCCCAAAGGTGATTGAATCAAAATGATTTTTTTTTGCAGGCACGGATAAATAAAGAGGAGTATAGGAGTAACACACTTGTATAGAGTAACTAGTGGAACAGCTTACTTTCAGAAGTTGTGGGTGCTCCACCATTTGTCTGGAATGGTATAGGGCACGGGTGTCAAACTCACTGCGTCAGGTAATGTGTCATGATATATCATGACCTTTTTCATATTGCCGAAGCTGAGAGGAGTGTGGCCTTTGCATGATCCAACCAGTCCATGGGCCGGCAGTTTGACACCTCTGGTATGAGGTCTCCTGCTTGATCAGGTGGTTGGACTAAAAGACCTCCAAGGTTCCTTCCAGCTCTATTATTCCTGTTATTCTGTTACTTCAGTGTGAACTTTAGTGAATGACACTTAATGTGAAAGACTCAAAAATAAACTGAGCAACCTTTCCATCTCCATATTCTCGTATATCATCCCTCCACAGTTTTTCGGAACAACTGTGCCTCCTTCTCATCTTGTCCATTCGTACATCCATTTGACTACATAGTTAGTATAAATCTTTCAAGGATTGCTGTACTGCATTATCATTTTTTTAGGATTTATAAACAAAGATTTCTCTTTTCCTATTCAGGTGATGGTAATGCCAATGGATATAAATTAAATACTGAAGAAAAAGAAAGAACAGATTGAACATTTCACAGTTCTGCGGCCCTTCCTGGTATAAAGGAGTAGAAAGAAAGTTGGAGGGTGCACACTATGAAATTCTGAGGGGGAAAAATCAGTATTTTCCCCACATAAAAATCTATCTAGGGTGCCCTTCTCTGGTCTGTTGCACTTTTAAACAGGATAAGCATAAACATCCATTTTCCAGTTTGCCCTTTCAGTTTGTCCCACCTAATTGTTCTTTTTCTTCTGCTTATATTTTGGTGGTTTGGTGGTTCACAAAAGGCTTTGTTTCCAATTGTTCTTTCAATAGATGAGCCTTAAATAACATTGGAAAATTGGTTTCAATTTTTATTTTCAGAGGTTACTTTTCTTTGCTTAGTTTAACATCTTCAATGTTTCTTTTATTTCTCTATTGAAAAACATGCATGTTCATGATATGATAATCATAGACTTCATTAATGTATGGCACACATGAATCTTCTCCACTAAAAAGCTGATATTTAAAAGGCAACTATCTTTGCATTCATACTACTTAATTTCTATAAAGAATCCAGCTAAAGATCATTTTGGGGGGAAATGGCAATTGTTTTTCTTTTCTCTCTCTTTCTTCCCCCAATTATATTTCTTTAAGCAACAAAAATTGAGGAGGATAGATAGGAATTTGTGACTAACTAAGAGCAATGTAAGGATTTGTGTTATTTTCTGGTTTCGGCTTTAGGTCAAGTAACACAAAATAGTATTGGGATAATTGTGGGACATCCGAGTCAAAAATAGTGTGACATCAAGCTTGGTTTTCAAGCCTCCAAATGCTACATTTTTCTTGTGTCTCAGGAATGCTCCAAAACCTCTCAAGGTATTTCTGCTTCTGGGAAAGAGGAACAGTACAGAACACTGAATACTGGAACAGTCCACAATATTCTATTTTCCCTTCCCTAAACCATAGGATGCCTTGTAAAATCACAATGAGTAGACACTATAGCTCTCAGTTACAGGGAGGGGGGGAAATCCACGCCTCAACTCTCTTTCTCCTTGCTATTTTGCCATTTCCTTTATACAAACTAGGAAAAAAAATTGCAGGTTCATTAACTTCATTTTTCTGACCGCTTGAACCACACGCAAAACCTTAGAGGTTTCAGATTTGGGCCTTACATTATTTGAACATTTCCCAAATGCTTCTAAATAGGTGTAGATATGGGAATGGATGGGTCCCAATAAACAAGTATAAATATACATTTTTCCTGCATCTGCATACACAGTGTGTCTTTATTTTTTTAGAGTATTGCACTGCAAACGTCTGAAAAGTAGGAAGAGAAAGGATGTGCATCCTGGATTAATTTAGGAAGCATGGATTTGATCGGTCCTTATTGTAACACAATCCAAACGAAAATCACTTCAGTGCTTAAATGCAATCTACATTTTAGAAAAATAGGTTATAGTCACTTGGCTTTGCCACCTTTTCCCTCTTTCAGTGCAATTGCTAGATTTGATGACACTGTTTTGATACCAGCTCTGCAGACACCCATTAAAACTGAAGCAGCAATGTACTATTTATGAACAGGGATAGTGCAATCATGGCTCTATCTGTTCTCCCTAAACAATGCCGCTATTTATCAAGTGATTAGGCTGTAGTAACATACTGAGATTTTACTAGCCTATTTTCTCTCGGATCTTAAAAAGATTTTACTGCCTCAAGTTTGGCAGTGTGATTTCTAATAATTTTGATTTTATTACATTATCATATTGCTTAGATTTATCTCCATGTTTTGCATAAGATTCAAATTGTGGCTCGGTTTATAAAGTAAGAAATATTCATCTTGGTCAAAAATCACATTAAGATAATTATCTTGCCCTTTTGGCAGATACTTTTGTTTGCAACATATTGAAAATACTTGTTTTCTTCAACTACTTATTTCTGAAGTTAAAGTAGTCATATTTTTCCCATTTAATGGAAGCGTCATCTCTCTCCCTGTCTCTGTCTCTTTGCACATTAAGTTTCTCACCTGCTTTCTTTCTGAAAAACCTTGTACAATTTCTCAATTCAATATATATTTCTGCATAAAACTATTGTTTTTGTAAGCATGCATAATTTGTGATCCAGAAAGTTTAATAGAGCTACAAAGTGTGTATATTCTTAATAACCCCACTGTCAAGTGACTGGGATTTTGTGAAGTGGCAAAACAAAAATACTTTCTGGGTGACTAGCATATGTGTGTATCTGCTACACACACACACACACACATACATCCCACTTCACGTGTCTATGGAGATTCTCGGTCATACAGGTATGGTTGTCCCAAAAGTGCTTTGTCACCTGAAAAAAGCACCTTTACATATATATGACTTAATCTGGACAGAGAGATCGTAGGCTATCTCATGCTGGAGCCATTGCTAGATCATGTCAATTTCAACAATGGAATAAGATGAATTTTTCTTCACCCTAATACAAGATTATGGAAGAATGTAGGGTGTGCAAAAAGAAATCATTTGGGAATGGAATGTTGCAGACCATGCCAGTGTGGGCATAGCTCAACAGTGTTTCAGAAGTAAAAGCTTGGATGAACTTGATGAAGGTATGATCTCTTTACAAGCTTCCCCTGCCTATTTACAAAGTGGCTAAAGCTGAACTCCCTTTGCAAACTTTTCTGAAGGTAGAGTAGCTTGTAGGAAACATTTTTCAGAAAAGCTGGAAGGAGAGAGAAAAGGCACAAAAGATGAAAGACTGGTGGCAGAAACTAGGAGAGAAGCAAGTGGGCAAATAAATGCTTGTGGGGAACAAAGGAAGGCTTGCTGGAGTAGGTTGGGATGCATATGGGGCTAGGGAGAGAAGGCATCTGGGTGAATGAATGTTTGCTGCTGCTGTCTGAGGTTTCCCAGGCATGGCAAGCAGCTGCAGGGCCATGAGGTTCTAAGGTTGATTGCTGTCCCAGAAGGAAGGGTGCAGGGTGGCCAAAAGGACAAGATAGGGAGGACATAAGCAGGTAGGAGGAAATGGAGGCAGTCTCTTAGCTTATTGAGCTTGGGGTTGGGATGGACCAAGCCAGAAATGGCTTGGATCATGAAGGGTACTCACTTAAAGACTTGTGATTCTTATTTAACAACCACAATGAGAAGAGAAGGGATTGCTGTCATAAGTCAGTGCATCACAGTGGAAATTTCAGTTCCAAATATAGCCATAAGACAAGGGCTTCCTGTATTATGGAAAATTATTTTGGACCTGATGCATGTTCTTTAATATTATTTTCTTAGGACGTGGTCAGCAAATTTCCGGGTTACCTTTTCCTGTGGAAGATGTTGGAACCTCAATACAAGTTAACTTATATTTGGGGGTGGGGGCGGAAGGGTTCTGATATTGTGACATATTGCAAAAATCTCAAATATGTAGTTTTTAAAGACCAATAATATAGAGTACTGTATTTTTTAAAAAAAACTCCTATCTTGCTATTCCAACCCAAAATTTAAATGTTTTTTTTGCAAAGGGAGCATATATTTTGAAATATACTTCTGTTATCTTTCATGATACCTTCTGCAACCTGTGACTACACTGTTGGGGGTGATGGAAACTGTAGTTCAAACCAGTTGGAAAATACTGCCATTATTTATAGGAGATCCAAAGTCTAAATATCTAGAAAACTTTAGGGAATAATTTAATAATTACCTTATTCAGTTTGGTTATTTTATTTTCCATTACAACTGGAAGAAAGCAGGCTGTCTTCTCTCTTTCCAGTCCTGTAATGGAAAAAAAAGAGCCAGTTTGAGTTTGAGACAACAGTTTAGAAATCAGGAGACTGTGATTTTTGAAAAGCTACATCTGTTGAATTTGTCTCTACTCCACTATTAAAGCCATGGGAGTTCCTTCAGATTAGAAGTTGACCAGATGTTGCTCTCCTTTCTGTAATAAGAGGTTAGCCGCTCTGTTCTTTATTTTACATGGCACAGCCTTATAGTTACACAAAAGAATGCATAGCGTTTTCCAGTAAATGCAGTAAATAACCCATGTCATCTATATATCTAAGCCCTTACCAGGGGAAAAAATTGTACAAACCCATCTAAAAACAAATCTTAAAGTGCTATAATAATACTTGAATGACATGTCTCTCAAGCTGTTTACGGCTGACAGACTAAGCAAAGTGCCTTCACAATGAAGGCTATGGAGTGACTTGTCAGCCTTGCTTAGTTCGTATCTGAAAGGCTAAATAAAACTCATAATTTCACCAGGTGCTGAATTGTGCCCCCTGAAAGGACATCCTGTTAAGAAAAGAACATGTGGGCCTCCTTCCCCCTTGTTGTTTTTGGGCCTCTAAGTGATATACCTGGAAAAAAAAGTCCCATAATTGTCTGTGAACACATATCATTTAGGAGAGCTGAGAAGAAAGAGAACCAAGTCAAAATGACTGTACGTGTTCACTCTCCATAATTTAAGGACACACAGACAGCATGTGGTGGGCTGATCTTGATGGAAAGTACAAAGAACAAACAAAGAAGATATCCATATTCTCCTCAGAAGATAATAGGAGAGGCTTTTCAAAATATTGAGAATGAAAAGGAAGGGGACAATTTGGTAGAAAGAAAACACACGGTAACAATAGAGATAGGAAAATAGACTGTCCTTTCAAGTAATTCTAAGGGAGAAGCGTGAGGGTGCTTTTTTAGAAGTTTAAGAGAAAGGGAAGATGGCAGGAACTCATAAATCCTATTCATGAGCTATACAACACATAATTTGAATTGCAGAAGAGAGCTTGCTTACACTGAATTCCTGCTATTATGCTTAACAGCTTCCTCATGAGTTGGAAGCAAAATGTAAATGTTACCCTTATGTGCTTGGAACCTGGAAAGATATACAAGGAGGACAACTTTTAGTAGCCATAGGCTACAGTTGTTCCAACAACTGGCAAAGATATCATACATAACAGCAGAATTTGTCCCCCATTTTTTTCTATTTTGGAGAACGATGTGTTTTGACATTACTCTGTTCATGTTCTGTCTGTTTTAGGGCCTGGGTTGTAGCTTTTCTTTTATTTCTGCAAATATGAAGCATGTAACAGCAACTTTCATTGAAGGGGTTCATGGCAGAGCAACAGAGTTATTCAAAAAGTGTGTACATCTTTATGGGTGTAGGTTGCCCACTCCTGATGTCTGTCTGTCCATCCATCCATCCATCCGTCCGTCCATCCATCCATCCATCCATCCATCCATCCATCCGGGATTTTTATTCCATAAACATCACATATAATTATGGTTGCTATCATTACAAATATTATTATGCTTCTATGGAGTATTTACTTCCCTATTGGAAAAAATCTACCATTGTTGAATTTCTGACCCTCTTAAAAATGACCAGAATCGCATGGAAATCCCACAGGATACAGTATTTTGTAATTCATAGGAAGATGTTGTTGTTAGCTGCGAAGTCATGTCTGACCCATCGCGAGCCCATGGACAACGTTTCTCCAGGCCTTCCTGTCCTCTACCATCTTCTGGAGTCCATTTAAGCTCACACCTACTGCTTCAGTGACTCCATCCAGCCACCTCATTCTCTGTCGCCCCCTTCTTCTCCTACCATCAATCTTTCCCAGCATTAGGCTATTCTCCAGTGAGTCCTTCCTTCTCATTAAGTGGCCAAAGTATTTGAGTTTCAATTTCAGGATCTGGCCTTCTAAAGAGCAGTCAGGGTTGATCTCCTCTAGAACTGACCAAGGGACTTGTAGGAGTCTTCTCCAGCACCATAGTTCAAAGGCCTCAATTCTTTGGCGCTCAGCCTTTCTTATGGTCCAACTTTCACAGCCATACATTGCAACTGGGAAGACCATAGCCTTGACTATACACACTTTTGTAGGCAGGGTGATGTCTCTGCTTTTTAGTGTGCTGTCTAGATTCGCCATGGCTTTCCTCCCCAGGAGCAAGCGACTTTTAATTTCTTGGCTGCAGTCCCCATCTTGGGGCCCAGGAAAACAAAATCTATCACTACCTCCATTTCTTCCCCATCTATTTGCCAGGAATTGAGAGGGCTCGATGCCATGATCTTAGTTTTCTTAATGTTAAGTTTCAACCCAACTTTTGCAATCTCCTTCTTCACCCGCAACAAGAGGCTCTTTAGTTCCTCTTCACTTTCTGCCATTAGAGTGGTATCATCTGCATATCTTAGGTTGTTGATATTTCTCCTGGCAATCTTAATTCCAACTTTTGATTCATCTAGGCCTGCCTTTCTCATGATGTGCTCTGCATGTAAGTTAAATAGGCAGGGCAACAGTATACAGCCTTGCCGGACTCCTTTCCCAATTTTGAACCAATCAATGGTTCTGTGTCCACTTCTCACTGTTGCTTCTTGACTCGCATATAGGTTTTTCAAGAGACAAATGAGATGGTCTGGTACTCCCATCTCTTTAAGAACTTGCCACAGTTTGTTGTGATCCACACAATCAAAGGCTTTAGCAAAGTCAATGAAGCAGAAGTAGATGTTTTTCTGGAACTCCCTAGCTTTCTCCATGATCCAGCATATGTTGGCAATTTGATCTCTAGTTCCTCTGCCTCTTCAAAATCCTGCCTGTACTTCTGGTAGTTCTCGATCCACATACTGCTGGAGTCTAGCTTGTAGGATTTTAAGCTTAACTTTACTAGCATGTGAAATGAGTGCAATGGTGAGATAGTTTGAACATTCTTTGGCACTGCCTTTCTTTGGAATTGGAATGTAAACTGATCTTTTCCAATCCTGTGGACACTGTTGAGTTTTCCAAATTTGCTGGCAAATTGCATGTAGCACTTTTACTGCATTGTTTTTTTTAGATTTTGAATAGCTCAGCTGGAATATTTTCACCTCCACAAGCTTTGTTGTTGTTCAGCTTTCCTAAGGCCCACTTCACTTCACATTCTAGGATGTCTGGCTCAAGGTCAGTGACCATCTCATCGTGGTTATCAGGGACATTAAGCTCATTCTTGTATAGTTCTTCTGTGTAATTTTGCCACCTCTTCTTAATCTCTTCTGCCTCTGTTAGGTCCCTGCCATTTTAGTCCTTTATCATGCCCATTTTTGCATGAGATGTTCCCTTCATCTCTCCAATTTTCTTGAAAAGATCTCTGGTCCTCCCTATTCTATTGTTTTCTTCTATTTCTTTGCACTGTTCATTTAAGAAGGCATTCTTATCTCTTCTAGCTATTCTCTGGAATTCTGCATTTAATTGGGCATATCTTTCTTTTTCTCCCTTGCCTTTCACTTCCCTCCTTTCCTCAGCTATTTGCAAAGCTTCCTCAGACAGCCATTTTGCTTTCTTGCATTTCTTTTTCTTTGGGATGGTTTTAGTTGCTACCTCTTGTACAGTGTTGCAAACCTCCATCCATAGTTTTTCAGGCACTCTATCTATCAGATCTAATTCCTTAAATCTATTTGTCACCTCTACTGTATATTCGTCAGGGATATGATTTAGTTCATACCTGAGTGGCCTAGTGCTTTTCCCTACTTTCTTCAGTTTAAGCCTAAATTTTGCAATGAGAAGCTCATGATCTGAGCCACAGTCAGCTCCTGGTCTCATTTTTACTGACTGTATAGAGCTTCTCCATCTTTGGCTGCAGAGCACATAGTCAATCTGATTTCTGTATTGACCGTCTGGTGATGTCCATGTGTAGAGCTGTCTCTTGGGTTGTTAGAAAAGAGTGTTTGCTATGACTCTCATATTCTCTTGACAAAATTCTGTCAGCCTGTGCCCTGCTTCATTTTGTACTCCAAGGCCAAACTTGCCTGTTATTCCGGTTATCTTTTGGCTTCGTACTTTAGCATTCCAATCCCCCATGATGATAAGGAGATCATTTTTTGGTGTTAGTTCTATAAGGTGCTGTAGGGCTTCATAGAACCGGTCAATTTCATCCTCTTCAGCACCAGTGGTTGGGCCACAGACTTGGACTATTGTGATATTGAATGGTTTGCCTTGGATTTGAACTGAGATCATTCTGTCATTTTGGGGATTGTATCCTAATATTGCTTTTCCTACTCTTTTATTGACTATGAAAGCTACTCCATTTCTTCTGAGGGATTCTTGCCCGCAGTAGTATACCTGATCTTCATCTGAATTAAATTCACCCATTCCTGTCCATTTTAGTTAGCTGATTCCTAAGATGTTGGTGTTCAGTCTTGTCATCTCTTGTTTGACCACATCCAGCTTGCCTTGATTCATGGATCTTACATTCCAGGTTCCTATGGAGAAAAAATCTTTACAGCATCGGACTTTCCTTTCACCACCAGATACATCCACAGCTGAGCGTCCTTTCGGCTTTGGCCCAGTCGCTTCATTCTTTCTGGCGCTACTAGTACTAGCCCTCTGCTCTTCCCCAGTAGCATATTGGATGCCTTCTGACCTGAGGGGCTCATCTTCCAGCGTCATATCGTTTTGCCTTTTGGTACTGTCCATAGGGTTTTCATGGCAAAGATACTGGAGTGGGTTGCCATTTCCTTCTCCAGCGGATCACATTTTGTCAAAACTCTCCGCTATGACCTTTCCGTCTTGGGTGGCCCTGCACGGCATGGCTCATAGCTTCATTGAATTACGCAAGCCCCTTCGCCATGACAAGGCAGTAATTCATGAAGGGGATAGGGAGATGAGTTATAGCTTTTAAAAAATCTCTCAATCTCTCTCTCTCCCTCCCTCTCTCCCTCACTTTGTCTGTGGGAATCTCATAGCTGATATCTGCTATGCAATGAGACACAAAGGGCCCCATTTCCATTCATTTCAGAGAAGAATGCTAGGACAAGGAGCTAAATGTATTTGCCAGATTAGGCAGTGATGAGGAAAAGATGGCTGAAAATGTCGAAGCAATCAAAATAATCCCTAAATACACAGGCAAATTTGCACCGAGGAAAATTTGCCAATACTGTGAAAGGAAATACACCCCAAGGAGCTGTCAAGCATATGGAAAGATTTGCATGGCATCAGAAATCGCTGTGCCAGAGCATGCAAAGCAAGGCTTCGAGAGGCCCCAAAGGTGCTGTAACAATATTCTGGACAGGCTAGGAGAGGGGCAATTTATTCATAGGCTTGGCAGCCATGCCAGCTGCAAGCCAACTATAAACCCAGCAGACCTGTGGTGCACTAAGCTCAATAAGAGGGGCCTTTCAGGGAAGTTTAGCGTTGATTATAGGAGGTGAGAATTTGTCCTTGCAGTCCTCAGATTGGAGACTTGGCTAAAGTCACGCAAGGCCCTTTATCTAATTTTCCACCTTGATGCTGCAGCAGTGCCCAGACATCTGTCCAAACACAGCTTCTTTGTCATATGTCAGGATTTCATGAAAGGCTTTGGGAAAAGCAATACTTCTATGATGATCCCCAGATACTTATACATTATTGTGAATGGTCACCATTTACATTTTAGTAGCCTGAATCATACACACACATACACAATTATGATGAAGAGCTGTATGTTTTGATCTCTACAACAGTAGTTTTTATATAGTACTATTATTTCATGTATTTCATTTATTGCATAGTAGGTATTTTCAAACCTCCATTTCATAGGAGCTGTGGTAGAGTAGTGGTTACAATGCAGGTGCTGACTCTGCTCATTGCCAACAATTCGATCCTGACCAGCTCAAGGTTGACTCAGCCTTCCATCCTTCCAAGGTCAGTAAAATGAGGACCCAGATTTTGGGGGGCAATATGCTGACTCCGTAAATAGCTTAGAGAGGCCTGTAAAGCACTATACTCATATGATATATAAGTCTAAGTACTATTGCTATTGCTATCTTTCATATACAGCTAATGAGAATGTATAAAAAGTGGGAATCTCCGAGTGCGGAATGCCAACAAGATCTCCATACATGGAACTAAGAGTCCTATTCTGGCTACATATTTTTCCTTCGTTGTTCCAATATGTAGTTGCAGGCTCTGTTGAGGATCAAGTTATACAGGTTATCCAAATATGACAAGTTTAATATCTTACACTTGGTCGCACTGTTGAAACTAGATTTGGCATTTTTATCCACCTTTTACTTCACAAGCACCTAGAATGTTGTAATGTATTGATGTAGTGCGTGTGTTGATACAAGCAGTGTGGCCTTTGCAATTGATGGAAATTTTGTCAATGCACAGATTTTCTAAGTGCCACCCAAGATTTTTTTGCTATGGCACCCAGTTTATTGCATGGGTAATTTACAGTTATATTCATAGTCTGAGACTAGAGGAAACTTAATAATTCAAGTTCTAACCTAAAAGATTATTAAAATAGCATCTAAGAATATAGGTAGTTCCAGTTATTAAGGTTGGTCACACAGTCAGCCAGATGTTTAGAATTGTTATTGCAGGACCCGACATAGTCAGATGTTGTTTTGTGGTGTTACCAGTGCAAGATATAACTTGCTCCAAGTAAAGCTGCTTTTTGCAAATGTAATGGTGGTCTTTTTTCTGGGGCTAAAGAAAAACAGGAGTCATCTGCTGCCTGCAATTAGTGCAGGTTCGAGTCCCACCAGGCTCAAGGTTGACTCAGCCTTCCATCCTTCCGAGGTAGGTAAAATGAGGACCCAGATTGTTGGGGGCAATAAGCTGACTTTGTAATAATGCCGCTTGGGGGGGCGAAAGCCCTAATAAGCAGGCATATACTGTACATAGAATGAAGGCTATTGATTTGTGCTTTAGATTGTAAGCCGCCCTGAGTCTTCGGAGAAGGGTGGGATATAAATGGGATTAAAAAAAAACCATATAGTGTAAGGACTGAAAAAGCCACTACATAGGACAAATAGGCAGAAGAGTGGCAGAACACATTCATGAACACCAACTAGCAGTCAGACAACATGATGAAAACTCACAACATATGGACAGACTTAACCATAGTTTTACCTGGGAAACTGTGACCATCCTAGAGCAAGTCAAGTCCAAAAACACTAGGGAATTTCTAGAAGCCTGGTAATGTGACAAACTAGCTATCAATAGACACATAGACATTAACAATATCTACATACTATACAAAAGAGACAATCAACAAGCCAAAAGAGAACAAAAATACCTAACCACCTCCCCACCAGCAATCTGCACCCAGATGAGCATAGATTAATTCCAAGATTAACATCAAACCAACAGTCAGGTAAATAATACCCCAATCAAGGAACTGCTGAGCAAGCCAATAATAAACAGCCCAACCAAAGAAGCTCTAAGACCAGCCCCACCAACACTGACAGGGCAAGCCACTAGAATATAAACTGAGAGCAAACCCCATTCCTTACTACCAGTAGCATTGATGATATTACCTAGTTTGGGTAATGAAATATCTGCAAGAAAACAACAATGTTCAGAGAGCACCAAAGACTCCAAATTTCAACCCTGAGCTACAAATATTCTCCTTTATTGGTAATGGTGATTTTTTGTTAATGGCAATTGTATTCAAATGGTGCTCTAGATGTTTTTGGGATAGGCACCCAAGATGCCTATTCTTTGCTTTCTTTTGCTACAGTTGTTCTGATTCTATTTTCAGGTCTTTATATTTTGTGATTTTCTCCAGTTCTTTCTCTTCTATTCTGATGCCTCCAGGTACTATCCAGACTTGTCTATCTTATCAATTGTTAAGTCTGAGGTGTTGTATGGCAGGTGCTTATGTCTTTGAATTTTAAAGTCCCAGAGCACTTTAGCTTCTTCATTTTCTATTATTTTGTCTATTTTATGGTCCCAGGAGTTCTTGCTTGCATGCAAATATTGTATCTTGCAGATATTCCAATCTACAATTGTTGCTTCTTTGTCATGCCATTGTTTGTAGTCAAACTGGGTAATCTTCTTGCAACAGCTAACTAGGTGGTCCACTATTTATTCAGCTTCTTTCCAGGGACAACATTTACTATCTGTTGCTGTTTTCTTGATTCTGGCTTTGTATGCATTTGTTCTGAAGACTTGGTCTTGTGCAGTCAGAATTAGCCCCCTCTCTCTTTCTTCAATTTTCCATCTGTTAACCATTGCCAGGTCTTGTTGTTATCTGCTTTGCCTATTATTTTTATGCACTGGCCATGTAATGATCTGCCTTGCCTTGCCATGCCTATTTTCTATTCTTCATTTGATGTTTCTTGTACACTAGTTGGTCTCTCCTGCACTCAGAAAGCCTTCATGGTATACTAGATTCAGTTGATCTTTCTTCACTGTCCTTCAGATATTCTTCCAATGTCTCTTTTTTCTTCTTCAGTTTTCTGGTGTATTGCAACATTCCATGCCACCTATTTTCCTTGGTAAGTAGAGTCTGTCAACATCATTGCATGGATGAAAGGCTGATTTATTGTCATTATTTTTCTGGTCTTCCTGTCCAGGGCTTTTAGTTCTGCTTCAGTCCATCAGGCACACTGAAATCAAGAAAGTTAGAAGTGAACACATCATGAGAGTAAAGAAGATCTTAAAGTTCAAATTCAATGGAGGAAATACCATCATGGCAATGAATGCCAAGGTAATTTCAATCATTATATACACAGCTGGAATATATTTATTATTGGGCTTCCAAAAGGCTCAACCACTTTTCTTGTATTCTTTCATCTCCTTCTTGCTTGTCCAATTATTTTACTGAATAAAATATTTTATGCCTTAGCTCGTACCCAAGGCATAAAAGTTACACAATATTTTCCCAAATTCCTCTCTGGTAGTTCCATTATCATCATTCATTGAAGTATAGCATGAAACTATCACCAATCTTAAATTACTCACCTGGTGAACTATTCTGTAACCACTTGCAGTTTTTCCAGACTCATTTAAGCACACTCTTCCTTTTCCTTTTTTGAAGAAATCTCCTTGGGTCCTCTTAGATCAAGTTACTGATTGCTGTTTTTTGCTTCCTTTTTCATCTAAAATCCTTGACAAAGTCACCCTCATACAATTGATTTGTCGTTTGTCCTATCCTTCTTGATCCAAATCAATGAGAAATTCAGGCAAGCTGAGACAACACTCTGGATGATATTTTGGTAGCAACATCCCAATGCTTTACCTCAATGCTGATCCATTTGGGTTTGATAACAGCATGTGACACACTTATCCATTGGATATTGCTATATAGGTTATGGTCTCTGGACATCATTGGCTATGCATCTGATTGATTTGAATCTATTTTTCCTTCTTAATTTTTACAGTATTGCATGGCAGATTACAGTGTCAGAAATTTCCCCTTAAGAGTAGATGTTTCTCAGGAACAGTACTGGTTCCATTTTATTTACTTTTTATACCTGTCACTTTGGACCCTAGATTTTCTAACCAGAGTTTTCATTATCACTGTTTTTCTTTCTCAATTTATAATTGTCACTGTGTGGTTTTTTTTAGTTTTGCCAGCTTCACTCATTTCTAATTGTACATCTCTTTCTGCTCTGTGCCTGTGTTATTATCTTATCATGTAACCATAGTGAATCCAGCTATGTTTTGGTTTTAAACTGTTTTGTGCGCATGCCTAGAAAAAGTTTCTCACAGTTACTACTTTTGCATTTTTCTTCTGCCTGATGAGAGAATGTAGTCAGTTTAGGTCTTTTGTTTTCTCATTAAAAGTTTTACTATAGAATATGCCTTGGATTTCTTTTCTTTAATATTGACTGTGCAAATGAACCACGGTCCATCCTCCTCTGGTCGGACTGTTAATTGTTCCACAACAATAATGGATTATTATTGTCTTAGACCATAATTTTTATACACTCAATATTCATAAAATAGAATCATTGTGCCTGATAGTATTCTGATAAACATGTGCTTCAGTCTGATATCATCATGGATCCCAAATGGTAGAGAGCAATATTTTGTTATGAGATATATCACCTTTGGTATCAACCAGAAATTGGTTGGATAGAAAATCCATTGGGGAGAACCGGGATTTTCACTATCAGAAGTTGTAGCAGCCTTAACTGAATAACAATGTAAAACTTTGATCACAAAAATACATGCTGTACTATTTTGACTTTTTACTTTCCTAGAGTCACATTTCTAACCCTCTGATGATTGGGAGGCTATTAAATCTTCCCTCTAAACTGCCAAAGGGAGACAATTAAAATGAGTTCTGGAAAAAAGTTAGCAATATTTTGATTGGGTAAGCAATTTCAGATACAGTAATTTGCAGAATCTCTTGATCTTCCAGTTAGCCCCTCCTGGTTTACCTGAGTTCCCATTGTAATTTGATATCTCCAATTCATTGCTTGATTATCTCGATAGCCTACTTTTGTAAATATGCTTCTGAAAGGAAAGGGCAATATTTCAAACAAGTAAAACAATCAAAATTAACCTCAAAGTAGCATGATATTAGGAAGAGTTCTCTTCAACACCTGCCACAATACCTGCAATTGTGAAGGCCATACCTATGTTTGGGTAAGTTTCTGTACCTGCAAGCAAAGTGCAGTTTCTGTACAAGCAAGCAGGTACAGAAATGACCTGTAGTTATATTAGCAGCTAGGACTAGGTTTACAGCCATCGATCATAGACTTCAAATTGTAAGCAGAAAAAATGAGAGAGAGAAGAACATTCCTTGTAAGCACAGTTCAAACTCTTATGCTCTCTGTGAATCACAGAAATGGCGACAGGCAAAATCGAGATAATAAACCACAGCCCTTTAGTCTGATCTCTTAAGTCATTAACTACACCCTCAGCATCACTGTGTTAGGTCCACCCATCTAGGCTTTCGGTTTCCCAAATTACAGAAGGCTTAACCAAAGAAGTACTAGAACAATTCTTTTGTGTGCATGTGACTTTTAGTCAGTGTTGAACTGCAGTTTTCTTGGCAACATTTTTCAGGACGTAGCTTGCCACTGCCTTCTTTCTAGGCCTAAGAGATTGGCCCAAGATCACCCAGGTGGCTTTGTGCCTTGAGGCATTGCTATAACTCACAGACTCCCAGTTTTCAGTCTGGTGCTTTATCCATTACACAAAACTGACTCTCAGAGCAGCTCTGATGTCTATGAAATATGTCAGAATAATTAAAAGCCATTGAACATATTTTTGCAAATGGCAAAAAATCAGAAAAATATCACAAACATGTTTGGCTGTCAACTCTTCAAGTTTCCAATATCTTCTATTAATGAGGTTTCCATTGTTAGAGAGGTACAATGGTCTATCTTAATACTTTGCTGCCAAATCTAATTCCCAAGCCCATAATTCCCCTTCTTTGATTGGACTTTTTTCCTCTCTTTTTTGCCTGATATTTCTCTGATACTTTTGCCTGATATTTAGAGATCTTTTTCCTTGAATATACTGAGAAAAGGATTTATTTCTAACCAAGTCTTCATTCAGTCAAAAATCCTGGCTCCAAATGTAGTTGCTTCATATGAATTACAGGCTTTGAGAACAACTGTGTTGTGGGTGGAGCTAACATTCTAAAACATTATACTATTTATTGTTCCTCCTCCTCCTCCTCCTCAATTAACAATTAACAATAACAGAAACTCTCATAAAATCAGAATAAGACAATGGCAATACGATCATTTTAACAGAATTCAGTCAAAATGCAGTCTGGTCCTGGAGAATCTCAGAATTGCAGCAGAAAAGAAATTAGAAAAGAGAGGGATAATTTTACAAATGGCCAGATGAATAGATTTGCTTTCTATTTTTTAAAAAACAATAGCAGCCAATCATACCTTCTTTCTAGAGAGAGTTCTGTAAAATCAGTTGTGACCAATGAGAAGGCCCAGGATCTATTTCTTACCAAGTGGCTCACAAACAGGGTATCCTAAACTGATCTTTGCACACCAGAAGTTAGAGACCCATGAAAATACACTAAATCATGTGCCAAACCTTCATCTTTTAGAGATGAAGCCCTAATGTTCTGAAATGTTAATCCCATCACACACCCACTACCATCAAAATGGATATTAAAATAACTTATTCTGACATGGGCAAAAGTCAACAGGCAAAATGGAAAAGACTCTCGTCTTCTCCCATGTCTTATGAAGCTCTAACAGCAAATGCTTCTCAGATTTACCACCAAATCTCTCTTAAAGTTCATTCAAAAGTTTTTCTGCTCGTCCCCATTCAGCTCTCCTGATGCTGCCACATGGGTGGTCTCCTCCGGGATCAGGGTTAATGGAACATCAGGGCCCAGCCCTGTCTCTGTGCTGCACAGGGGTTCCTGCAGCACAATGTGCCCTGACTAATTAATGGCAGAGCCCCCTCCATCCTCCCCACACACGCACACATCAGGGGCAAACAAAAGGAGGAGGGACTCTTTTTCAAATAATCACCCTGCCCTTCAATGAAGATTCTTCTCGCTCTCTTAAAAAAAAAAGTTTTAATATACACACTAAATTAAGCTTGTGGGGGAGAGGGAAGGAGGGGAAAACATTTCATCTTTAATCTATTTACTTCTGAATATTTAACATACAATTCTGGCACCAATCATGAGATTCAACTGGAAAATTACTCACTAATCTGTTTGCTTATTTGGAATAATTGGGTAGGCTGCCAAGGAAGAGGATTTCCTACCCTGTTTAATATCTCAGTTAGTAGTCCAATTTCAGCTTGGCAGCATAATTACTCTGACAGAGCTGTAGCCACAGGGCCTGCGAGTGGGGCTGCTTTTTAAACCGTAAATTATGGAGGATTAGCATTTATGAATTTTAAATCAGGGCTGTGGTGGGAGACACTAAAGCTGCTTAGAAATTGCAAAGCCCGGCATTCAGGCAAAGGCTATTAACACTTTCCTATCTAGCCCTCCCTCCCCATTCCAGTTGATACTAATGATCAGAAATAAGGTGTTCCTAATTCTACCTTTGTTTGGAGAGTATTCATGTGTAAAATAACGCCATAAATTCTTGGACTTTAATTAGAACAGGGGACAGCAGCAACCCTGAACTCTATGGTGGTGCCTTGAAATCAGGATAAGCAATTTACTCATAGTCTAGGTCAGTTTCACTTATGTTGATTCATCAACTCATTCTATTTGATTCCTATATCAGTTGCCAATAATCTATCATTACAAAATTATAATCATCGTAATTTGAAAACAGTACCAATACTAAGTCCATGTAGCTTCATACCTAACTACACATTTTTATTCATTTTATCCAGCAATTTGAATACATCTTATCAGAAAATATGCATTTTAATATTTATTTATTTATTTATTTATTTATTAGTTGAATTTATATACCGCCCTATTCCCAAAGGACTCAGGGCGGTTCACAGGGCAAGTTAAAAACAATACAAAAGAGAGAATAAAATTAAATTAAATTAATACAAGCCCACAATTAAGATAACATTTAAAATTAATTAAAATTAAAATTAAAATTAAAATTAAAATTAAAATTAAAATTAAAATTAAAATTAAAATTAAAATTAAAATTAAAATTAAAATTAAAATTAAAATTAAAATTAAAATTAAAATTAATATAATTTAAAATCCCTCAGTCCAGGCCAGACAATTCAAACAACCAGGTTTTTAAGTCCCGGTGAAACGAGCGAAGGCCGGGGGCAGTCCAAAGCTCCATTGGCAGTTCGTTCCAAAGGGCGGGCGCACTCACAGAGAATGCCCTCCCCCTGGGAATCACCCACCGGCAGTATCTAACCGGCGGAACCCTAAGGAGGCCCTCCCTGTGGGCGCGCACAGGACGATGGGAAGCTGATGCTGGCAGCAGGTGCTCCCTAAGGTAATCTGGACCCATGCCATTTAGGGCTTTATAGGTCATCACCAGCACCTTGAATCTCACCTGGAGGGCAACTGGAAGCCAATGCAGCTTGTGGAGAAGAGGTGTTACATGAGAGTATTGGGAAACTCCCATTACTACTCGCGCAGCTGCATTCTGCACCAGCTGAAGCCTTCGAGTGGTCCTCAAGGGTAGCCCCATGTATCCTATTATAAATAAGCATTTGTATATTCGATTAATTTAGAAATGCATATTTTTTGTATATGCTTTCACTCCCTTCCTACTGACCTTCAGAAAGGTCTTATAAAAATGAATTATTCCAGAATATTTTCACGATCTTGCTAACGTAATTGCTTACACCAATTTTATTAGTTCATTCTCTTTTATGTATTGCCACTTGGTGTGTTGGAATATGTTTGTATTTTACACAGTTGTTTAAACTTACATATTTTTGAATTTCTGGCAAGCTGAGAATCTATTGAATATGGTGGATATAAATCTAGTAAATAAATAATTAAATAAATTTGGAGCACATGCATCTGGAAGACAAGTAAGCCGAAGTTGTTCTGTTTCATAGATTCAGAGGTGTGCTAATTTGCTTAAAATCACAACCCAAATGGAATCCTGACCCAGTTGTTTTTATTTTTGAAAAATAAGCACTTGTGAGCTCAAAGGACTTGCTGGAGGATATAAGAGAAAGGTTGCATCTGGCTAGCCCACAAGTTGCATCCAATCCTTGAATCTCTTTTTACAAACTCCCATGAATGCACAGCTTGTTTGGTGGCAAATTCTCACCCAAATTCTTGCTGATTTCCAGTAGGAAATTAATTAAATAGGATAGCCAGGATTCACAGTGCATCTAATCTAGCATTTTCTATAAGAACAATACAGGAAAAAACCCTACAAAAATAGTGATTTACTCTTGCATGATGCTCTCCAGTACCGGGTAGCTTCATTCAAGAAAAATCCTATTAAAATGTGTCCCATCCCTGTCTAAGCCCTAAATTTCTTCTCTGACACACTCTTCTCTCTATATAGACCAAACTCTGCTGCCATAGACATCTGTAGGGCCAACTATACATAAGTGAAGCCAGGCCCTCTAAATCTGTGCCTTAGACAATGGGATTTCTGTGGTTATAGCCTGGCAAAGTAAAGTATACCTGCCTATGTTGTCTGAAGATCCAGGACATAGCTTGTCTTTTTTATCCCAGGTCATCTTGTTGTCTTGACTGTTTCTCAATTTGTGTCACATCTTCCTGTGACAGAGAACATTTGGATCCAAGGACGGTCAACATTTAAAAACTGGCCTATATTTTTTTTAAAATGTGCATACTCACACTCATGCTGCTGACAAGATGAGCTGTTGTTTGAACTCTGCCACACACCAGTGGCTCAGCACTCGATACAGTAACTTGTGAGCTTCTGTGGCTGTCTCTGCCCATCGGGGCTCATGATGGGAGGAAATCCTTCCTTTGATGTGTGTATTATACTCCCTTGAAGGCCAGCGAGAACAATGTACGTGCACCAAATGTGCATGGCCTGAAGAGAGAGATTTAAGAATGTTCTGCTAATGCTGCACCGTTTTGAATGCAGGGAATGCCTCTCGTGGGAGTGATTGTACAGTTTGGATGCTACAAAATGTATATCCTAGTGAGAAACGTATACATTTCCCCTCTAGGCTGTGATTCAGTTTGATGCTTGTACTTTATGGAACTACCGGGGAGCAAAGTGGCCATTTCAAAATGGATAGTAAGAAGGATTTTTATGTTGCTGTTGGAGAGAGGATGGATAAGACACACGGAACCTGGGAAACACACACACACACACATGCAAACACACACATGGAGGGAGGGAGGGAGGGAGGGAGGGAGGGAGAGAGAGACAGAGAGAACCAATTCCCAGAAATGGTTAGCACTAGGGGCCAAGAAGCTATATGTGCGAAGTGCATCTTTAAATTTAACATACACATTAAAAAATGCAAATAGCAGCTTTGGGGAGAGAAGATCATTATTAAAATTGCAACAGGCATGGAATGGATTTTAACCTTTATCTCTCAGGCTGCGGCCTAATGAAAATTGTTCCCTTAAAGCAGCTATTCGCATGAAAAGAAAAATCTCCATTGCACTCATTGGGAGTTTTCTTCAAGCACAAACAGCAGCTTCAGGGAATTATGTCTCTGAAGGCAAGAAAAGTTTGCTGCCATCCTGATTACGATCAGCTCCCATTTCTCTGAAGCAGCTGCTACTTGCATTTTTAATGCAAGAATTCCAGATGACTTCTCACAAGTGAGGCAACTTGAGGGGACGGAAAACACTGGGGAAGCAGGTATAATATATATTTTAAGGAAGGTCATCATTTATTATCTAGATTGTCTACCTCTGTGAAGATCTGACCTGGAAAGTTAACACAACCCAGGTGGCTAGAAAGGCCCAACAGAGGCTTCACTTTCTTAGGTTCTTGCGGAAGAACAGAGTAGAACAACGGCTAATGACCCTCTTTTACTGGTCTACCATAGAGAGCGTCCTCTCATATGGTATTGTGGTTTGGTATGCTGGTCTGACAGCCGCGGACAGGAAAGTATTACAGAGGGTAGTGAGCACAGCACAAGACATTGTGTGCTGTTCCCTGACACCACTGGATGACATCACCAGGGCTCGTTGCCTTGGAAGAGTGAGGAAGATTCTCAGGGATGACTCACACCCTGGACGGTATCTCTTTACTCTCCTACCATCCGGTAGGAGATATAGGAATATAGCCAGCCATACCAACAGGCTGAAAAATAGCTTTTATCCGTGGGCTGTTAGGCTTTTAAATGGGACATAATCTTATGGAGAATTGACTTGGGAGGCCGGTGTGTGGCATAGTTGGTTCACATGGTGTGGTAGGGTGGAGGGTTTGTTGTCACTGTGTGTTGGGGGGAGAGAGCAGGGGGGGAGGCTCAGCTAATCTCAATGTACACATGTTGTACTTTGACAATAAAGGTTTATTATTTATTATTGTCAAAGACTTTCTAACCAATGGATGATGACCTAGCTTTTTAAGTCAGTTTTCCCAAAGCTGTCTGGGAAAAAGTGAGGTTTAGTCTGATGATTATTCAGTTGGTGGAAGCTGAATTAATTTTTGTGTGTATTCAGCTCTGAAGTGGCTATTTAAGTTCCTTTCTCTTTTTTAAAGAACAGCAGATAGAACTAACAAAGACTGAGAATTTTTTTGAGGGGAGGGAAAAAGTGTTTTCTGGAACCCAAAAACAGAGCAGAAACCAGAACAAAAACAAAATATGGTTTCAGTTCATTTGCATATCAATTTAATTAAAACTATTCACAATTAATATTTTCCAGCTTCTTTTATTACAGTCACTTTAGTCATAATTTGATATCAATGTTTAGAGGAGTTCAGACACTCAGCTTTGGAAGAGTTACACTGTATGCAGCTCTGTTACCTCAAATCATGATCCTCCATCATAATCAATACTTCTTTCTTTTAAGATTCCAACTTATTCAATGTAGTAAGATAATCTTGTTTGCATTTCTAATTAAAACTAAGGGCTGTGTTTCAAAATACCTCAAAACAGGTACTTTGTTACAGTTTTACCAGGTGATCCTATGCAATTAAAAATAACCATCTGACTTCTATAGAACTTATTCCCTTCTGACTGAAGGGAATTCTGTTTGAATTTATTTGATTCTGTTGGCTATTTGCTTCCTTGTTTTGTATACATTTGGTTTGTGATAGAGTTTGTAATCAACGTATTTGGTCCTATTAAAAAAGCAAAGGAGAGAGACATGTGACTATAGATTAACTAGATATGTCAGCGGCTGCTATAATAATGACCTCCCTAATGTCAAAAAATTATTATTAACCCCTGATAAACCCCTTCCCCAGTTGCAATGTATGGCAGTGAAAGTTGGACCATAAGAAAGGCTGAGCGCCAAAGAATTGAGGCCTTTGAACTCTGGTGCTGGAGAAGACTTCTGCGAGTCCCTTGGACTGCAAGGCGATCAAACCGGTCAGTCCTAGAGGAGATCAACCCTGACTGCTCTTTAGAAGGCCAGATCCTGAAGCTAAAACTCAAATACTTTGGCCACCTAATGAGAAGGAAGGACTCACTGGAGAAGAGCCTAATGCTGGGAAAGATCGAGGGCAATAGAAGAAGGGGACGACAGAGAATGAGGTGGCTGGATGGAGTCACTGAAGCAGTAGGCGTGAGCTTAAATGGACTCCAGAAGATGGTAGAGGACAGGAAGGCCTGGAGGAATGTTGTCCATAGGGTCGCGATGGGTCGGACACGACTTTGCAGCTAACAACAACAAAACCCCTTCCTGCATACAAGGTCAGGAACCTAGGAAACTTCTAAAAATTGTTGGGTGCAAACATATCAAATTACAGTCCTTGGGATAATATGTATTTTACATTTCTTTATGCAAACTATGGCAAACGATAAGTTTGACCAATATTCTGCAATTGGAAGGACTGAAAAAAACAAAACTTAATCCTATTCAAATCATCATAACGATGATTGTAAATCTTGAGTAGACTTCAATAGTATTGGAAGACTGAGATCCATTGGAAGCCGACTTACAGCAGAATTTAAAAAGAAAGTATTTACACATCTAAAGCTGTCTGTGTGTGTGTGTGTGTGTGTTTGTGGCAGAACAGAAATCTAGATTAAACATAGAGAATATTATTGGATTTGATTTTTACTTTTTTCTTAAAATTTTAGTATAATTTTGTTTTGATTTTTTTTAGTCTATCATCACATTCTCATATTCCATCAAGAGTTAGAATACATGAATGGCTCCCATTATCAGGCATTATCCATTAAAGCATTTCTAACTTTTTACTTCAGGTTCAGCAGCAGAAAGATAAGCCCTTTTTCACCATGTTAATATCAGTAGAACTTAAAATAAACTTGGGTTTTACACATACCCTAAGATTTAAGTACAATTGACCGTTATACGTTCAACTTACCACAGTCTGTATATCACAGCCTTGGCTCTTAAATAGTTTTTAAAAATGAAGATACTGGAATGTAAAATTCATTTGCTAAAATGCACCTTTTCTGATTATATTTAGAAGCGGGGGATATGTAATACTGAGAGCAAATGGTAATGCCTGGACAACCCACTAAATTCCCTCAACAAATGAGAAAAGGGAGGTTCTGCATTTTTTTAGTGTAGCCATTTTAAAGACCATTTAATAACTAGAGTTATTAAGGCTCATAATAAGCAGACTTTCTTCATCCTTCCTTCAAGGATGAATGTATGAGGACTATGTAAGCATCACTGGCTGAGGAATTCTGGCAGTTGAAGTCCACAAGTCATAAAAGGGCCATGTTTGATTACCCCTGAGCTAAGCCATCACCAGCCTACCTTTCATCTCTATATCTCACCTGTAACTTGGTAAAATGCATATACAGAGCTTTTACACCGCTGTTCTTTGTGTGGAACACAGGAATTCTAAGTATGATGACAACAAATATTTTTAAGTAACAGCTATCAGAGAGGAACCTGGGAAGAAAATATGAACCTTTTGCTTTTGGGCAACAACTACATGATCAGATCACATCTAGTTTCAGCCTTAGCCGTATAACAAATTATAAAAACTGAATGCTTGCATGCAAACATATTTTACCTTCCCACCTACAAAAATCCTGGCACACAGCTCCGAACCAGCTTTGAAGCAGAGGTTTTGTCTAGTGGTTAAGTCACCAGGCTAGAAAGAGGAATATCATGAATTCTAGTCATGCTTTAGCCATGAAAGCCAGCTAGGTGACTTTGGGCTAGTCACTCTCTCTCAGCCCAACTCACCACACAGGGCTGTTATTGTGGGAAAAATAGGAGGAGGCAGATGAGCTTAATATGTTCACCACATTGAGTTATTTATAAAAATTATAAAGGTGGTATAGAAACAAACAAACAATCGTCCCATTTCTCCTGCAAAATGAAAAACAAAAACAGAAATGTTGCCCAAAATCAGGAAAGTAGCTTACAGAATTTAAATCTAACATTGCTAATGGGTGGTTTTGTACTCTCTGTTCTTCAGTGCTTTCAATATTAATTGCCAAGACAAAGATCAAATTAATCCTGTTATGTTTTATTGCTAGGCCCTAAATTCAGGTGCAGGAAAGAATAAAGAATGATATTCTAAATTTGTTTTGTCATTTTCAGCCAATTAGGAAGCTCTTGCTCAAAAAAAAAAGATACGTCTGGAAAAGGAACTTTTCTAGTTTTCTTTACAGTAGAATGCTGAATCAAATCTACAAAGCCTATGCAGATATGTCAACAGTATTAATGAGGCAGTGAAGATGCAGTTCTCAGGATTACTTAGTTAAAATATGTATATGAATATATGAATGCTATCCGTGTGACTAATAATAAATGGCTCAAAATTCTCCATACTTTTTTCAGCTTTGCCTTAAAGTGATCCAACATCTTTATGCCCATAGACCAGGGGTGTCAAACTCAATTTCATTGAGGGCTGCATCAGCATTGTGGTTGCCCTCAAGGGACCGGGTGGGTATGGCCAGGGTGGGCGTGGCCTACTGGGTGGGCATGGCTAGACTGCGTATGGCCTGGGTGGGCATGGCCAGCTCTACATTGTTCGTATCAAGGGTGCCTATGGGGGCCTGGGCAGGAGTGGGACAGATCTGAGGGTCTCTGGCAGAAGGAGGGTCTCTGGGCCAGGGCCAAGGCAGTGGGGGCCATTCCCTCACTGTTTCCAGGATGGCTTCGCGGGCCACATGAAACCACTTTGCGGGCCGGATCTAGCCCCCGGGCCTTGTGTTTGACATGTCTGCCATAGACTGTAATTTAGAAAAACAGACACACAAAAGCAGGCAGCCAAAATGTGGGAAGAGTTATTTTTCTTCAGTTTTTCTCTTTCCTTGCTTTTTAATACCTGGAAATTAGAGAATTTGGGTTAATTGTATACTGCTCAAAAAATTAAAGGGAACACAAGATAAGACAACCTACTATTAAATACAGTACATTGTGTTGTTTAAGTGTTCCCTTTTATTTATTTATTTTGAGCAGTATATAAATAAAAAGTATCCTCACCTCCCCAATTTGGACTGTAGTCCCTGACAAATTCTATATTGTTCATACTAGATTTTTTCTTGCACTTTTCTTTTGAAATTGTGCTTGAAAGGCGTGATAAATGGGAGAAGCCCCTTCAAGAGTCCTTGCTATTTTCTGATAACTCATTATCTTTCCTTCTTTATAAATAGCCTCATTAACACTCCAAAACTGAATGGAATCACAGAGGCTGAACAATCCCACTTCCATTTGAGTAAATCCAGACGTATTGTTTTATGAATTACAAGGCTGCCAAAATTGATTTATTCAAGCAAAACCTTCAAAGCTGAGTCACGGATCTGTTTGGGTATGCACTGATGGCAAAAAGAAAATATTTCCTATACACATACAATATAGACAATATAGCGTAGCTATCATTTTACTGAATTATATTATGTATGTCTGGGAGAGAATGTGTCTCTCCTTAGTGTGGTTGAAAAGAATGTTGAAGTTCTCTTCCCCTTTCAGTTGAATTTTTTAAAAAACAGTTAAACCATTTACAGGCAAATTTACAAAACAGGAGAGTGAATCAAGCCTTTTCAAAGACTTTGCAGTCTCAATAAAATCTTCTATATTACTAAATTAAATGTCATTCCTAGTTGATGATTCTAAACAAGACTGCTATAATCCTGTCTGTTATGGAGCTATTTATTTTTGTCTGGGAAAAACTTCAAAGCAATTGACGGCAGATAATAAAAATAAAAATGAGCATTCCAATGAGAATTTTTAAATATATACAGTATATAAAATAATTATATTTGCAGTTCTCTGGAAGAAAACTAAATTCAGTTTCCTCACCTATATATGTGTGTATATAATATGTATGTCATTGAAATATGAGATGGAAGAAGAACAAGTGAAAGAATGTATGATAAAATGGGCTAATAAATGTAGAGTAGAGTAGAGTAGAGTAGAGTAGAGTAGAGTAGAGTAGAGTAGAGTAGAGTAGAGTAGCATAACTGCAGAAGCTCTCAATGTACATGCAAAGCAACACAATAATAGTAATCATAATATGATACCAATAAGAGAGGATAATTATTTTGGTTACAATATACAAGTTGGTTAATAAAAAATACATGTTGAAAGGATTGAGACTTATATTGTAGTCTTCAAGAGAGATTTTACAAAATAATATATCATTAGTATTTGTCACCAGAGAAATTGTCTACAATCTATACATTTATGCTGGAAATGTAAACAACATGAAGGTATATTTTATTATGTATGGTAGACAAATAAAAAAACTAAAAATTTGGATACCAATACATACACTAATACAGAAAATTTTAAAGATTAATGTACAATTGAACCCAGAGCCTGTTCTTTTGGTATTAATGAGCATAACCTAGAAAAAAAACCTATGGAACTTTGTTTTAATATATAACAAGTGCAGAAAAATTATTATATGCTCAAAAGTGGAAAGACTTGATACTACCCACAATGGAGTAATGGTTGGTGAAGATGAAGGAACTTGCAGAAATAGGCAAATTGACTTATCTGGTTAGAGAAAAGACAATATCTGCAGTTCTGGCTGACTGGAAACCCCTTACAGACTTTTTGCATGAAACAGGAAAACATACAGTTACGACACGTGGTTGTGATGATTAGAAAAAAAATAGGCAATATAGAAAAGTGATTTATTCAAACAAAACTTTTAAAGGTGAGTCACAGAACTGTTTGCATACTGTATACACAATGTATATGCAATGTTTTTACAATTAATAATAACATAATATTGGGCTAAAATTGATAATCATGAAAACCAAATATTTGATGTTCTTTTCTGTGATCTTTGTGTAACTTATTTACATACTGTATTCTTCAGCATCAGGAAACTATATGTAAACTGTCCAGCTGACATTTCCAGACTAAAGTTCTGTAACTGTGAGTGTCTGTCGTTGATAACCAAATCGAGGTTTATTTCCGAATTGCCCTCGTATATTGTTGAAGTGCTTCCTTAGCATTTGATTTCCCAGTTGCCTGTATAAGCCTAATAAACAGAGTAATCCTATCCAGTCTGTTCAGTGCTCTAGTATTTGTATGTTCTCCATGGCTAAATTGTGTTGGTGGCTCTTACAGCCTTTCTCTTTGTCATGTTCTAAGCAAAGCTGATGTTAAGATGCCTCTATTATGCAAATAGGGGACCAAAACACTCCTCAGAACTATTAAGGCAAAAAGCATACCTCTAATGAATTGCACAGGGACGCGGTGGCTCAGTGGGTTAGGACGCTGAGCTTGTCGATCGGAAGGTCGGCAGTTTGACGGGTCAAATCCCGAGTGCCGCGTAACAGAGTGAGCGCCTGTTACTCGTCCCAGCTTCTGCCAACCTAGCAGTTCGAAAGCACGTAAAAATGCAAGTAGAAAAATAGGGACCACTCAGGTGGGAAGGTAACAGCGTTCCGTGCGCCTTTGGCGTCTAGTCATGCCGGCCACATGACCACGGAGATGTCCTCGGACAAGCGCTGGCTCTTCGGCTTTGAAACGGAGATGAGCACCGGCCCCTAGAGTCGGAAACGACTAGCACACATGTGCGGGGGAACCTTTACCTTTACCTTTAATGAATTGCACAAGCTTGCTTACATGTCTACTTCAAATATACTATCTACTTCCTTTTTTTTTTGCAGACACTTTTTGTCCCCCCCCCCTAAATCTATGTAAGATGATGCATTTTCATACAGTGCCCACTGTACAGCATTTCTCTCCTTTATATATTTGCAAGCATACACTGCAAACAATTTTTCTAATTTAGTTTTTTCTAATTTAGTTTTTAGGCCAGAGTGCTCCACTATTTTTGGTTATTTTGGTTATTTTATTCTGATCTCATCCATCTGTCATTGATCTCCCGATTGCAGATATTTTATCTTCAGACAATGGCTTTGATCCACTTCAGAGTTTTCAGTGGGAAGGAAAAAAACTGATGCTTCAAACTGAAATCAGTGCAATTTAAGCATACTTAATTCTTCTTATATATTCACATGTTCCATATGAGTTTCGTGTTTTCTCATTTATCATTAGTAGTTCTCAAATTTTAAGATACAGGGCACATAGATGTTGAATATATATTTTAACAATGCTTTTTTGTATGTCTTAGCAATTTTATATTTTATTTAAATTTTATATTTTATTTATTATATTTTATCTTATAGCTACTAAGCCAACTATAATCACATCATTAAAACATTTGGTTTTCTCAGATTATGCTAATTTATGTTAATTTGTTCCTCTATGGTGTAGTGGACTCAGGCTGGTTATTTCATAAATTTTCAATTTAAAATAAATCTTTTATTTAAAAAAATTAAAAGGATTTTTTTTCTATTTGTGTAAGCAACTAATGCTGAGTAAAAAGCTTCCATGTGTATACTGCTAGCTTAGAATCAGTTCAAAATCAGGATAAACAATTTTGAGATATCTGAAAATCTGGCAATTTCATTGATTTTTTTAATTTTAATTTTAATTTTGTTTTGGGAGAAGTCAGTGTTGGACTCAGTCTCCTTTAAAAAAGAACTTGTTGATGTGCTTCACTTTATTTTAGTTTTTTAGCTGCAGGCAATAATGGTAGAGCAACTGCTCAGACAGCATCCATCAAAGACTTGGAACAACAATGGTGTTAGCCACAAAAATTGTCATTGACTGCTACCGTTGTTAAAAATATCATTTCTTTATTCTTTTACGGAAGGCATAATCACTTTCAAAAATATAGCGACATCTGACATTTACAGTATATTTTTAATCTTTTTGAATTCTTTTCTCTATGTGTACCTTCTTTTTATGTAACTATAGTTACTTGATTATTGGGTGGGGCGGTAAAAACCAATTTTTAAAAAAAAGTCTCATTGGGTACAAAAAAGGGTATTATTTAAATTTACATCCTGCTGTTCTGAATACACGTAAGCCTCACTTATTGACTACAATTAAGACCAGCAACTCTACTGCTAAGTGGCACAGTCATTAAGTTCAGTGCCACATGACTGTGCCAATTTACAATGTCAGTTCCAGTAGTTGGAATGGAAGGTGTGAATGACCTTGGGGGAAGAGAAGCTGCCTAGGAAACAATCAGACAAGAAAGACAGGAGCCCCCAGTGGCTTAACAATCAGAGAAACAAACTTAGGAAGGATCCCACCTAATGGATCAAACAGTTAAAATGAGCAGCAGAAAGCTCCTTCCTTCCTTCCTTCCTTCCTTCCTTCCTTCCTTCCTTCCTTCCTTCCTTCCTTCCTTCCTTCCTGTATCATCTCACAAACATCTCACAAATATGCTTAAAGAAGCCTTTCACTCTCCAATCGACATCCCAATTACAAAGTATTCTGAACTACTTTTCTCAAGAGGGGAGCACTAATGTGAAAATGAGACAGCTTTCTGTTATTTTTAAAATCATTTCTCCATTTATTTTTCTTGGAGGGTGGAGGGTTCTGAATCTGCACTCCCCGAATGAGTTAGGCCTTTTAAGACAGCCTCAAACCTCCTTTTCCTTGCTTCTCACGTCAGCCCAAATCCTGATAGTTATGAAGCATAAAAAGAGAGTTCAAAGTAAAATATAAATTACCACCCCCTTCAAACACAAGTGGAACTCTTATTAAGTCTCCAGTGCTTGAGTCACGTCCCATGCCTGTCCTTTAGACCTTTCTTCCTTTGTAAGGCATAAACGGACACATCTTATTGATTTTCTTTCAACCTGGATCACCTCGGTTGCTGTGAATATGGCAGGCAAATCCAACTCATTCTCCCACAGGGAATGATGAAGAATGCAGAAGAGAAGCTGGGGAGAGACTACACTCAGTGGGATACCAAGAGTCATTACAGAAAGGGGGGGGACTGAGTCTGCTTGCAATTCTGAGTCTTTTTTCTTTTCACCTCCTTCCAAAAAACATTTTTCCTACCGAGTGATCTTTCTTAAATGTTTTATGAACAGCATTTGGATTAGGGGATCCACTGCTGAGAATGTTTTTTTTTTGTTTAAAATATGCTGCCTAAAAAGATCAAGAGGGATTACCCACCTCAATAATTAATAAATAGGTAAGCAGATCCCATTTTGTTGGGAAATGTTAAGATCTCAGCCAATCATTGTGTAGAATTCAATATAAAAAGTATTAACTTTTCACTCTCTCCTAACGTTTGTGCATATATAATGCACCTAAAGACACGGAAGGGCAAGGACAATTGTGAGAAATACAAAGAAATATAAAAATAGAAACCTATTGTGAGGGTGTGCAAGTTTTGACTGAACTGCAGGTAAGAAGAATTTGTTGCATCATTAAGTTATGCTATTTCTTTAAATCCTGTGAATTATTACAACGGAGCCTTTAAAAATGTTGCAAGAAGAAAATATTGCTCTCATCTTTGTTCCCCTCCCCCCCCAAAAAAATAGGAAAGCCACAATTGAAATGCAGTGGGACATCAGGATATGAATTTAGGCTGAAATTGGACATAATCCAGTGGTAATTTAGTCTGAAATTGGTTATATTAAAGGGAATCTGCTTCTGCAGCTATAAATTGAAAACATGATATGCAAGGGCTAATTTCAAAGTTCTTCTTCCTTGCTAACTGAATTACCCAAAAGAGAAGGATTTAGCAGAGCTTGTTGTGAAAAGAAAAATGTCTTTTTTTCATGTCACCCTCTACCAGGCTACATGGCCCAACATTGCAATGAAATGAGGTTCTGTGATAGTTCTTAGGCTGGATACAAAGCTTTTAGTTGTTAGCAATCAACAGATCCTACACTCAGTGGTGGGATTCAGCCAGTTCACACTAGTTTGGCAGAACCGGTAGCTAATTTTTTGTTGCCCAGGCCCAGAACGGACTTCTGGAAGCGGCATCCACACAGAGAACCGGTTGTTCACATATTTGAATCCCACCACTGCCTACATTGATGTAACATTCTTCAGTATTAAAAAGAAACTCAGAGGCTTCCTTGCTTTTTTAAATGAGACAGAGCAAAAATTAGAGAAATTCAGCAGAAACTCAAATTCCTCTTCTTGGTATATTTTTTATTTCCACTTTTTTGTGTGGAAGTGATTTGGATTCTATCCTGTTTTTTTTTAAATCAAAAACAGAGTTTTCATCTGAGGATTCCCCATTAAATAGGGCCCTCACATATGCTCCAGGTTCTATGGTGATAGGATCTTAGTAAGGAATTCAACACCCATCGAAAGTCAGAAGGCAGCTCAATCCTACTTTCCTTCTGTATGGTGGATACAAGTTCTTAGCTAAGGAACCATATCCATATGTTCCATAGCTGTTTTTGGCCATTAAATTTGAAAGAAGAGGAAATAGGATTTTATATTCACATCACAGAAGATGTAGCACAAACATGTCTTTGCCTAACAAGGTCATCCAAGGAAGAATTGCAATTACGCCTGAAGTTTTGCAATAAATTTTGAAAACAACAAAAACTTAATTGAAAATCTTATTGACCCTGAGGGCCCAGAGGAACAGCCTGAAGCTTTTTGAATGTTTTGGAGTATAATTTCCATTGATAAGATGTCCAGCTGTTAAGAGTTGAATTCAAGCATATTTTATGACCTTTTCCCCACAAACACGAGAAGTTAACTGAAGCCATTTTCTAGTGTTCACTTGAACATGTGAGGGCTTAAAAGTGGGCCAAGACTGAGTTGTATCTGTATTCCTACTCTTTCCAAAAATTATACGTTCATCTCAAGTTTAATTTGGATTTCCTTGAACATGAATAGATGTCCATTCATATTAGGCCCTAAGGAGGAGGATTATAGATTGTATAAGAGGCTGTAGTGCCATTTCAGTGAATTAAAGTACATATTTTCTTCCCAGTGGATTGCATAGCTGCTGTAGAAAATTGGAGAAAGGCAGATCTATATCCTTTACCTTTTCTATGTCCTTTACCCATTTTCAAGCTCTTATGTGTTCAAGTGAATGACCGATGTCAAGCCCCACATAGCTAGCCAAACAAAGATGGTGTGGATTTCAGTATAGTTCCTTTAGTGCTAATCTGGGATTAAACACAAGGTTTTGAAATCTGTAAAAACATTCTCAACCAGAGTCCTGAGTGAATTAAGGAGAAGCTTCTTTGAAAACCTTTCTTCCAATGTCTTTCAGATCTGAGCTCATCCTCAACTTTTTTCCCAGTCTCTCAGACTTTAAGAAAACTTAAAGATAGCACATGGACTGAGAGATTGTGGGGCAAAAGTTGGAGATGAGTCCAGATCTGAAAGACATTGGAAGAAAGTAGTAATAGCATTTCACTATACCCCTACATCCTATAGTTATGGAACCTGCCATTCCAATATTGGAATGAAATCTAGACTCTCTAAACATTTTCAGAGCTTGAAAAACGAATGGTGCATCTCCTCAGGTTTTTTCTTTAGATTCATGTTTAAATCATCCCAGAGCCAAACATCTGCACACATTAAAAGCACAGCAAAAGAGTTCAGTTAAATCTAAATCAGCCAAAGAGACAATATAGTGAAAAAATAATATAAAGACCACACAGAATCTAAGAGTGGGGAGTATTCCTCACAATGCACTGAAAGACTGAAAATAGTATAATGTTGAAGGCACAGGGTGAAATTCTGGGATGGCAGGGAACATTCATTTTATTTTTAGTTGCATTTTGCCCTCATTTGGACCTGGATAACAGGAGGAGACAACAAGACACTGCCTTTAAGACAATCTGTCTCGAAGTCATGTGCTGCTTTGAAGGTTAAAACAAGCACTTTTAACTGAATGAGGTCTAGTCACAATCCACCTAGATCAGCAAAAACTCACACAGAGGGTCACGCTGCCTCTCGCTAAACAGCAAGTCCTGTTAGAACAAATAGGAAAATACTAAAGCAATGTTTTCCCTTCTAATTAGCCCTGATCAATCAATGCTCCTTTGTTAAAATACAAACCAATAACTTTGAAGGTCGCACTGAATGGCATGTGATAAACAGTCTTTGGTAATGTGGGTCCAGACCATTATCTTATCACGTGAGCCACTTTTGTGATCTTCCAAGAAATGAACTGCTGAACGTCCAAAGTGACAAAGATGTGTCCTAAGAGTGGGAAACTGTTAATAGTCTTGGAACTGGAATTCGTTTCTAAAGATAACACTGTTTTTCAGAAAACAGCCTTGCAGGTAGCTACCAAAATCTTCCTGGTCTTTCATCTCTCCCACTCACACCTTCTGCAAAAAGAGAATCTCCACCTGTTATATTACTCTGTTCTCAGCCCCTTGTCATCCACAGCAATACAGAATGATGCATAACTACTGACCTTTTACTTAAATGATGACATTTTGTGCTGCTATTTATCAACAAAATAATTGTTTTAATACCTCTCCTATTTAACATTTGATCCATTGGGGGGGGGAAATAACTCCTACTGATGCCTATAGAGAAGTTTCCATAATTTCATTCCTCCAAATTCTCTCCCTGATGTCCAGTCTTGAAGAGAGAGATTAATCAAGCAATAATCTTCTACCTTCTTTAAGTTTTAAAGTTTGTAGTGTTTCCCCCTTCTGTAGGCTTACTGTGCCTATGAAGAAGCATGCACACTATTTGAAGCCCAAGCCACGTTTTGTAATTTAGGTTTTCAAGCAGCATGAAAAGCTCAACAAAGGTAGTGATAGAAGAGAATGTTTGTAGCTCAGGGTTGGAAATGAGAGGTCCTTGGTGCTCTCTGAGCTTGGTTGTTTTCTTGCAAACTTTCCCTTACCTAAACTAGGTAACATCATCAGTGCTATCACTGATAATATTACCTAGTTTGTGTAAATGAATTGTCTGCAGGAAAGCAACCAAGCTCAGAGAGCACCATGGATCCTTTCAATAGCATGGAATGCAAAAACTTTCAATAGCATGGAATCTAGTAGGGAAAATGGGCCATTTGGACTTTGCTACAAATAAGTTAGGTTGGGTAGGAGAAATGCAAATGAAAGATCACATTTTTGGTAGATAATATCTTGAGCTCCGTGATGGGCAAATTTGGTTTTTGGTATCTTGAGCTCTGTGGTGGGCAATTGTTTTCAAACACTTTATCATATCATTTGAGAGTCCCCTTCCTGAAATTTGAGATAACTTTGTTAGATATGGAAGTAAAAGTTAGATCCTGCTAATACTATACTTTTTTGAGTTCCCTTTGTCACATAAAAGCACCATCAACATCATTCTCCAGATTGCTGGGGCCTTAGTAACTGATGTGTCTTAAGTGAAGGTTGACACCAGCAAGGGGAGTACTGAATCTGCAAGAAACTGGTCAGCAAAATCCAGGAACTCCACTTAGCACTGCTCTTCCCTTTCCTTTTAGCCACCCACTAGAGATAGGGATGGCCCAGGAGTGACACCAAGCAAAGAGCAAATATACTGCTTAATGGCAGTAAGCATAAGAGAGGCATAACATCTTTGATGGAAGTTCAAGCCAATACATACATCATGGCTGGAGCTCTGCTTGATGCCACAGCCTAATTAGTAAGCAATCAACAGAAATTAGCAATGGGAAGAAAGACTACACCATTGTACCTTCATGACATGATTGTGGCTGATGTGAGATAGTTACTAAAACATACAAGTCATTTTTTTTATTTAGAAAAAGCAATTATACTAAAAAAATACTTGCTTCCCGAGACATTATAAAATTTTCTGTTATAATGTCTGTGGTTTTTTCCCCCCAGAAAGAATTATATGTATTGTTCTTTAGTTATTATTTGTCTGCACAATTTAGAGTAATCTTCTCTGATCTGGTTTGTTTTTTTTCCCCTGAGGACTATGTTGACAGAGGTTGATGAGAGTCATGATCCAAATTATCTCAAAGGCTCCAGGTCAGAGAAGGTTGATTTATCTGGTCTTTGTTTGGGGAAAAAATGTATATGGGAGAGAAAGCATGGTTTCTTTATCGCAGGGGGAATCAAGAAAAAGTCCTGCCCTAATTATCTTATCTGAAGCTATCTTTGCCTGATAATTACTTGCCTGCTTGAACCCTGTACACAAATTGTGAATCACCTCACCCAGTGATTTTGCTTTGATTCGTGATATTTTTGAGTTCCTGACCTGGTTATTAGCAGTCTGGCAATTCATGCCTTCAACAGGATACTTAGGTATGATTGACTAGTCTTGTTAATTTGAACAGATGTTTTCTAAGCATGACTAACTTTGGATGAAATCCAGTATACATAGAGTGGAGTCTGGAGTTACTTACATTTAACTTTATCTTTTTTGAGAAGTTATGGGTTTCAGAAAGGACACAAAGGAAATATGGTTGTGTCAATCACTTTGACTTCATGCCCTTGCCCATCTAGGGTCACCTCTGCTTGACTCCCAAATATACATCTGTCAATAATTTCAGGCATTACTATTATTAATAATATTATTTATTTATGTATTTACAATGGAAAAAGCCGAGATAAATATTACAAGCAAACTTTCTCAAGTGCTATTTCAAATAGTTGTGAGGAATGACAGAAATGTTAACAGTTTGTGCATCATTAACATCCCTTTATTCTCCTCAGTGGCTTGTGGAGCCTTCTGTTTCCTTTGGCATACCTTATACACATTGCAATTAATTAACAACCAATTGATTTAATGTTCAAATTGCCCCAAAGATTTGAATTCCAGACCGCCTCTTACTCAGTTCTTATTCCCTGGCGTACTTCTAAGAATGTGCAGATTAATCCAATCTGGGTCATATGAATTTTCTTACTGTACTATTCATCATTTTTATTTTATTTTTTTTAAAAAAAATCTGAACAGAATTTGCTGCCATAGACAATCCCTCCAATTATTTCCTTAACATGTGCTATGTTGAACAAGAATGATGAGTTAAGAACAATGGGTGCTAAAAGGTTCTGTGGTCTGAAAAGCCATAAATGTTATTACTATTGTCCATGCTGAGATTGAGTCCATATTAATGAATCATTCCATTTCTTCCTATGAAAAAACGTACATGACAGATTTCTTTCTTCTAGAAAACACGATGTATGGTTTTTTTTCCTAGTTTCTTAGTTCTCAAGCATTGATAGCTTGTGTGCTTTGCTCCATCACTGTACTGTATTGGATATATCAGTTTAGCTCCAAACAAATATTAATATATTCCAGACCATGTTCATATTCCTTTCACTAATTGTTCCATTTAAATTTATCTTCAGTTAGCATTTTGACATCACATATATTTAAACTCTGCAGGCTACAAACCTGTCTGTATAAAAGCAGATTGCTAAGGGGAATTTGTCAACAGCAGACAAGTATGGTAATGAAGGTGGAAATAAAAGACTAATACCTGATAAAATCCACTTGAAATTTTTTTCCCCTCACATCAGGAACCTACAGTTCTAAATCTTTTTAACACTTATTGTATTATTTTCCTATTACAAGCATAACTAAAAAATAACTAGACAGAAACATGGGATATCAAAATTTCAGCAGTAAAATACGTCCTTATCTAAACACGAACTACCATACAGAAAGAAAAAACTTATATTAAATAATGAACCTGCTTTCTCTGGATTTCAAAAGAAGGACCTATATAAATTATTTGTGCAACAATAGCACTGTGACCAAATGTACAGCTTGGATCTCTACTAAAAAAATTCCAAAAATTAAACAAAAGAAACCATTTTTAAAGGTGATAGGGCTCAGAGGGATTTATTAATGCACATCTTTCAGAGATATTCTTCCTAGTACAATGCAAGCACTCTGTTAGCACAGATTTCCAAATTATATTTAATTGGACAATTATTCAAAGTGAAAAACCTTACACAGTAAACTAAGAAGGTCCTTAATAAACACCTTGTCTCTTCAAGAAAAACAGAGAAGTCATTTGCTGACCCAAGAGGCACAATTTTGTCTTTGGTAAATTTATTTTAAAGTAATTGCCGACTTCGGGAGTAACAATTTTTAAAGAAAAACTTGGTTCTCCCTGGCAGAATAATAAATTGCCTTCTGCCCTATATGAAGGCCTAATCACATTAGAAAGATGTACATTTAGTTGGTGGAAGCAAACAGGGGCTGTATTTCACCTGATCCACAAGCCCAATAAAACTCATTAAGTGACATATTGCTTTCCCCTCTCTCTACATCACCGCTGAATTAGGGAGGGGAAGCCAGTGGTAATTTACTGGCTAGTTTTACATTGCTATCTCTGTCCCTTGGAAAGAAAAGAGCAAGCTATGCATATTTATAGTCATTTGTAGAGTCCCAAAATAATGTATGGTGATTAACCCCAGGAGAAACCTTGAGACAAGAGATGCTAAACTGGGGCCTGTGGAATCACCTTTAGATTCTAGATAAACCAAGGTCAAGTTGCTGGGGGGAAATATCCTGTTTTCTATTGGCAAACTGGAGGTATATAGAACCCCCTTTCACCTCCAGGACATAAGGTGAGGTGTTACCCCCCGTTGATAGGGCTCGCAACTTGGGCGTCCTCCTGGACTCACAACTCAACTTTGAAGATCATATAGGAGCCGTGACCAGGGGAGCTTTTGCCCAGGTTTGCCTGGTGCGCCAGTTGCGACCCTACCTGGACCGAGATGCCCTACACACAGTCACTCATGCGCTCGTCACCTCCCATTTAGACTACTGCAATGCTCTCTACATGGGGCTGCCCTTGAGGACCACTAGGAGGCTTCAACTGGTGCAGAATGCAGCCACACGAGTTGTGATGGGGGTTTCCCGATACTCCCATGTAACACCTCTACTCCGTGAGCTGCATTGGCTTTCGGTTGCCCTCCGGGTGAGATTCAAGGTGCTGGTAATGACCTATAAAGCCCTAAATGGCTTGGGTCCGGGATATTTGAGGGAACACCTGCTGCCAGCATCAAGCTCCCTTCATCCAGTGCGCTCGCAGAGAGAGGGTCTTCTCAGGGTGCCGCCGGTAAAAGATTGCCGGCGGATAACACCCAGGGGGAGGGCCTTTTCTGTGGGTGCGCCTGCCCTCTGGAACCAGCTGCCCATGGAGCTCAGGACTAACCCTGACCTACGTTCATTCCGCCGAGACCTGAAGACTTGGCTCTTTGAGCTCTCTGACCCAGGCTGAGAATTTTAACTGGGTTTTATTTTCAGTGATAATTTAATCTTTTATTTGTCTTTTAACTTTGTATTTTGTATTGGTATGATTTTAAAATGCCCTGTAAACCGCCCTGAGTCCTTCGGGAAAGGGCGGTATATAAATCTAATAAAATCTAAATCTAAATAAGAATCATTGTTCTTCTACATAGCTAAGATACCCAAATCCTTTTAAACAAACTGGGCTAATGCACATTCAGGGAACATACAGAGGAAACCATTTTTGCAGCTCCCTCAAAATGCCATTCAGTGAACACCTGAGACAGGTCCCTCCACTTTAAAATGTACACCTGGTGGGCTTTGGAGACCTAAGCAATAACCCAGAGACATAAACCAATACATAAAGCAAATGGCCAGTATCAGCATACTGGCACATCTGGTTTCTGAACAAAATGCTTCTCTACTTCTTCCAGGCCCTCCCCATCACTTCTACTCCAGATGCTGAAGCAGCATGCATGTACAGTATTGGGTCTCTTAAAATCTAGATCAGCTTCAAGCTCTATGGAGGAAAATAATGTACCTGATTTATCTGATATGGATCAGCTTCCGTAATATGGCTTATGTATTTCAGTCCCTCTTTGGCACCTGCGAAATGTAAGTGGAGAATTAAAGCTGTATTTTTACAAATATTGATTAAGTCAGTTCTTAGTGAGCTAAAAATACTTCAGCCAATCTTTTGCTTAGGCCAACATAAATGTTCAGATGTATTTAAGTTTTTAGCGGCATCCATTGTCATCTAAGAGATCCCTCCAAAATACTTTGCTTTGTTCTCATTCTGAGATTATTTCTATCTTCCTTGATACCTTAAGCATATTTTCTTTAGATTTTTTAATACATATCCTCTCATTTCACATTTTCAAAGGATTATATCTTCTAATTAACCATATTTTCCCTTTTAATGCATGTGCATCAGAAGGGGTTGTGTAAGAGACAAATGTTATGCTGTACTCATTGCTCGATTTTATATTACACTGCTTCAACTTTGAGAATTTTCCTTTGTTACAGGGAATTCCTTAGTGCCCCTGGTTAAAGATATAAAAGAAATCTACCATGGATTTCATTGAAAACGAAAATGCATGATCCGTCAGGCAGAGATTGTCATAGCATAGAAATAAAATAATCCCTTTGTGTCTATTTTCTTTATTCAAACGTTGGCAAATAGAAGTGTTTAATGGGGAAAATGCAGTAAAAAGTATACATATAATATATCTTACTTTTATGCCTATGCTTATCTAGAAGCAAATATTATGAGACAGTTGAATTAAAAAAAACTATGCTGGAAACTGAATTAGAAAAATGTGTATGTTGAGACACATACAGACATTTTAGTATACTAGGTAAAAGAAAGTAACAAAAAATGTAAAATGACTGACTTACATATGCATTCCAGAAGGTGATGAAAATTGTTTTTTAGTGTTTTTCAACTAAAATGAGAATGTGATAAGGTTCTACTGCCCAGGAAATAAATTCCAGACTTCTCCCCAATAAAAAAGTGTTCCTTTTTATTTATAGATTGGATCTACAAGAACTGTGTAACTGATTTTCGGCTAGGCTTTTTAATTTTTAATTAAGGCTTGTTCTTGGTGGCATTTAAATCCACCATACTTTATGACCTGAGATGAGTCGGGGAAGGAATACAACACTCATCACTAGTTATCATATAGTAAGGCTCTGCAAAAGTTTAAATGCGTGCACATCTTAAATGAACCTTCACCACTATCAAAGTAGATTCAGGAACCAAAGTAAAGATTCATTTCAAAGCAGCAAATTGAATCAGGTGGTATCAAAGTGTTTTGTAGTCATTCAAAGTCCACTGTAGGTCCAGGGGATGTTCTGCTGCTTCTGGGATGCTAAAAGCAATATAACATGCTGTTACTTCTTTTCAAATATGGAGAGTGCAGAGAACTGAGTGGTGAAATGAGCTCTCTGGTACTCACATGATTATCCAGCCAATGAGTTTTATCAACACATGAGAGCAGCTTTGGGGTGGCAAAGCTAACATTCATTTTCACAAATTTCATGTCAGAGCATGTACAGAGATAACCCAGGAGTAAACACAGTAAACAGCGGTCTACAGTAAATGGTGGTTTATCTTACACTATCCACAATATCATACACCAGGAACAATATACATACACCTGCTAATACAGCAGGATCCAACAAACCACAGTTACAGCAGGAAACAAAAGAGAGAGAACACAGCAGCAGAGCCTTCCTTTTATACAAAGGGTCTTAAAGAGACACAGACCCTGCTGGTTCTTAAAGGGACATAGACTCTGCTGAGTCATTCCCATCGTTACATGATACATCTTACATTACATCAGCTGGTTAGCTTTTAAATCATTACCTTGACATTTCACCTCCTTTAATTGGCCCAGTCACAAGCTTCAGCTTCTTATTTGTTGTTCTAAACAAACACATCTGGGCTGGTCTTCCCAATACAACTGGGTGCTCACCTCAGTTGTTAACACCTAGAATATGAGCCAAAGGCTGACTACTCTGGAGCATATACTTAAGTCAATCCTTACTTTGAATTTGGCATGACTGGGGTCAATGTTTCCAGTCATTCCACAATGTAAAAAGGGGCCCAGCTAATATTTATGTTTGGCTCAAATGTTTGCTGCTTTTAAGAATGGGAGTAGGACAGGGATAGGACTACAAATGTCATTTTCTCTTTTTCTGTAACCTGCTTCTGTGGCATTGCATCTCACAGCTCCAGCCCACTTCAGGCAAGCTCTACTAACAAATCAACAAGTCAGCAAGTCTAATACAAATGACCCAACAATGGCAATGTGTTCTAGACTACTTAATGCCTCACCTAAGTCAGTGAAGACAGAACATTAACCAGTGAGTGAGCAACCTTGCCAAAGAGCAATGCCAACACTCTTAGCACCCAAAAATCCTCCGCAAGTCAGTGATCAATCACCAGAGGTCAACCTTTTCATTGTGCCCTGCCTAGCTTAGCATCCTATTGAAGTAGCAATTAACTGATCCTTCTCAAGAGAAGTATACCTTGCTGATCAACTGGACCAAACCACCTTTGTTGGGAAGAGTTCAAGTGAGTCTTCATTCCTGGTGATTCCCTGGACAAGTCCTGTGTTAGAATCCATTTATATCACATTCATAAATGTATGTTTAAAATATTGTGCCTCCCCCTGGATTCTGCCATCTTCTGAGGGGGAAGGAGAAGAGGTGTATTCAGCCTGCCTGTAGGCTATCTTCAAAGACCAAGGAAAACCTTTTGAACTGGGGACAACAAGGGGGAGGGTTAGGGAAGAAGGGATCTGGGCTGTATCTCCATTTGAAACTGAAAGGAAGAAAGCAATAGCAATAAAAAGCATGAGAAGATTACCCTTTCCAACGGAAGGGCCTGACACCTGAGTTTAAATAATGTGAGTCTGACCAAATGGGGTTGAAGGGAGGGAGTTGAAACGGAAATCCTTTATATAGTATCAAAATGTAACACAATGCCAAATCCTGTTTTGTATTCCCACAATCGACTACATCTTAGTAAATTCTCCTTTTTGGACAAGCCTGGTTCCAAGAGTTCTTTATTTCCTAAGATGTGAATTGGGGTGGGTCCTGACATCCTGCAATTTTCTTTCCAGGCATGAGAGGGAGATACCCAACTGGATTTGCATCAGGGGCATGCCTAAAACTTATATGATTTAAAGCTTGGTGACTTTGAACCACTATACCTGGTGTCCAAATGCAGTTATCAGAGGTAGAAATATAATTTTACACCACAAGATCATGTAATTTATTGCTAATGTTTTATATTGTATCTCCACCACCCAGAGTTTTTGACAGATAGATGAGAGACCTTACACATTCTATTAATAAAATAAATAATAAATAAACTGGGTGTTCTTTGGTGTCTTATGAAGCCTAGTATGTCAGAAAAACAAAGAGCTTATTTTAAAAACATTTTTGAACACTTCTCTCTTTGCCTTGATTCAGTATAACCTAAGTTTTTTGCTGGATAATTTGGAGGCAGCTGTGCTGTACTTCCTCAGTTCTATTATCTCTGCCTCAAAAGAGGTATGGAGGGAATATTTCAAATATAGACTGTGGCAAAATCCTTAAAAGTACCCAGCTGAAACTTGGGAAGGTTAATGTCCTATAAAGTTTCTATTACCACGGCTATTTTATCTCATTCTGCTAAAAAAAAATGAAAATTCTTGAAGTGTTTGGATGCTTTTCCATTATACCTTGTAAATGATTTTTTTTTCAAAATTAAAAGTCAGATCTCAAAATGGTTCAAATCAAAGCAGTTTGTCCCTGAATTTTGTATCATGGATTTAAATTGAACTATGTTTTCTTGGCATCTGACATTCAAACTGAACCAAAGCTAATTTATGTTACGTATTTTTTCTCTTTATTCCCATTTTATGTTAAAACAAAACAGCATGTTCTGTTTTAGACACAGTTGCTTGAGATAACATAATTCTAGGTTAGCTTATGGCAGAGGGAAAAGGTTGGAAATGGAGCTCCTTTTTCATCCTCGGAATCTGCTGACACATTACAGAAATTTAGCAGGAAATCTCCACCCAAACGGCATGATGTTCCACTGATTTGGGATGGGAAATAAAATCAAAGTAGCCATATTAAAACTTTGTAAATCTGAACATAGTTTAAAATGAAGGATAATTTCCCCAATATCCTTAAACCCAAGTTGCTTCCACCTGCACAATAACATAATGTCCTTGTCACTCACTGCTGAAAATAATAGTAGTAATAGTAGTAGTAATAATAAGTCAAAAAAAAATCCACCATGTCTTTAAGGTTTTGATATATTCTTTTTAAAAGTTATTTTAAAAGGCCACAGAGTCGGCCTCCTCAGGGTTCCGTCGGCTAGGCAATGCCGGCTGGCAACCCCCAGGGGGAGAGCCTTCTCTGTGGGCGCGCCGACCCTCTGGAATGAGTTGCCTCTGGAGCTGCGGACGGCCCCTGACCTTCAGTCCTTCCGCCATGACCTGAAGACATGGATGTTCCAACAAGCGGGCCTGGACTGACTATGGTTTTAAATTTGGTTTTTATTGGGTTAAATTGTCATTTATTTATTACATCCATTGTTTAATTTTTTTTAAAATTTTGTACTTTATGTTTTTTAATTTTTTATTGTTGTAAGCCGCCCTGAGTCCTTGGGGAGAAGGGTGGCATATAAATTTAATAAATTTCTCAATCTCAATCTCTTATAGGAGTCTGTTTTCATTCTCCATTGTTGTTATTTTTTCCCCCAATTGCTCTTTATCAGGGCTGATTTGATAATTTAAATAGGCAAGGCCACAGACAATTATCCTTTTTAATAACTCCATCTTTGTATCTATATCTATATCATCTTTACCTTTAAACACATGTTAAGTTAGTTCATTATCTTCATTATTACTTATAAGTGGGGGATTAAATAAATAAAAGCAGGAATAATATGTGGATAGTTTTAACTTACTGACTTTTAATAAAAGTCATCAAGCCTCATATAATCCAGCTTTAAATACATGTCTTAGTTTGCAATTTGAATTAATTTTCCCAGGAACATTCTAGCTGTTTCTCTTCTCCAAGGACTTCCAAGGCCAGAATAGCTATACCACAACCTAAAAGTGGCATTCATCAAGATGAAATCTCTGTACCTATTCTAAGCATAACATTTGTACTGAAGGTTATGATAACTGTTGAATGCCGAGAAGATGTTTTAAATAATACGCAGGGGGAACCTTCCATTTTAGATGTTTTCATTACTAACACTGACAAATCTTATGGGGAAAGGGCCCATAAGAGTAATGAAGAGTTGAATAGCGCATCTCATCTGCTAGGTTTATCTTTCCCTTTCTCCTCCTCTATTGCTCTGAGACACATGGTTCCCAAATTTCTGCCTGCATTGAGCAGATTTAAAGACCAGCCTACACAATTATACGTTCACATAGGTTGTAATAAATCAACAACAGCCAAGCCCTGACAAGATGATGGGTGTTGACAGATTAAAAACGATATACGTCTGTGCTTAACACTTCAAAAAAAAAAACCCAGAAGCTTTTATCAGATATTCTGCTTTTAATCAAAAAATTGCCTCCTTCAGCATGGGCTCACCTAATTTCACAAAGGAGTCCTCCTTCACAAGGGAACCTTGCCACATACAATTCCCTGCCTTATTTACAGCTGAATAGCACGCAAAACAAAGTGGCGGCAACAATAGAGGCAAGTCTTCTGTTCACTTCACTGGTAGAAGATTCATCTATAAACTGCTATTTTAGCATTCCAAAAGAAAAGAACTAGTGAACACAAGTACTAATTATCTGGTTATCTCTCATGGAAAATCCAACATCTCCTTCCAATTAATTCATATAAAGTACAATCCACCAAAGGGTTTCCCAATGCAAACCCACTTGGTTAATTAGGAACTGTGAAAAAAACTCCAATAAACCTTCTGCAAATATAAAGTATTAGCAGCAAGGTAATCATACTACGGGGAAAAGTACAATTGTTTCATACAGGGATGGGCTTGGGGACCATTAAGAACAACAGAGGAAAAAGCAGGTCAGATTCATAGACTGAGTAGGGAAAAAGCTGGTCAATTCTTTGGGATGCTTTTTGCTTCAGCCTCTCAAACCATCATTGTTAGATTTTGGGATGTCTTCAAAAATTATCTTTATAGCCAAGGATTTATTGTTCCTTGAATAATTAATTTAAAAAGACAAAATAAAGTTCTGATGGCACCCAGATCTCAGCAAAATAACTTCAGTAAACTAGCAACCTTGTCTTGGATAACCTTGGATATATTGTTACAACTTGATCTTTGAAATGTGTTAACTAATACTTGATTGTATCCTTTTCAAAGAAGAACAATTGTATTATTTGGCCTGTTTTGTGTTTAAAAATGTTTTAACAATTGCAAATCATTCAGAGTTGCTGGGAGTCAGGTAGCATATAAATTTCTTATTATTGATCATCGCACAGTAAGCCAGATGTTCAGACTGGATTTGGCATTTTTGTCTATCGAGTCCTTACCAAGGACCTGGGATAATAAATAAATAAATAAGCAGATGTGGATGTTTGAATTGATGGTATTACAGATATCGTTGCAGGATGGAAGCTGTTCCTAGTAAGGCTGCCTTTTGCAATTGACTGATGGCGAATTTGTCAATGCCAATGGTGTCCAAGTGGTGCTCCAGTTATTTTGGGATTGCACCCAAGGCGCCTATTACTATTGGTATTACCCTTGCTTGCATTTGCCACAGTTGTTCTATTTCTATTTCTATTTTGTTATTCTGCTCCAGTTCTGTCTTCTATTCTGCTATCTCCAGCCACTGCCACGTCCACTATCCAGACTTTTTTGTCTTTCTTATTGACAATTGTTAAGTCCGGGGAGTTATGTGGCAGGTGTTTATCTGCTTCAATTCTAAAGTCCCAGAGCAATTTAACATTTTAATCATCATCATCATCATCATCTACAAAACAATGTGAAATCACAGCTGCCAATTCTTTAGCAGTGTTGGCCTTCTTATGCATCAAGTTCTTCCCAAGAACCTAGGATGTTGTATTTTATTTGTGTAGTATATGTATAGCTCAAAGCAGTGTGGTATTTTGCAATAGACAAATGAAAATTTTGTCAATGGACAGCTAACTGCCACCAAAGATTCTCTGATATGCCACCAAGTGTGCTGGTAATCACTAGGACCACCACAGCTTATTTATGTTGTTGTTGTTGTTGTTGTTGTTGTTGTTGTTGTTGTTATTATTATTATTATTATTATTATTATTATTATTATTATTATTATTATTATTATTATTATTATTATTATTATTATTAAAGTACCCCTTGCCTTGGACCAGAAGTTGGCTCTCACTTAAGTTGAATTCAGGTCCCAGCAACATTCTTAAAATAAGTTTCATAAATATGTCAATGCTGGATGTCCTGTTGTAATATTTAAACAAAGTATGAAATGTTTAAACAAAGAGCTGTGGTGGCGCAGTGGTTAGAATGCAGTACTGCAGGCTACTTCTGCTGACTGCCGGCTGCCAGCAGTTTGGCAGTTCAATTCTCACTGGCTCAAGATTGACTCAGCCTTCCATCCTTCTGAGGTCAGTAAAATAAGGACCCAGATTGTTGGGGAGCAACATGTTGACTGCTTAGAGATGGCTTTAGCACTATGAAGCATTATATAACTCTAAGTGCTATTGCTATTGCTATCACCTCTTCTTTTCCCCTCGGAAATTTTATTAGATCGTTTTCAATGTAGGGTCTGGTAAGATTGGGTATGTTTTGCTCTTCTCTTTCTTTTTCTATCATTCCTCACGTACTGTATACTTTAAGTGTAAATCAAATCCTCAAAGTCATGGACCTTCTTTAAAAAATAGAGCATGACATAAGCAGTTTCCAGACTTGGATCTCTCATTATAAAATGAAATTCCAGTTTTCAGACAGACCTGTCTCTGTCTCCTCTGTAATGTTGAAGAGGTCATTAATTAGGGACAATCTAGATGGAAAATTAGGCTGTATTATGATAAATGTCACTCACATTTATTTAACCAATTTATGGAAGCAGTCATTGAGAGTTTGAAGCATGTGATGTGTAGCATTCTGGAGATAATAGATGTGATATGCCATAGTTATCACTACAATATATTTTCTGTTCATCTGAAATCTTTAGGCTCTTTAAGATGATTAAGTTCAAAAAGCATTAGTGGGTGTGCATGTATAAATGTTAATGGTTGAGCAAATATTTTGCTAATGGTACAGTTTGATGTTGCAGTCTTGGGAAAGTAAATGTTTAGAACTCATCATGAAGTTCATAAAAATCTGCTTCTGAGTAATTATAGTTTTAGAAGGGTTTAATTATGATTTTAAATGTTTTTATTGGTTTTAGTGGGACTTTGACTTGGACACAATTTAATTCTTTTTTAATATTTGTATTTATTTGTATTTTATTGTTAGCCGCCCTGATGTGTAACAAGGAAAGAATGGCTGACATTTTTCTCAAACCTTATTTGCAGTTACAGTATTAACCCATTTCTTCACTAGCAGTAAAATCACTACTCCAGGGAGGATAGTGTAGTTAGAGGGATATAAAGATCCACAAAAGTCCTTTTGATGTTTCTGTTATCTGTGATGGGCCATTCATGCAACTTAAATCATCTGCTGAGCTTTACTCATATCACAGTGATAAAAATACATATATAAGCAGCCTTGTCACCGATCAAGTACAACAAGGGTAAAAATCATGAAAACAATACAATGAAAAGGAAATACTTGCAGCTCATCTTGAATCTAAACAAATATTTAATTATACTTGATGCTAAATCTTGTCAAACACCAAATGTTAATGCCGTTCGAATATAGAGAAATGCAGATAATAATTTCTTTCAGTGGGGACTTAAGTCACATCCTTTCCTAGCAGAAGAAAGCTCTAGGCTTTGAATCTTTATCTTCAAGAGAAGCTGATTCCATTGCAAAGTGTGCAGCGACATAAGATAAAAATGACTTTAGATGACTGCTTACAATAATTTTAAAATGCAATGTATTTGTCCACCTGAACTAACAGGCAAAAAAGAAAGAGGCTCCGTGTATGTGTATGTGTGCGCGCACACACGTTGATATTATATTGGCAGAATAAATGCAGCATGAAAACTGGATGAAACTCTTCTAGCAATGGTTTTATATGCATGCTACATTGGTTCTATCACAGTGAATCAAAGCGTTTCATAATTCTAACACCTCCCCGAGGGGCAGAAGCAAACTTTAAAAGATATAGTAGGAACATGCCAAGTACCTATCCTTGATGACAAAAACATTTGAGACTATCCTATTACTACAATTGATGAATATCTTATTATCAGCAACATGGGGGTGTTGATATATCTCTTTATCCACTTCCTTTAAAATCCATTTTAAAGTCACCTGATTTCATCCTACTGGTGGACAAAGATTGATCTAATTATCTTCGCATTGATACTACCATACTATGTAATGGCCTCAGTAAGATACAACTTTTTTAAAACCTTGAAACAAATGAGTGCATATCCATGAAGAATCATATGGGAAAGAGTTGAAGGTTGGGTTCTGTAAAAAAAAAATGGCAGACCTCTGCTTTCTCTGGCATCCCCTTTAGGAATATATAAACTTCAGTATTGTAGAGAAAAATCTTAAAACAAGTAGGCAGCTCTGTGAAAGAATCAACATATTTCACTCTGACAATTGCAACATTTCGTGTGCTGGTTAGGTAATATTTGAAGTTCTGAAATTTTGATAGTCTCAAAACAGAATTGATGCCATCTCGAGGCAGAGCACTGTAAGGGAGTCCCTTCAGATATCCCAGAATGTTTTCGTTGACTTGACAGTGGTTAGACAAAGCCTCATTGCAGCCATTGGTCCAACAATTTTTTTTTATCAATTTCTGATAATAAAACTATATTTTCTTAAAATTCCACTGAATTAAAAAAAAGAGAAAAAACTGCATTGGCACATGGAGAAAACTTATCTCTGGACTGATAAAGATTTTATTTATTTTATTTATTTATTTTATTTTATTTTATTAGATTTATATACCGCCCTTTCCCGAAGGACTCAGGGCGGTTTACAGGGTATTTAAAACAACCAGTACAAAAGTTAAAAACAAATTTTAAAAGTTTAAATCATCCCTAAAGTTAAAAAACCCCAGTTAAAAATTCTCAGCCTGGGCCGGAGAGCTCAAAGAGCCAGGTCTTCAGGTCCCGGCGAAATGTGCGAAGGTCGGGGGCAGTCCTAAGCTCCATGGGCAGCTGGTTCCAGAGGGCAGGTGCACCCACAGAGAAGGCCCTACCCCTGGGTGTTATCCGCCGACAGTCTATTATTGGCGGCACCCTGAGAAGACCCTCCCTGTGGGAGCGCACTGGACGAAGGGAGCTTGATGCTGGCAGCAGGTGTTCCCTCAGATATCCCACACCCTCATATTAGTTTTGCCATATGCATGAAAGTTTCAGAATAATCTCTTCATCTATATTCAACATGGAAAATCTTCTTTGGCCTCCTGTGCGAAGGGGTCAAAGGAGCTTTTAGGCTCCTATTTTTAGAAAGCCCGTCCTATCCTCCTCACCCCTATGTGAAGCAAACATATTTTTCATTCATGTACAGAGAAGGTAGCAGACAACACCCTGATGAATAGTCTTAATCTGTCAATCACCAAGTGACCATTTTCACACATGGATGTCTATCTTTAATAGATTTCTGCAATGGGCATGAGTTGATTTCTAAGATCTTTTCTAACCTTTATATTCTGTGCATCTATGGTTTGATTTTGAAAGGGACTCAGCATATTCAAGGAGGATCAAGCTGTCAAAGGCTATTATATGAGATGACTATTTCCTACTTCCTGAATCTCAGGCAGACTGCCATGAATAATATGACCCAGGGAGCAATATGCTTTTGAGCTTCCTTAATTTATGGTTGGTTACTTGATGACATCAAAGTCTGGGCCTGATGGGATTTGAGGGTAAGGCATTCTTTTTAGGTCGCTACAGTGAACTGAATGAACTGAAAGGGTTTATTGTTTATTGAATAGCAGCATTTTTAATGGACAGAAGCTGATTTTATTTTTTAGAAAAAAGATAAAAGAGTCAGTATTTGCATACAGTGCTGAACAGAATGCATTTCAAATGCAACAGTTTGCAGGATAAGGCATCAAGAAAGAATGAGGCATGGGATGATAATCTGTCATGTATAACTGTTTGCCAAATATTGTATGGTATCCTGAGAGAACAAATAACTAGGAGCTTTTTAAGATGTTTAGGATATAGTCCTATCATTCTTTGGATGATAGCTGAGGGACCATAACATTTTTCAACTCCCCTTTGCCTTGAGGTTGGAGGAAGAACACCGATCTCAGAAGATAGATCAAATTTCCTTTATCCCACCAATAGCAGAAATATCAACAGGCCTTATCTTCTCGTCTCTGAACTCAAGGTTCAAGAAAGTGGAAAGGAACACATTTGTGGAGAGGTGAACTGGATCTTTGAGATATTTAATAGGGAGATTTTATACCAAGGATGTAAAAGCAATAATATTTTCCATAATTTTCAACAGAAGTGAAAAAGATTATAATCCCAGGAAGAAGAAGAGGGCAATGTAGCTCTTCTTTTCCTTCTGTCTTTCTGGCTTGAGTCCAAAGACATTTTCAATTCTAATGTCTGGGTTTTTCAAACAAAGCGGCTGGATTGTAATGTCCAAATGCCGTCGTATGTAGTTGCATTAATCTTGGTGGGACTTGAGGTCTGTGAACCTCGGGTGTAATTAAAGGTTGAGTGATTGATTGATTTTATTACGTATATACACTGCTGGATTCAACAAAAATGACTCCCAGCTGCATTGCTTTTCATCCTTGACATAATTGGGGAGAAAACCATAATTCAGAAATAAGAAGCTCATCAGAGAGAAAAGTCTAACTTTGGTTCTGAATGTGTTTCTTGCATATAAACTTACTTTGTTTTCAGAGCTGCAAGCTAGCAGTCCTTCTTTATCATGACCATAAGTGGCACTTTCTGATCTACAACTCTGAGCCATTAAAATATATCATGACATCATTGTTTGTACTTGGCTTACCTGCAATTGTAAATTTGCAATTATGCAACTTCCCCAAAGTGGATCACCCTTAAGATTCTAAACCTTTCAAAATGCAAAACAAACAACACCCATTCTCCCACTTGATATGATTTATTTGTCCTAAATTAAACCAGGAAGGCATGATACCTGGCTATTTAACAAATAACAGGGTTTTTTCCCTGAAAAATACTTTACATCAAACTATTTTCAAGACAAAGAATTATGACTCTGGTCACGTTCTCATGAAAACCAAATTGTGCAGAAGGCAAACAGATAATAGATTTGCATTTTGGAAAGCTGAATGTTGTGTATAAATTTGATGGTTAAAGAGTGCCATATTTAAATTACAAAATGTACAAAACCTGGCATGCACATTCAGTCCATAATTCAGAGTTTTGTGTTTTAAAGACATTTGTTTCCTTTCCAGAAGGAATTGATTGCAATCAATGTTAAGCCAGTCTCCTTATTAAAGACACATGCAATACATTTGGACAGATGTGGATCCTTCAGCGAGCAATATTAAGTTTCTATTTCTTCAGGATCATACTGGGCCATGGACCTACTCATGCACTGTAATTATTATATGCTGAGTTCTAAGCAAGTATGAAACTCTTTTAAAAGTGACGGTCAATAAAATTATGAGATATTTAGCAAAAGCCCCTAAAATTACTATAATTACGTAGCATTTACCAATTTATAGTAAGAATGGTACTCATCACAAACACTATTCAACAGATATACTGGCTTGTTCCTTTCTTGCTTAAATGGAAAATTAAGTAACTAGGAATGTTACTAGGAGATTCTTAGTCATCCAGGTCATGTTTGTCTCAAAGGTGGTTTTTTTCCCCCAAAAGACAATTGGACTTCTTTGTTTTTTCCTTGAAGATGTTTCCAGTTGCCTGGGGGGAAAAGCACCTTTGAGACAGTTTAGAAATCATGAAGAGTCAACAATGACTTATAGCCCCACTTCCCCCACTACTCCCTTCAAAGTGGGAAAAACAATCTAAAAACTGATCAGCAAAGAATTTTTTTCACTGCTGACCATGTTCTTTCCCAATTAAGCAGTAGTTTATCCTTAATGGATAATCAGATACAGATTTCAGAACTAAGGAAGAATTGAGATGAGGGACATCTTGACATTTGAGCACTGAAGAATACTTGTTTCACTGGATTCATGTCGTCCTAAATAGAGAGCTCTGGAGGCAATGGTAGACGGGTTTCAACCTCCTCCATCTATTTAGTTAGCACTAACCAGTAAGTCCTAAAGCTGGTGGCACGCAGAATTCCAAATGCTAGGTAGATCTCACTAGAAGATTTGATATCTAAGGGATTTACAGATATGTCATGGGACTGAAAGGGCAAGGCCCGGTCACATTTTTCCAAGTCAGTTGCCCAACTGTGAAAAGGTGCTCAGAGTAAAATTGTACTAATAGTTTGAAACTGACAGCAAGAAGAACATCTAGAAAAATGGGCCCATATTGATAAGTTGTTTGCAGGAAGCTAATTTGTTAATCTTTATAGAGTAATAAATAAAATTGTGTTGTTTGAATTTAATTTAAATCCCCCACCTTCGGGAACTCCAAAACTGTGTTCAGGCTTCACTTTCTGGCATAGAGCAAATGTTCTATCTGACATATTGTAAGACAAACAGTGCTAATTCCCATTTGACATAAAGTTGTATTGAATATGGAGGTGGACATGTATTTAATTAAGATACCCAGAGCTTTGTGATCTGTTCCTGAATCTTAAAAGTTAACTTTATTTTACTGTGACTTTCTAGAATTAAAATTCAGCACTCTTGGCTCAGATTTTCCATGTGCATATTTCAAATTCAGAGAGAAGTTTGAATTAAAGCTGATATGTGGACATTATTCATTGCTAAGACATATCATGAATGCCCTAAAGAAAGGTCAAAAGATTCTAAAATGTAGAGGCATTCTTATTGACATCTGCTCCAGAATAATGAATAGAACTCAAGTGAATTATGGGATCCAGAGGTAGAAAGTAGATACAATTAGTAATTGTTCTGATAATTTTGTGACAAGGTAAGTAGATAAGTTCTGTTGTGAAAAATCAACCATTCGGTCATATTATTTATGCAGATGATACTAGAAATTTAATAATGGGCAACAGCTAGCTACATGTGGAAGAGGCAAAACTTTTTATGGCACTGCTAAGAGGACAATACCAGAACTCTTTAAACAGTGGGAGGATAAGTGCTTTGGAGAAATCAGATAGGTGTTTAGCTGTTGCAATTTCTTATGATTCTCCTTCCTTTTGGGTAGGTACCAAATACTGCTAGGAAAGCAATACAGTACATACAAGGAGAGCAATATATGCTACCATATGTGGGATAGGAGAGAATTAATCTGCCTGATATAGAAAAATCAATGGCCCACAGGCATTCCTTCCCCCATTTTGTCCAACTGGTCAACCTGCTGATCTAAGGAGTACTTTTATCCCAAAAGAAAGAGAAAAGAGGGAGAGAGTTTTCCCTTCATTTGGAACTAGAATGAGCAGGGTATATCGTTTCTTCATTTCTGATATCGGAGAGTTGGAATTTTCCAATTGACCTGAAGGGCAGAACTGGAAGCGGAAAGCTGAGAAATAGAAGCACCAACAAGAGAACGGGAGAGAAAGGAAGCTCTACAGCGGCAGCAATAGAAACATTAAGGGGGGAAAAGAAGCGCTGTGGCTAGAACAAAGCCCAGTGGCAGTAAGGCCTAGAACAGGCCAGTAATTTGAGCCTTGGTGGAGCAGTGGGCTAATGCCTCCTTAAGTAACACCAGCTACCTGCAATTAGTGCAGGTTCGAGTCCCACCAGGCTCAAGGTTGACTCAGCCTTCCATCCTTCCGAGGTAGGTAAAATGAGGACCCAGATTGTTGGGGGCAATTAAGCTGACTTTGTAATAATGCCGCTTGGGGGGTGTATGAAAGCCCTAATAAGCAGGCATATACATAGAATGAAGGCTACTGCTAAGCTTGTAAGCCGCCCTGAGTCTTCGGAGAAGGGCGGGATATAAATGTAATAAAAAATAAATAAATAAATAAAAAATAAAATAAACTTACTGAGGAGGCCACAGCAGTGCCAACCCAGTTGAAGAGATTCAATGGTAGAAAGCAAGAATCAGGCAATGTTGGCCCAGGCAGCTTTCTGGAAGAGTTTGTTGGGAGTGCACAGTTGATGAGATCCCTGGGCACCTAGTTAGACCCAGCCACAGTGGTGGGCAGAGCAGAAAGGACATTTGTAGACCTCGTCAGTCAACTTCTAATACAGAATCAGGTAGAATGAAATTCACTATCACTGACAAGTAAAGAGTTGCTGGGTATAGCAGGATTCTAGGAAGGTTGCATGAGGAAAAGAAAAATATTACATGATTTTATTCAACCAAAGACTGATTCTGTCAGTCTGTTAGCCCATTTTTATACTATCAAAAATAGACTCTCAGTGTAGCAAAACAAGGGGGCAGGGTGGTGTTGACAAGGAAATTATAAGTCATAAATGGAAATCTAAAGTCGTAGCTCATCCAATCTCAAGTCTGAAGTCAAAATTTTTTACTTCAATCAAGTAAAAAAAAATTGCCTGCAATCCTGAAAACAACAGAGGGTGACAAATCATGAGGTTAGTTTGGGCTTTCTATAACCACTTGGCCAGATCTTTTTTAAAAAGCCAAAACACTTTTAAATATTCATACCCATTGGTGTTCAAGTGATACACATCCAAGTTAATTTTCTTCTTAAAGAGCTTGGTTAGTGAGATAGCAAGTCTCTAATCTTTTTTTTTTTACTTCTGACATAGAGCTGCCTGGCCAGTTACTTGTTGCAGAAATCAAGTGAAATGTTCCCTGCAGTTTTCTCTGTTGGGTGGAGATAATCTATTGCTACAAGAAATAAACTGCCTACAGACAGCTCTAGGCCTGAAGTAGCATCAACCTACCACCAAAAAAACAACAGCAAAATCTCCAACTGCTTCCAAAGGTCCAAACTTTTCCACTTTCTTTGTACAGATTAATTGCTGCTGTTGCTGTGGCTGATTTGCTAAGTTTTTTTTTTAATCCACAGAAAGAGCAACCAAATAAGGAAAGTCATTTCATTTCAACCTGTAGATAGTTTTGAACAAACAGGATGCAAAATATGTACACATGTGCAAAGGGAAGGAGCAATGTAAGCCCTATGGCAGTGGTGGCGAACCTATGGCATGAGTGCATGCACTCACGGGGCCGCAAGCACGCACATGCTGCAAATGGGGCAGGTCCGGTGCCTGAGTGATACTCACTAGCCCTGCCCCCTTCTTGCGTGGTGCAGCACTTTGTATCTGCAACCTGTGGCATGGCAGCAGCCATTTTTGCACCTTGCAACATGGTGGCCCATTTTTGCATCCCCGGTTTTTGCGTGACAGAGGCAGCACTCAGAGGTGCCTCCCTGAGGACACCACAATGCTGATGCGGCCCTGGCACTTTGCAATAAATAAGTGGGTTTTGGGTTGCGGTTTGGGCACTCAGTCTCTAAAAGGTTTGCTATCACTGCCCTATGGTCTGTGTTAGAATATCAAATTTCTAAATTGGACATTTTCTCCCTTTTAAAAATACGTGGTAAAACCTACTACATTTTCATTCAGAATCAGAACAGAGCTGGAAGGGACCTTGGAGGTCTTCTAGTCCAGCCCCCTGCTCAAGCAGGAGACCCTATATTGTTTCAGACAAGTAGCTGTCCAGTCTCTTCTTAAAAACCTCGAGTGATGAAGCACTCACAACATCTAAAGGCAAGCTGTTCTACTGATTAATTGTCTTCACTGTTAAGAAGTTTCTCCTTAATTCCAGGTTGCTTCTCTCTTTGGTCAGTTTCCAACCATTGTTTCTTGTCCTGCTCTATGGTAATTTGGAAAATAAATTGACCCCCTCCTCCTTGTGGCAGCCCCTCAAATATTGGAATACTGCTTTTGTGTCCCCCCCCCTAGTCCTTTTTTTGTCTAGACTGGCCAAACCCAAATCCTGCAACCGTTCTTCATTATGTTTTAGTCTCCAGGCCTTTAATCATCTTAGTTGCTCTTCTTTGCACTTTTCCCAAAGTCTCAATATCTTTTTTGTAACGTGGTGACCAAAATTGGATGCAGTATTCCAGATGTGGCCTTACTAAAGCTTTATAAAGTATACTAATAGTTTACACGTTTTTGATTCATTCTCAATTTTTTTTTCAATCCACTCATGGAAAAAGAAACTGATAATATTATGATCTACAAAACATGCTCCATGTATACACTTATGCCCATAGAAAACCCAGACTATAAATGCACCAAATGTAAACTAAATGAGTTACTAGAAGAAAAACTAAAGGGTCTAGAGGAAAGTCTAACCACTCTGAAACTCAACCTACAAAATGCATCAAGTGAGAGATCAAACAGGTTCCTAATTAATCTAGCCGACAACTTTGTTGTCCAAAAGGCAGAGGAGGGGACATCCATACTAGACTTAATTCCAACCAACAGAACAGAAGTGATAGAGGGAGTTGAAATTACAGGAACTTTGAGTGAGAGTGACCATGTCATATTGGAGTTCAATATAATGCAAATGCAAGTAATAGAATATAATCATACCAGAGTCTTAGATTTTTAAAATCTGATTTTAACAAACTCAGAGAGACCTTGGGAAAGATTCCTTGGATGAAAATCCTAAAGAGGAAAACAACTCAAGAAACTTGGGAAACTTTTAAAAATATGATCATAAAAGCCCAGTCCAGCACAATACCACTGAAAAAGAAAAACGAGAAACTCAGGAAGAAACCAGCATGTTTGCACAAAGATCTGTCTGATAAATTGAAATAGAAAAAGGATAAGTACAAAAAAATGGAAAGAGGGACACATAACTAAGGCAGAATGTCAGCAGATAGCCAGAATCTGCAAAGATCATCAGGAAAGCAAAGGCCCAGAATGAACAAAGACTTGCAACAAAAGTCAAAGATATTTTAAAAGTTTCTTTCAATATATAAATAACAAGAAAAAAATCAAGGGAATGGTTGGTCCACTAAAGAGAGAAGATAGCAAAGATGTAACAGGCAGTAGAGAGAAAGCAGAAATTAAAATAAGCAAGAAAATGGTAAGAGAACACCTGTCTGATCTTGATTAATATAAATCACCAGGACCTAACAGATTACATCCCAGAGTTCTGAAGGAGCTGGCAGATGTCATCTCAGAACCACTGTACCCTATCTTTCAAAAATCTATGACCAGATGACTGGAAAACAGCAGATGTGGTTCCCATCTTCAAAAAAAAGGTGGGGGGAAAACAGACCCAGGAAACTACAGGTCAATCAGCCGAACATCAATACCTGGGAAGTTATTGGAAAAGATAATCAAAAATCAGATCTGCAAACATCTAGAAAGAAATAAAGTTATAGCTAGAACTCAGCATGGGTTTGTTAAAAACAGATCATGCCAAACCAATCTTATTTCATTCTTTGACAAAGTGACTAAAGTAGTAGACCAGCAAAATGCTGTGGAGATAGTTTACCTAGAATTTAATATGGCATTCAACAAAATAGAGCACAACCTACTTCTTGGTAAGCTAGGACAAAAATGGGATAGATCGCATCACCACCAGATGAATTTATAACTGGCTGACAAACCTTACTTGATGAGTAATCCTTAATGACACTACATCCACATGTAGGGAAGTAAGCAGTGGGGTACCATAAGGTTCTGTCTTAGGCCCAGTACTCTTCAATATCTTCATAAATGACTTAGATGAGGGACTGGAAGGGGAACTCCTCAAATTTGCAGATGATACTAAGCTGGTAGGAATAGCCAACACCCTAGATGATAGACTCAAGATCCAGATGAATCTTGACAGACTTAATCACTGGGTCCTATCTAACAAAATGAAATTCAACATAGAGAAAAGTCTTACACTTAGGCAAGAAAAGTGTAGGCAAAAAACCCCAAAAGTACACATACAGATCAGATGAAACCTGGCTTAATAGCAGTAACTGTAAAAGGGATCTTGGAGTCCTAGTGAACAATCAATTAAATTTGAGCCAGTGGTGTGTGGTGGCAGCCAAAAAAGCCAATGCAATTGCAAATTGCATCAACAGAGGAATTGAATCAAGATCATGTGAGGAACTAATACCATTCGATAGAGCCTTATTAAAACCACGCCTATAATACTGCATCCAGTTTTGATCACTACATTATAAAAAAGATTTTGAGACTCTAGAAAGAGTGCAGAAAAGACCAACAAAGATGATTATGGGCCTGAAGCCTAAAACATATGAAGAACAGTTGCAAGAACTGGGCATGGCTAATCTAGTGAAAAGAAGGACCAGGGGTGACGTGATAGCAATGTTCCAATATTTGAGGGGCTGTCACAGAGAGAACGGAGTCAACCTATTTTTCAAAGCACCCCAAGGCCAGACAAAGAACAGTGGATGGAAACTGACCTAGAAATAAGGAGAAATTTTCTGACAGTGAGAACAATCAACCAATGGAACAGCTTGCCTTCAGAAGTTGTGGGTACTTCATCACTGGAAGCTTTCAAGAAGAGACTAAACAGCCACTTGTCAGAAATGGTGTACAGTCTCCTGCTTGAGCAGGGGGTTGGACTAGATGACCTATAAGGTCCAGTCCAACTCTGTTATTGTAAAGTCGTGTGCTTCACATAGAGACGGACACAGAGCTGGGGTAAAGATGAGTTTATTCTGAACAGAACGAACTGGGGAAACAAGGAAGCCTGGCGTCTATTTGTACCTGCCCAGGTGGATGGCATCCAATCAGTTCAAACCTGGGCTTCCTGCCAGTGCAGGTGACAATGGGTGTAGATCCTGGCTTCCCACCAGGCTGACCATGCCTGGGGCTGTCAACAGCTTAAGTCATTAGGCTTATCCTGAGTGAGCAGTTAACGCCCGGAGCTGTCCAACCCCTCTGCTGATCTGCACCATCAGCCTCCTGCTGTGCTGTCCTTTGTGTATGCTGGGAGGCATACACTGCAGTTATCCTGCATTCTGTCTTGGTCTCAAAACACCAATGTGCTTGTTGATGAAAACCCCAGTAGTTATTGTTTTTGTCTTCTCTTACAAGTAGATCTGCCTTTAGCTACAACCCTGAATTTACAGTGACCACCTCCAAAAGAAATAATAAAAAAGAAAGAACATTTTAAGCTCAGACAGAAGTCATGTTCAACATACTACTTCCTTACCTGCCTACTTCATTTGTACTTCTGGTCACGATGTCTACCAATCAAAGATCCGTTTAAGCAATTCTGTTTTGATAACATCCTAAAGGCTAAGACAGTAGGAAATACATAAAAAAACAAAAACTTTATTAGACCAACTGAAGTTATGAAACTATTTTTGAGTTTTAAGAACTCTTCTTCAGCCAAGTTACTTAGGAAAAAGAAAGGAGGGTGAAAAATGAAACTGATCTTGCTGCCACATCGGTATAAATTATACTGCCAGATGGAGTAATGGGAAAAAAGAAGCAGGTGAATATGCATACATTGTCCATTTGGGGGGAACAGAAATCTCAACTGTTAATTAATTATGTTCCCATCCCATCTGAGATATGCAGATCCTTTAATGATAGAAAATATAAAACTTATCTGCTTCCTCCCCTCAAGCTTTGAAGAACTACAGTATTATGGAAATCTATATATATACTTCCTGAAAGATCTCTGTCAATTCAACCCTTCATACTCAGGAGCTCCAGTGATTTCTTCTTTCTTGGCATCTTTCCATGAGACTGGACCTATGGTGTATTGTGTTTTCTCAAGATGACTATGTACTTAGTAAGACAACCTGGAAGCTTTGCTAATGAGCAGAGTCCCAAACAAGTAGTTTCCAGGGTGACCACATGCCCACTAAGATAATTACATTTCCCAGGGTTCTTGTTACCAAAACGTTGTGATTGCTGACTATGATTTTCTAAGGAGGAATGCTTCATAAGTAGGACTTCGGTGAGACAACTCCTTCATTAGCCCTCTTATTGCAAGGTGTGGAATAGGAAGGGCAAAGGAGATGCCAAAAGCTAAATTTCTGAGCAAGGCTTAAAGAAATGGGGGAAGAAGCACTATCCAATTTAGATCATTTTGTTGAGTGCAATTGTAAATCAAAGAGAAGTTAGCTATTTCTAGACAATAAAACATTCAATAAGCATTGGAACTGTCAAGTTATAATACACCATATGGCATTTTCTCAGTAGATAATGACAAGCTACCTAACTTCCCAAATAGTTTTGAGAGCAGAATGGGAAATCATTTGCACACTAAACTATTTCTTGGGAAAATGGGGCACAATGTTAATAACAACAGTAATGGTGGTAACAGTAGTAGTAACTGTACAAGAAAATTGTGCATAATTTGCCCTCATTGGCTTTTATTGGATGTATCCACTAATTAGGAATTAAGAAGCTTCTTATTTATGCTGGGACCCTAAAACTATAACAAATGGGACTTGTCTAGACATCTATGATATAATTTTTTATGCAGAGTAATTCAGGAATAAAACTAACTGCAATGTTAGGGAAGAAACCAAAATGTGTGTATGGAGATTCCGTTATAATAAAGAAATGATCAAATTCTGCTACATTCTGCTAAGGATGGAAAATTATAGAAGATAGATAGATAGATAGATAGATAGATAGATAGATAGATAGATAGATAGATAGATAGATAGATAGATAGAATGGTGGGATTCAAATATGTGAACAACCAGTTCTCTGTGTGGATGCCACTTCTGGAAGTCCATTCTGGGCCTGGCCAACAAAAAATTAACTACCGGTTCTGCCGAATTGTTGCGAACTGGCTGAATCCCACAGATAGATAGATAGATAGATAGATAGATAGATAGATAGATAGATAGATAGATAGATAGATAGATAGATAGACAGACAGACAGACAGACAGATAGATAAGACAGAGACAGAGACAGAGCGACAGAGACAGAGGTATAGACATAAGTATGCAAGGTACAAGAAGAAAAAGAAAGAGAAATGACTATTTGGTACTTTGGATATGAGTAGAGAGTACAGAGGAGTACAGATTCAGCGTCTGCCTCTCACTTGTTAAAGCAGTACTGTTTCCATGATCTCATGACTAGAAACAGAGGAAGCTGCTTTAATGAGTCACAGAGAGATTCTGTATTCATGCTCCCAAAGACTTAAAGCATCTCTTCTGAATCAAATCTGAAGCATTGCGCAGCCCAACTATATCAGAAGGCTCTAGAGCAGGGGTGTCAAACTCAATTTCACTGAGGGCCGCATCAGCATTGCGGTTGCCCTCAGGGGGCCGGGTGGGTATGGTCAGGGTGGGCGTGGCCTACTGGCTGGGCGTGGCTAGAGTGCATATGGCCTATTGGGTGGGCATGGCCAGCTCTACATCGTTTGCATCAAGGGTGCCTATGGGGGCCTGGGCAGGAGTGGGGCAGATCTGTGGGTCTCTGGCAAAAGGAGGGTCTCTGGACCAGGGCCAAGGCAATGGGGGCCGTTCCCTCACTGTTTCCAGGATGGTTTCGCGGGCCACCTGAAACCACTTTGCGGGCTGGATCCGGCCCCTGGGCCTTGTGTTTGACATGTCTGCTCTAGAGGTTAGCAGTATTGCTATCAAATATCAACAAGTTTGCAGTGATAGGCATTTCGGTCAAGCCATTCAGAAAAATCCAAGCAGCTTAAAAACTATGAGAGTGTCTTAAAAAACGCTAGAGTCAATTTTTTACTCTACCTTGCAGAAATTAAAAACGGCAGGGAGGATTTTGAAACTCAATTTCCTGAGTGACATGCACTAAGTTGATGAAGAAAATCCTACTTCACGTAAGAAAGTGAGTACAGAAATGTTACTAAGTCTGATAATAATAAAGCTCTCTCCTGCTCACAAAAGAAGAAGACAGACAGAGGGTCGATACAGCAAGTCTTAGAATATGATTACTAAATGCTGGCACTATGTTTAGAGAGCAAAGAACAACAATTCTTATAAAATAAGGCCTTTCCACTAAACCTTAAGAAGAAAAGCTCTTTAAATTCTTATTACCTATTTTTTGGAGATACACACACACACACAAACACACACACACACACACATACATATACATAAACATAAACATATACATATACATATACATATACATATACATATACATATACATATACATATACATATACATATATATGACCAATTATGAAAAGAGTTTTTTACAAGGTAAATTTATCAAAAATTTAAATAAACCCTTTGGAGCAGGCTTCCTGCATAAACTGATTATGAATAAACATATTTCATTTGCTCCGAGAACAGGTGCCTCCCTCCCTCCCTCATTTACTACAGGCTTCTCCAATCATGAGCAAGGAAATGGTTAGGCCAAGTTTGCCAAGTGAAACATAAATCATAAGCGTCTTTGCCAGAAGTGGTTTCTTTTATGAAAACAATTGCTCCTAAAGAGTTTATTTTTCATTTTAATAAATTTCTTTTCCTGAAAGAAATGTAAAATATTCTGTTCACAGCCTTAAGAAATCCTTAGTATCCTTCAGCTTCAGCTACAGATGTAAAGATTTGTATTTTCAAGTGCTATTTAAGAAACATCTTAGGTGCTAACCAGATGCAGAAAGAAAGAAAGAAAAAATCCACTTTACAGCCACTGGATTTTTGTTGCTTATTTGTTTGAAAATTGATGAGTTCTCAAGGATTAGATCTGTCCAAATCAGATAACAGAGCATGAGTGAAATTTTAAAGCTACTTTCTCTGCGGGAAATGAGATCTTATTCTTCATGACCAGCAGGAGACCATTTTAAAGAATAGAAAGAACATTCAGCTGATGTTGAGAAAGCACTGTTTGAATGTTTTATTCTATTTCAGAAATGATTGTGCTTCCTCTTTTAGGTATAGCTTTCTCAAATTCATAAAGAATGCTAAAATATGGTAAGAATAGATATCATCTACTCTTCATCAGAATATCAGTTATAGATCAAAATCTATATTAGGATTAGGAAAGCCACAGGACCTGATTTATGAATTCATTTTTCTTCAGGCATGAAATCATTCTAAGTATCCAGACAGTTAGATATGACATTGATGAGGCCTCTATAGATCATCATATTTTGATATAGCCAGGGCTTTTTTAAATCACTGAATGCATCAGAACAGAGTTCTGGCACCTTTTTTCGACAGATTTTCCAGAGTTGTGTTCTTTTCTTATTGTTGCTCTTCCTATCCTCATTTGCTTTGGAAAATGCCCCGCTGGCAGTACAGTGTGAGCAGGATGCCCTTTAGTGCTGTCTGCCTCCTCTAGGAGGAGCCATGAGGCGCTGGACCATCACAGCCAGAGCGTGGCTTGATTGGCTGGGTCAGACCATGTGGTGTGGAAGCCAATGGTGGCGATGGAAGACACATAAACATGGAGGCCATCTTTCATGAGAGGGCGAGCGAGACTTTCGCCTTCCCTTACAGAAGGTGCTGTGTGTGAGAGGTTAAAAAGAGGCAAAGTGAGAGGAAAGAAAGGCGGCTGGCATGGAAGCTTGCCCGACAGTGAAACTTTGCTGTTTTGATTTCTTGGATAGTTCAAAGGCTGGGATGTCTACGAAAATCTCCTTTTAGTCTTTTATACTTTATATTCAAACTACAGAGGGGAAGAATAAGAATAAAGCCAATGTTTTGTGATTTGGAGGTTTTATTATTAATAATAATATATATTAATTATGTATTGGTCAGATGTAAAGGTAGACCTACAGTATGAGGTTTAATCAGATCCATTTATTAAATTGGGTTTAACTTAAAGGTAAATTAAAAGTAATCTGTTCAGTGACAAAGTTTCAACTTTAATTTGTTTCAAGTCAATATCCATATTAAACTTCAAATGTAAATTTTTCTACCTTGTTTGACAACTTCTTAAAAATAATTCAATCTTTTACAAGCGGCCGAATTTTGTTTTATTGAGCCAATTTCATTCCACATAGAAAGCTGACATTTCTACTCATTAAACTAAATGGGTATGCCAGTGGTAAATGTCCCAAAAGATTAATAAAATGCCTTCTTCTAATTTAAAGCCACACAGTGCATGGTAACATTAATACTAGTATTAACTTACCTTGAACAAAATCCTAGTTTTTTAGATACACTAAAAATGAAGGTTTTTTTTTTCAACTACAAAGGTAAACCATGTAGGGTAGGCAAGGCAGGTTGTATGACATGTGTGAGTTCTGGCACCATTTTTGTTTGTTTGTTTGTTTGTTTGTTTGTTTGTTTGTTTTACAAAAAAAGCACTGGATATAACCATTATTCATTCTTCTTCAGTAATGTAGTTCTTATTCGGGTATTCCAGGAGATTCAGTCACTTTCTCTCTCTCAGCCCAATCCATGCATTCTTGTTGTGAGGAAAAACGGGAGAAGCAAGGAGTTGCCGCCTTGAGTTACTTATAAAGGCAGGATAAAAGTCTAATAAATAAATATATTATGGGAGACTCTAACTAGAACCAGGTGAAGTATGAGGTCCATCATGTATGTGTTTGGCTTTGATCCTTTGGCTATTAAAATTTACAACCAGCAGACGGTGTACTCAGAGAGTAGAAGCAGTATAAAGCATAAACAGAATGGTAAAAATGCAATGTGGCACTTAGGATGAATAAAAAAAGCAGAACAAAGGTGCCCAGCTATGGAACTACCCTTTTTCAAATTGTTGCAAGCAGGATTGAAATGAGTAGAGGGCATCTTCAATATATTCTTGATTTTGCTCCAACTTCTCAATACTTGTCTATATGCTCCTTCTGCTGCCAAAAATACACTCAGTTTGGGAAAGGAAACCAGGATTTCTAGAAATACTGCTTCTTTCTCCTTAGTCCTTCCTTATTTTCCATTCCTTTCTATCCTATCATCCATCTATCTATCTATCTATCTATCTATCTACCATCTATCTATCTAATTATCTATCTATCTATCTATCTATCTATCTATCTATCTATCTATCTATCTATCTATCATAGATAGATAGATAGATAGATAGATAGATAGATAGATAGATAGATAGATAGATAGACCATCTATCTATCTAATTATCTATCTATCTATCTAGGATAGATAGATAGATAGATAGATAGATAGATAGATAGATAGATAGATAGATAGATAGATAGATAGATAGATAGGCTACGGGACTTGGGTTTGGCTAGTCTAAAGAAAAGAAGAAATAGGGAGACATGATAGCAGTGTTCCAGTATCTGAGGGGCTGCCACAAGGCAGAGTCGGTCAGGTTGTTCACCAGAGCACCAGAGGGAAGGATGAGAAACAATAGGTATAGGTTCCCCTGCTTGATCAGTGGGCTGAACTAGAAGACCTCCAAGGTCCCTTCCAGCTCTGTTCTGTTCTGTTCTGTTCTGTTCTGTTCTGTTCTATTGTCAGCATACTGATGACATCTCACCTAGCAAACTTTATGTAGATGTTAAACAGAAACAGACAAAGTACTGAACCCTGCAGAATCTCACAAAGTTTGTGGTACTCAAAGTATGTTCTCCTTTGACTTTTTTTTAATGTTTTACTTTTGCCTGTTTCTTGGTGCAGAATGTATTTAATGTATGAACATATTGCTTAGTTCTAATAATGTTTTCAACATCCTATCGGCAATCATCCTTCTGGAAAATTGCATAATGTGTGAAAATGTTAATGACAAAGACTTTGCAACATTCATTTTGCTCCTATTTTGTCCAATAAGCTCCAAATTATTGTCATCACATTTAAGCATTTCTGCTTAAAAAGTAGTACAAATCCATGCATAATAACACCTGCCAGATCTAACTTTTCTATCTATACGTATTTGTGATTCAGGATGTGAGTAATTTCTCTATTCAGAATTCTCATCCACTAGATTGTCATATAAAACCTATATGTTCCCTGATTAAATAATTTGCTATTATAAATTGCTGGCAATGAAATTTATATGCTGTGCAAAATAACATCAAAAACAACTGTCTTTATCAAACACTATTCAAATGACCTTTCCTTCAAACTTATTTTTCTGCATGTTTCTCTTTTTTTAGTTAACAGCAGAAAGGGTGGGGGTGGAGAAGAAGAAGAGAGAAAAATAGGAGGGAAAAAAACATTTTAATGCTATATTTTCAACCCTGCAAAGTCAAACTAACGGATGACAATCCATCAAAATCAGCAAGATAATAGAAAAACATATTCTGATTCCAGAACTGTTGTCTGATCCTACGTGGTGGAGAAAGAAACAATACAAATATCTGATTCACTGAAACAAAATTGACCTTAAAAAGATGATAAGAGAGCTGTGTTAAGAGAAAGTATGTTAAATTTCAACAGGATAAAAGTATACGGAAGAGAAAAAGACATTCGTAGAAACACAAAGAGAGCACTATGTATTTAACATAATGTAAGACTTAAAACTCAATATTTAACGAAATCTCAACAATAAACACAACTAATTTCAACAAACATAGAGAAGAATTAGTTTTGTGTTACAGTGTTTAAACTAACATTGAGCAGACTCCTAAAGCATTTTAGATACATTGATAGATTTGTGAAAGCAGCATAGATTAATATGAATTGCAGATTTTTCTTCACTATAATTTAGTTCCCCACTTCTGCAACTTTAAAAATAGGATTTATTTTGGCAGTGGTTTGCTCCCCAAGCTTGTTTCAATATAGTTTCTGAACGTTTCGTTATCAAACTAGGTAACAGCATCAGCAAGATTTTCTTGTTCTATTCTCCTTAGCTTATAAATGTCTTGTGTGCCAGAGTGGTCAGTAGGATTTATTTCACATCATAGGGCTGTGGGGCACTCTAGATTTGAAGGGGAGAGATGACGGGAAGCATGTTTGGAGGTGCACATTGTCCTATCAGCAAAGCCTTAAAGAAGCAGCATCTTTTCCTGGAAATGGTGCATTGGATTTAAGAATGGGCCAATTTGTATCTCTTTCAGGTCTGAATTGTTTCACAGCCCTATTAAATTTCAAACGGTTTCAAAACACCATCCATAAAACAGAACAGATTGTTAATTTTAAACTGAGTCACTCGAAGAGTCTTCAAGTACTGAGAAGTAGAAATAGAAATAAGGCAGGAAATCCAAAGAGATTCTTCTATTGTTTTAATACCAATAACAGTCATCCCTAAGTAAATGTTTCAAACTCTTTCTTTTATAAAACCATATTGCATTAATGGCTTTGCCTACAAACCTACCTACTAACAGTTTCAACATGAGGTATTATTTATCTTGCTTATTATTACAGGATCAGTGGGCACTTCACATAATTCAATTTAGCCAAAGAAAGAGGGAACACAATTACCCCTTTTCCTTCAAGTTTTCTTTCCGAACTCTGAAACTAGCTATAGAACTTTTCTGAATGGAGGTTATAAGAGCCAAAGAAAAATTGCAACTGCCAAGTGAAATTCCAGGGACTGCCATTTATAGAAAGATGGAACAATGGGAAGTGTTGTTTCAATCATTTGCAAAGCTAAGACACTCTTTGGCTCTGACACATTTCTGGCACGAATGAGTTCCAGTGGCTGCAGCTGAGAATGTCCTGCTTCTCTGTTCCCACGAGCATCTTCCTTCCCCTCCAGGAATAAAGAAGATACAACTCTGAACAGAAAAATAGCTGTGGCAAAAGGAGGACTAAAGACTCAGTTCTGCCCTCCAGAACACCTATCGGATTTCATCTCTCTCGTATCGCCTTAGTAGAATTGTACTGATCTGAAATTAGTGGAGCACTATTAAGGTTTTGTAATTATGTTGATTTAATTCATTTTAACATTCTGGAAAAAATCAATCTCTCCACAGCATTTGATATTAAAGTTATCAGATTAAAAGCAGTTGTTTTTCCTTGCCACCATAGAGCTTCACGTGAGGAAGAAAGTGTAAAATATACAAATCAGGTATAGAATTTGCATGGAAATGGGATTCTCTTCTCCAGGAGGGCTGCTTAGATTTTATTAAATAGACATTGTCTCAAACCCAGAATGACTAAACAGAAAGGAATTATGCTTCTGCTTAGCCTTCTGTCCTACAAAGAAGAAATGAATCTAAGGGATTGCTTGTCACTTTCTTTGTAATGTTTAGATTGGCTTTTCTAAGCCAATATAGGGAATATAAGGGAGTTATATAAGATATATAAGAATATCAGGAATACAGGGATTATGATCTCTGCTTGTCTTTTAAAGCAATCATATATCAATATCATAGTTCATGGCAGAACTTTGCAAAACGATAACAATAATCTCAACTCTGGAGGATTTGTCAAAATCTGACTGAGGCCACATCATGAAGGGGGAATTGTATGCCTGCCTGACATGATATGGGGCAACTTGTATAACTGAAGTAGTTTCTCAAATTAACTTTATCTCCTGTGTAGCCTGGTGGGTGGAGGAGGAGGAGTTGGTATTTTCTTCATTAAGGAAGAGATCTTAATTTGGGAGCATGAGATACTGTGGCCTAAATATTGTCAAGGTAAGGTAGCATGTTCCTTTGGACCTAAATGTACATGTTGTACTGGTTTACCCTTTAATACTTTTTTTAACTGGTTGTGGTCTATAACAGGGCCAGTGCACATCCATAGAAAATCTAGACTTTGGTTAGAGCAGCACAATGATGAGGGCAAAGAAGCTAATAAAAGCACATAAAGACTTAGTGCATACTAACTAGAATGACTGCTTGATGGCAACAAAGAGATTCAAAACATCCAATTTACTTGCCCATGTAGTGGTTGATTTGATTTTTGCAGGCCAGATTTGATGGTCCTGGTTCTGACACAATTGGCAGGATTGCTCTAAACTGTTTCCAGATAAACCCCAAAGAGTTAATGCTGTTTCCATTGGTCAGTCACTGACGGCTGATGCAATAGATGAGCTAGCACATATTTTAAAAATATTTATTCATTTGATTGATTGATTGATTGATTGATTGATTGATTGATTGATTGGGTTGTCTATCTCACAGCAGTGATTTTGGGTGATGCACAAAAAGTTAAAACTGGAACAACAACATTATGCCAGTAACAATAACATTATACCAACCATCCACATAACAAATGTCTAAGACCCAAAATATTTTTTTCCAAATTTACAACAAAGAAAAACTCCAATGAAACTAGTCAGACTGCAGAGCTTGCTTAACTTCCTAGCTCAGATGCCTGACAGAACAGCCAGGTCTTTAATGCCTAGTAAAAGGCTAGCAGGCTTGGGACCATCTGTAAGAGAGAAGGTTTTACTCCTGGGTCCAGCAAGATAATGTTGCCTGATCCAAGGTATTTGGAGGTTGCCCTCTCCATCAGATCTGGTGAGGCAAGCTGAAACAATGGAACACAGATATTCCTGCAAATAATCTCTCTTATGCTATGTAGGTCTTTATAGATAAAAAAAACAGCACCATGAATTGAACCTGGAAGCTACTGGCGTCACAGCAGTGGTGTTATTTAAACATAACCTGAAACATTAAACCTTTTCTGTGCCATTACATTCTTCTGAATGTTCATGAGGGACAGTTCCTTGTAAAATGTATACAGTTAATCCAAATGGGAGATTGAATTGCTCTCTTCCACCCCAATATCTACTGGAACCAGTCCCAGAGAAAGAAATAGAACCACCATAATGCTTTGCCTACCAATCCAAACCCCCCAAACCAGCCCAGGAAAGTACCAAGGCCAATACAAAGTGTAACATCAAAAATGGATCACTTTTTCATTGTCATTACATCTGCACACAATGGTTCTTGAATGTAAGGGATGCTCCATATTTGGACCCTAAGGGTGAGGTATCAGTGCTTCATGAGTGAATTGTTTGCAAACCAAAATACTTTACATATCAAATATTGGCAATGCTCATACTGGACTTCTACAGATGTGTTTTCAAAATAAAGTCAAGACATTTTCACTGGACCTCTTTTGTTCCCTATATTTAAACAGATTTTGGTTGTTGTAAATTTGGCAATGTTGAATCTTTGTAGTTGGAAAAAAATGTTCAAAACATGTTATCTATATGTTTGTTGCCCATTTGAGCCAATTATGTTTGGCTATGGTAGAGAGAGCAGAAATACAGGGTAAAGCTATATATAAAGCAAACTCTACTCCAGTTTTATTTTAGGAGTCATTTTAAGAGCATAATTCCTTTTAACAACAAAATGATCATGCTTTTATTTTATCATTGTAATTTTATACAATCCTATTCTAAAGCCACCTTGGGGACCATCTGCTCAAAAGATAAGAGAGATTCACAGACAGAATAAATAGCTCATAAGATCAAGCTGTAAATAGATGTTGCTGTGCTGAAATATCATTGCTGTTGTATTGACTTTCTTTTGCTAGGTATACTATATATGCAAGATAGAAATGGAGTTTCAGACTTTACTTCAGAAAAAAATGCCCTTGAATTGCAGAGTGCTTTTCTCTGCCTACCAAACACTTATCTCAGCCAGAAAAGTAATTGAGCAGTGGCCATTTTCATTCATTCCATTTATTTTGACTTTTTGGTTACCGTAAGATCCAAAACAATCTAAGAAAATGCATAAAAATAATTACAGACTAATAAAACAGTAAAACTACTCCAGCAAATTAAACTTTTAACAATATAGAAATTAAAGTTTCAAATGCATTTACTACAATACACTTGCCAAGTGCAAAGAACTCTACTGTAGCATAGGAACCACAGATACATTTACAGGGTTTAGCAAAACAGCAAAAACTCTTATGCTACTCTAAAGGCCCTATATATATAACATTAAGTTGCCTCAGCATTTCCTAGTGCTTGAATTATTTTACTGTTTGATTTTTCTCTAGAAAGAGTACAGAGAAGAGCAACAAAGATGATTGGGGGACTGGAGGCTAAAACATATAGGGAACGGTTGCTGGAATTGGGTATGTGGAGTTTAATGAAGAGAAGAGTGAGGGGTGACATGATAGCAGTGTTCCAATATCTCAGGGGCTGCCACAAAGAAGAAGGAGTCAAGCTATTCTCTAAAGCACCTGAAAGCAGGACAAGAAGCAACGGATGGAAACTAGTCAAGGAGAGAAGCAACCTAGAACTAAGGAGAAACTTCCTGACAGTTAGAACAATTAACCAGTGCAACAACCTGCCTCCAGAAGTGGTGAATGCTCCAACACTGGAGGTTTTTAAGAAGAGACTGGCCAGCCACTTGTCTGAAATGGTATAGGGTTTCCTGCCTGAGCAGGGGGTTGGACTAGATGACCTCCAAGGTCCCTTCCAAATTATTATTATTATTATTATTATTATTATTATTATTATTATTATTATTATTATTATTATTATTATTATTATTATTTATCCTGGTGTAGAATATAATTCAAAATCCAACATGTCATAGCAGTTAAGATGTTGGATAAGGAGGAGGAAGACATGGTGGAAGTCCACTCCTACCACGGAAACTCTCTAGTGATGCAGGATCCAACTCTCTCTCCAACAATCCAATTCTCTGATGATTTTGGGGCCAGTCTTTGTTTCTCTTCCAACCCTAGTTGCCTTAAGGGGTTGCTATTTGGGAAGAATAAAATAGAGATTCCCAAGAAGCCCATTGTTAGCACCTGGGGAAAAGGCAGCACAGGAGTTTAATAAAGTTAAATACCTTCTTGAAATAGTTTTAGAATAAATCTTATTCTATTTTTTAAAACAGCTTCTACATTTCTAATTGTAAAGAGAATCCAAATTGTACTTTAAAATAACCTCACTAAGCTACATCAAGGGACAATATCCTTTTAAAAAAATCAAATGTCTTCCTAATTTGAATAGCAATTTTCAAGTTTCTAGAGTATTAAAGAATTCTAATTTTCCACCTTTCCTCTGAAACTTGGCCTGTGGATGTGAATAAATGGCTAAATAATGACAAGAGTTTCTGTGACATCCAAGCAATGTCACAGTTATGGCAATAAAGCCACATCAAAGTCCTGGAGCTTGGCAACATTTTTTGAGCTACATATCTGTCACAATAGATAATGGTCTATTTGTAGTCATAGCACATCACCCACGTTTCGCATTCATCCTGCACTGCAGTCATTTCCTGGGGAGATCATAGTTATGCTGGAGTATTATTACTACTTCATAGTAAAAATAACACTCGCTGACTGCTTTATTTTTTAATAGTAAACCAAGCGGCTGAATGACAGGCAACCTATGTATTTTGCGGCACTGACTTTTCAACAAGTCAAAGTTTTAGAAATGAGCCTGAACTTTTTGTCAATTAAAAACAAAGCTTTTGTCACAGGACAGATTTTTCAAGGAGACAGACAATTTGAAAAGGATTAACTTTCTTTAGAAAGGAAAAGTAGGCCAGACCATATTTTGTAATTCAGTAATCTTATTTTTATTTATTTCAAGGGCAGAATGATCACAGCCAAATCCCAAAGGAAAAATATGCTGCTGCCAGCCAAGTGAGCAAGAAATCTGCCATGAAATAAGTGAACTGGTAGAGAGATCTCCTTGTTGCCCCAGTCCTTGACATCTTTGGTGAAGAGAAGGTCTTACAATCTAAAGTGATCTTCAAGGTGCATTTTACTACATTCTTGTCCAACCTCTCAGCCTTTGCAATAGTATTTTATTACTGTATTTATATTAGTTAGCTCACCATCCTACTGACCATCATTCACTAATTCCTTTGAGCTATTGAAAGCTATTTCTTGTGCTTCTTTCTCAGTCTCCAAAAATCATCTCTCAAGGGTTCACAAAGGAGTGTCATATGTGCTTCCTTTTGCATACAACACTCTCAGAATATATTGCCCTAAAATCTGACAACAGTTTTCTCCATTACAGAAGGTGTTATTAGTAAAACTGTATTACTGTCAGTCTCCAAACAACAATGTAGCTCAATTTTTATTTTATTTTTTTGCTTTTTTTCCATGTCTATCTCATTTTGCTGTAAACTAAACAGTTACAGCTATTTTTCTATATACGTGATTATGAAGAACAAAACACTGGGGGTTTTTTTCCAAAATGTTGCTCAATTATCTTCAGAGTGACTTGAATTGAATTTTTTTAGCTCTGGAATAGGTCCCAAATTTGGACTGGATTGTATCAGACCATATCTTTTTTTCCCTTTAATTAGGTTTATAAGACACTCCAAACAAAAGTAATTCTGACTAGCATTCATCCCAATCTTTGTTACACCGGGTTGAAAGATACAGAATACACTGTAGTAAAACAGTCACAATTCATAAAAATAGCAATCTATAGCTGCGGTAGTGCAGTGGTTAGAATGCAGTATTGCAGGCTAACTCTGCCCAGTGCCTGGAGTTTGATCCTGACCAGCTCAAGATTGACTCAGGCTTCCACCTTTCCGAGGTGAGGACCCAAATTGTTGGGAGCAATATGCTGGCACTGTAAACTGTTTAATGAGGGTTTGGATGTAAAGCACTATGAAGCGTTATATAAGTCTAAGTGCTATTGCTATAAAAACACAAAAACATACAGCACTAAGAGTCTAATCCACTCCACACCTACAAAAGAGAATTTCTACAGGTGAAGATAACGTGAAGATATTTGATTTAGTGCAAATTGTACACTGATATCAGGTTGCATTTAATGTCCTCTCTACAGGAGAAACAGACCTTACCATTCCAACCCCCTGTATCAATTTTGATGGATTTCCTAAAAATCAGGAGGGATGGAGCTACTTGGATATCCTGGGGCATGCTGTTCAATAGACGAAGATTGCAACTGGGAAACCCCCCCAAAAAATAACAGTCACTGGGCAAAGGATTATGGATCAAACCTGTCCTATTAATTTTCTTATTTTGCAAAATGTATTGCAGGTAACCATATAATTCTTTAAGAAATTAAAGAAACAAACCAGATTTTTCACTAAAAACAATGTTACACTGGAAGAAAGTTTTGCAAAATGACATTTGCATATGAAAAAATGTCAGGTCTATAAGATCAGGAAATCAACTGCGCAGAAAATCTACTTTACTGAGAATTTTGCAAGTCTGTTTGTATTTTACCTTCCTTTCCTTTTATGTCTCTTAGAGTCAGGAAGGAGCCAGAGTTTCTTTCTAATAGTACGGGTAGGTTTCAAATTAACATGGTTAATGAATCCCACTAAATTCATACTATTTAAAGTGATATTTCCATGGCAGTTATGATAAGTGGTTCCATCTTGACTGAAATAGGGAATGAAATTTTAAAAAAATAATTTTATATGCATATTAATAAATTATAAGAACAAAAAACATTGTTATAATTTAAAGGGATGACTAACAAAGTCACACAGTAGTTCTCGAAAGCAAAATAAAAACAAAACAAAGGGTAACTGTAAATTGAGGCATTCCAACATCTTGTTCTATTTTAGTATTGCTATGACCCTGTTCATATTGTTCAATTACATCCATTTTTGCTGCAATATAATAATGAGCTTCTTCTTTGTTAAAGTACTGTTTTCCTCTGACAGACCTTCCTTTTCTCCTTTCTGCACATGTGAAGATTAGCAGTATCTAAAGCCACAACCACAATTGCATATGCATTAACTGCAGTAAATGCAACTTGGTATCAATGCACAAGGGTTGCGGTGGCTCAGTGGGTTAGGATGCTGAGCTTGTCGATCAGAAGGTCGGCAGTTTGGCAGGTCGAATCCCGAGTGCCACGTAACAGAGTGAGCGCCTGTTACTCATCCCAGCTTCTGCCAACCTAGCAGTTCGAAAGCACGTAAAAATGCAAGTAGAAAAATAGGGACCGCTACGGTGGGAAGGTAACAGCGTTCCGTGCACCTTTGGCGTCTAGTCATGCTGGCCACATGACCACGGAGACATCCTCGGACAAGAGCTGGCTCTTTGGCTTTGAAACAGAAATGAGCACCAGCCCCTAGAGTTGGAAACAACTAGCACATATGTGTGGGGGAACCTTTACCTTTATCAATGCACAATTTGCATTAAAACAAATATCTCCTCATTATTCTAATTTGCACTAATCACAGCTTACCAGTATTTCCTTTTCCAAGGCTTAAGGAATGCTTGTTCCCTGATGTTTCTGCAACAGTTTCTGAATTTTCCCTTCAAGGCCATCTCCATAGCACTCCACAAAGCTTAATTTAGAACCAATAACTTTGGCTCAACCCAAATAGTGTAGTGTTGAAAGTGCTGACTAGAAGTGGGAAAATCACTAAGACGGGTTCTAACCCTCCCTTAGGCATCAATTAGGTCAGGGATAGGCAACCTTGGCTCTTTTATGACTCATGGACTTCAACTCCGAGAATTCCTGAACCAGCATATGCCAGCATTCTGGAAGTTGAAGTCCACAAGTCATAAAAGAGCCAAGGTTGCCTACCCCTGAACTAGATAACTTGGGCCAGTCACTCCCACTCAGCTCTAATCATTGTGCAAGAACTCAGCTGAAAAATAAAATCCCTTAAGGAAAACTGCCCTGGAGACTTTGCTGTGTGAACTATGCAAAACCAGTGGACCCTATCAGAAGGCAGGATAAATGACAAGAAAAACAATTATTTCTTTGTCCAAAGACACAATTCACATTTTCTTTTGGATTAGTTGCCATTTACAAAAGCATTTGCTTCATGTAATTAAAGCAGAAATGTCACATGTTGCTTCAGAATCAGGCTTTAGTGCTTATGTGTACTGAGGCTTTCTGTATGCCAAACATTTATCCCCTCTGTAATACATTCTCCATATATAGATTACAAATGGGGAAAAAGTTTTAAGACTACAATTCTATAGAAAGCCATATGCTTATCGTTCCTGTTGATTTCTGTGGAGCATAGACTGTATTAATAAATAAAAATATAGGTGAGTACATCAATGTATCTGAAAACAGAACTGCTACTGATGGAAATTATAATGAACATAAGTCTTAGTTATGTGAAAGAGAAACATTTGTCCATGAACATGAACAATCTTTGCTAAACAGAGTGGGATTTGTTCCTTAGCAAACATGGATAGAATTGTAGTGAAAAGGAATTTGTGAAAAAAGACAAAACAAGGATCTTATAAATGTTATAATATTCCTTTGCTTGGCTTGTCAGATTTCCTATCCCTCTCATCGAAGAGTAAAGATTAATAAATCATTGTAAAATTAAAGGAAACTAAATAAGACTGTTTTAAGGACAAAAGGAATGAAAATACCTTGCAAGAATTTATTTTACTTTTCAATCTCATATCAGTGAAAACATTATATTAGTTTCACTGAAGATGCTATTCAAGACTCAAGAAGGTCAACAATATTCAGGTGATCCTATTGATTCAGTTATTACCTAAAGTGAACATAGTTCTTTGGATTGCTTTATTTTCTTGATTTGCTTCCCTGTTCTTTTTGCAAAATCTCCTTACTGTGCTCCACAGCTCTCATGATTGATTGATTGATTGATTGATTGATTGATTGATTGATTGATTGATTGTGTGCCATCAAGTTGATGTCAACTCTTAGACACCACATATACAGATTTTCTCCATGGCTATGTGCCCTTAACTTGATTTTTCAGGTCTTGCAATGGTGCACCCATCACCACTGTAATTGAGTCCTTCCATTGCTTCCTATATGTAGCTTTTTATCCAGCCATAACAAACTGTGTAAGTGGATTCATTCCAGCTTGTTCACCAGGAGCTCCCTCTCCAGCTGGCATTACTTTCATGATCACCGGAACTATTAAATTCTCTTATCATGTCAAGAAAGCAATTTCTTGAGAGATTTTTTTAAATGCACTACAGCCATCTGTCTAGGATGCTACAAGGAAATGATCCAGGTGGAATTATTTACTATATGGCTGGTTTACTGGTAATTGCTTTATTGTCGTTGATTCGTTTATGCTTTATCATATTCTCACACAGCTACGCACCATTTAGGGCCCATCTTGGCTAATTCAGTTCTGTGACACTATAGTCTGAAGGGCACGTCTGAATGTTGCCAGCTTGGGTAAAAGTAAATTCATCTAGACTCGATGATTGTAGGCTTAGTCAGTATATAGTTTGAATCTAATAGGAAAATAAGTGGATCAAAAAAATGATAAAACAGCTTGCCTGGTTTTTAACGTGACAAGACGGGCCTCCATGCTTCTAAGCAGGGGTCTTCAAAGGCACGCTGGCTGAGGAATTCTGGGAGTTGAAGTCCACAAGTCATAAAAGGGCCAAGTTTGAAGACCGCTGCTTCTAAGGAACAGTAGCATCAGGTGGAATCTTAGTGAAAGGACAAATAAAGAATAGCCTGAGCACAATAAATCAACCAAGCATTTTCATCCGTATTTAATTGAGAACTGCCAGAACGGCAAGCCCCAGCACAACCCTCAATTTCAACTTTCAGTGAAAGCAGCCAAACAAAACCAGACCACAGCAGATGTAGCAGGTTATATCTGAGCTTAGTACTCACATGGAGTTAAGTCAGTATGATTTCACTGGCTCTACAACTCCAACCACTACATTGCCTATCACATGTAAGACCCGTGGTGACGCAGTCCTTAGAATACAGTACTGCAGGCAAACTCTGTCCACAGGAGTTCGATTCTGACCAGCTCAAGGTTGACTCAGCCTTCCATCCTTCTGAGGTCAGTAAAATGAGGACCCAGATTGTTGGGGGCCATATGCTGACTCTGTAAACCCCTTAGAGTCAGAGTGCTGTAAAGCAGTATATACTGTAAGTGTAAGCGTTATTGCTATTGCTATTTTTATTTGGAGAATTTAAAAAGGCCAGAAAAATTAACTTCAATCAGAGAATTCAGCTACCTTGCCATTCCAGGTAACTCAGGCTGATAGCAAAGCAATCAATATGTCCAGTGTGACTCCTGCTTTTAAACTGCCAATCTAGTGGGAGGTTATAAAAATGTCGGCAACATTGACTCTACCATTGTAAACAAGAAGAAAAAAAGATACTATGCCAGACTCTGATTTCTAGCTTCTACCTTCCCCTTCCCCCCAAAAAAACCTCCAAACTATTAGGTATTTGATTGAAGTAACAAAATTAAGCAATGTTTTATTATGATTTTGAAATTACCAAGTAAGAAATGTTATAATTACCCTTATATCACAGATTTTTTTTTCACCCTACCAGCTACTGACAGCTTTCTAATGCAGTTACATTAAGGGGCTCTTTGATGTGTGTGAGGCACTTTTTAACTAGCTCCTTGGAGCATTGTTAGATATCATTGCTTACTACCTGTGGGAGCCCCTGCACTGTTAATAGCACTTCCCATTTTATTTCTGATCAGTCATATACAGGGCTGGAAATAAGTGCTGGAAATATTTGAAACAAACTCTGCCTTCCAGGGTTCACCCACCCCCCAAAAAAACCCCGTCTTTTACAGCCACACATTCAGAGCTGAGGGCTTCTCATTAATGCAGAAAAAAAATGGCAGCATTTCATCAGCCGCAGTTGACTATGAAGTTCTTTAAGATGAGTTATTATTCTGATTTTATGACCCTGTGGTCTCGTATATAACACTGAACTCTAACAAATATAGCCAATGCTTAGGAGTAACCACTGGAAGGTGAAAGGTGCAATCCATTAACATTTAGAAGACCGTCAGCTCTCCGTTCTCTCCATATCTTATGTTGTTTATTCTAAATGGGAAAATACTACCATTCATATCATCATCATCATTCTAGACCAGGGGTCTTCAAACTCGGCCCTTTTATGACTCATGGACTTCAACTCCCAGAATTCCTCAGCCAGCATGCCTGGCTGAAGAATTCTGGGAGTTGAAGTCCATGAGTCATAAAAGGGCTGAGTTTGAAGACCCATGTTCTAGACATTGTGTATTCACTACAAAACTTCTTTTGATGTTTCTAACCAATACAGTCTTGAGCTTTCCTTTTCCAGTTAGGCCCGAATACTTGCTGATGTCATCGCTCCATCTTGTTTTAGGTCTCTTTTGTGGACACTTTTTATCAAGCGGGATCCATTCTTTGACTGCCTTGGCCCACCTGCCATCAGTTCTTCTTGCTATGTGACCAACCCATTTCCATTTCAATTCTTTATGGCATTGTATATTTTGGTTTGTTCTCTAATCCATGTGAAGGTTTTTCTATTTTGCCTTGTGATGCCAAGCATGTATCTTTCCATGGCTCTTTGCACCACTCATAGCTTTTGTTTTGATTGTGAGGTTAGTGTCCATGTTTCACTGGCATATGTTAGAACAGGTAGCACACACTGATCAAAAACTTTTCTCTTCAGTCATAAGGAGAGATCTCACACCATTCATACGTATGTGCATATCATCAGAATTGCCATTTTGTAGAAGCAATAGCATTTTAGGCTTATAAACCACCCCATAGTGCATTATAGCACTCTCTGGATGATTTATAATATAGCAGCATTATTTGCACATTGCCCCCAACAATCTGGGTCCTCATTTTGCTGACCTTGGAAGGATGGAAGGCTGACTCAACCTTGAGCCCCATCAGCATTGAACTCCAGGCTGTGGGCAAAGTTTGCCTGCAATACTGCATTCCAACCACTGCATCACCAAGGCTCTTACATGTGATGCAATGGCTGGAATTGTAAAGCTAATGAAATCAATGGGACATCGTGTCATCATAATGACTTGACTTTGTGGAGCTAACCATTATTGTCATAAGTCAGGGTGGTCTTAAAATGGGTCAATCACATGACCAACCAAATTTTATGACCTTTTTTGTGGCCGTCATTAAGCAAATATCACATTCATTGAGTGAAATAATGTTTCACTATGGGCACAGTTTTGCCTAAAAGATAAACTGTAAGTAATTGCCAGTTTTTGGCAAAACCATAAACCAAAAACAGAGTCACATGACCAGGCTTTAAAAATGCAGCCCAGTTACTGAGCACCCTAAATTTGTTCATATGACTCTGGAGGGGGCCCAACCACCAGGGACTAGAATCCAAGTAATTAGTTTATACTTTATACTTTTGACAGCAACTATGGAGAAAATCACACACAGCTTAGTACATTACTTGATCCTGTCAATCCCCCTGCGGGTATTCGTGGCCCTTTCTAGAATTTTATTTTTCTTCTTTTTTAAAAAATTGTAATGCTACAATGAACCTGGCTGCAACTATCTTGGTCATTCTAGGTTACCACACAAATTGGAGGGGGGATGGAGTCTAAACAATATTGTGTCCCATGGAAACCAAGGTTATTTTCTCCCTTGGGAGAAGGGGGTTGAGTATTTGGTTAGAAAGCCCGCCAAACTGCTTTATTGGGTAGTGTAGTTATTGCATAGCACTGGGGTTGGAACTTTGTTACTTTGTAATAGTGTAACTCTTTGGAGGGAATTTCAGACTTGGTTTCACTTTTGACCGTACCGATATTTTGTATCCAATAAACATGTTGTTTGAGGAAGATTCAAGCCTCAGAGTTCTGATTTATTCAGTTCTATATATTGAACCATGACATAAATCATATTGATTGCTTATTATCTCCAAAAGAGAGGGAGTTAATTATTATTAATTATCAAAATACAGAATAAAAAAATCTAATATTATCTTGATCACCAAATCAAGGAATGAAATTCTATTTCAAATATTTGGGCCAAAAGGAATGTTTTTATGTAAGGACAAGGAAGATGCAAGGCAGGTGCCCATCTTACCACATTGGGTGATGATTGCAACATGAAGATCTACCAAGGAAGGAGCTGGTTCTTTCATGAATGCACCCGACACCTGCATTTCTCAAAACATAATGCATGCCATATTGTTACAGAAAAAGATGCAACCTGGAGAAAGTGTACATAACCTTATTTTAAAAGAGAAAAACAAACCAAAGCAAACCAATAAGTGTTGACAGATACTGCCTTGACTAATCTCTTTCATGCTATGATACAACATTTTCAATTTTATTTTAAAGGAGTTTTCTGAATTGCTTCTATTTTGTGAGTTGTGTTGCTTTTCCATTTTATTTCTATAAATATTCTGTAGTACAGATTTTCTAGTGGTATTCTCTATTATCACAGAACATGTGGAATCCATCAGGATTAAGGAAAGATTGACTATAAGTTAAAATAAATGAAATATGAAGAAATGTAACTTTTATAACCAACAACACAGTAAGTCAGCTTTTTACTGGTGAGGGGCTGCACATTTTTTAAATGGGCCTCCAGTGGTGTGGGGGGGAGGGGGAGGGAATCAAGTCTGAAATGAATAGTTTAAGTGTGAATTAACATTTTGTTGGGCAAAGCCCTCATTTAAGAATTTTGAGAGGAAGAAATCCATAAAGTGGGTGGAGATTATGAACATTTTGGGCAAAGTAGCATTTTTGGGCCAAACGTGAAGAATATTGTGAATCTTCTTTACTTTTTTAATTGTTATATCTATTTAGGTTTTAGATCTATTGGTTTTAACAGTTTTCCACTTCAACACTAAATTATTCCTTTGGTTTTCATCAATCATAATCAGAGGGGATTATAAACATTGAAAAGGAGGGCTTGAGAAAAGCACAGAGCCATGGAACTACAGATTGCCTATCCACCTTGTTTATCCCACATGTGGAAAAACAACCCCACATTTTTCGGGCTTTGGGGCAATTTGTTATAATTGAAATGTTCTGCATAATTTTGTCTAAATTTGTTATTGCTTTCTTCTTTTGGACTGATCTCTTTACAAAGCCATCACCTTCACTTCTTAGCATGCTGTCTGAGATTATCTTTGTCTCTGTAATATTTAACATTTATCCAGAATTTTCACTTTTCATTTCCGCTTTCATGATGAGGTCTTCAGAATCTTAATTACTTTCCGTTAACAAAATGACATTATCTGAACATCTCAGATCGTTACTATTTTGATTTCCACTTTGGATTCCAGCTATCATCTGTTCCAAATCTGTCAATCTTATCATATATTAACTCTACATCTTAAGCAAATATGGAGACAATGCATATCTCTGCCTCACTTCCTTCCCTATTCTGAACCAGTCTGTTTCTCCAAATTTTACTCTTATACTAGTTTTGCATTCACTTTCAGGAATCTTCAAAAGAATAATTTGGTGTTCTGGTAACCCATTATCTTTAATATGCTTTATATTCTGGCATGACCTACATAGCCAAGTGCCTTGTTGGAGTCAATAAAGCAAAAATTAAACATCCCTCTTGAATTTCTTGCTCTTGCCATTATCCACACATTAGTTATTTGATATCCCTCTCTCTTTCCTGAAACTTGTTCTTTTAACATTTCTCTACAGGTACGTTTCCAATCTTCTTTGTTTTATTTTATATTATTACAAGTAGTCCTCATTTAGTTACTGCCTCATACAGCAACTGTTCGTAGTAATAATGCTGATGAAAAAGTAATTTTGCAACCAATCTTCACATTTACAACCTTTGCTGGTCTAAAGAACAAAAAAAAAAACCTGAAGTAAGATGATAAGCAGATGGCAATTTTACATAGTGACTGCTTTGCTTAACAACCAAGTGGCGTCCCGATTGTGGTCACTGAAGCAGGACTACCTGTATCCTAAATGAAACTAAATGTAATCAAATAAACTATCTTTCCTGCCAATTTCATCCTATTTTGTAATTTTGAACAGATATCCAGGCCTGAATATTGAATGAATTGGACTATATAAGCAGCGGCTTAGAATGGACTGATGGATTATTTCAATAGCATTATTTCATATTGGGCATCTGAATTAGTTTGGCTAGTCTCTGCATAGCTATCACGTACAACACAAAGAGGACATAATAAGTTAAAACAAAATTATGAATAACAAAGATACTCTAATACAGTGATCTCTTAAGTGGTTTTCTCTCAGGGATCTACAGAAACAAAACTATTTGCCAGATAGTGAAGATATTTGCAAAAAGTTAAAACAAGGTCACTGCACTCATTTTTATTTGTTAACAATAGGGTTTTTCATGAAAAATATTTTATGTGTGTTAATATCCAATTGTTTAATATTTGTTATTTTTACATGGTTCAATAACAATTCTATGAATGCAGCAGTTTTAATTTTTAGTATGGTAAATATTGATAAATGTAGTCCATGGAAACAAAACCTGTTTGGAGTCCTCCATAATGTTTAAAAGTGAGAAGGGATCCTGAGTGCAAAATTAAAATTAAGAGCCTTGGTGGAGCAGTGGGCTAATGCCTCCTTAAGTAACACCAGCTGCCTGCAATTAGTGCAGGTTCGAGTCCCACCAGGATCAAGGTTGACTCAGCCTTCCATCCTTCCGAGGTAGGTAAAATGAGGACCCAGATTGTTGGGGGCAATTAAGCTGACTTTGTAATAATGCCGCTTGGGGTGTGTGTGAAAGCCCTAATAAGCAGGCATATACATAGAATGAAGGCTACTGCTAAGCTTGTAAGCCGCCCTGAGTCTTTGGAGAAGGGCGGGATATAAATGGAATTTTAAAAAAAATGTTCTAATGATTTGTAAAAGAACGAAGGAGAGAACATGATTCAAAGGAAAGCAAAATTTAATAAGAACAAAGAATGAAATGTAATGAATTCTAAGTGAGTTATCAATTAATGGAAGGGGGTTAGTATTAGAAAATAAGGCATTTTATGAAAAGAAAAGCAAGAAATGAAAAGGTGGTATAAGAAGTCATTATAAAAAACATAGGAGAAAAGAAAGAGAATGAACCAGAAAGGCAGAGATATAAATATATGGAAATCCATGACATTTTCTTGGCATCATTTTCAGAAGAGGTTTGCCATTATCTCCTTCTTCCTAGGGCTGAGAGAGACAGATTGGCCCATGGTTACCCAGCCGGCTTTCATGCCTAAGGCAGGACTAAACTCAAGATTTCTTAGTTTCTTTGACCACTACACCAAACTGGCTTCTCATTTCTGTAACTCCACTGGAAAGTTCATTAAATAAAACTACCCAATTAAGGAATCAGTAATAAACTGCAACATGTATTTATATAACAAAATGTTAAGAGTCACCATCCCACCTATAAAGAACTGACTGCAGAGTTGCTAGTTTCCTGGAATTTCAAACTACGTACATCAGTCACTCAAGTTCTCAACCAGTCTTTCTTAGCATATCCTGATATTTTCCAACCAAGTTGGTTCTTTTCTTTTTCTTGAATGAATAAACCTTTATTGTCAAAGTACAACCATGTATACATTGAGATTGGCTGAGCCTCCCTTCGTGCCCCCACCCCCAACTCACAGTGACAACCAACCCTCCATCTTATTACACCATGTGAGCTAATTGCACAACACACCGGCCTCGCAAGTCAATCATGCATAAAGTTTATAAAATTATTTCCTGTTCAAAAGCCTAACAGCCCATGGATAAAAGCTGTTCTTCAGCCTGTTGGTACAGTATGGCTGGCTATACTCCTGTATCTCATACCCGATGGTAGGAAAGTAAAGAGGTACGATCCAGGGTGTGAGTCATCCCTGAGAATTTTCCTCACTCTTCCAAGGCAGCGAGCCCTGGCAATGTCATCCAGTGGTGTCAGGGGACAGCCCACAATGTCTTGTGCTGTGCTCACCACCCTCTGTAATGCTTTCCTGTCCGCGGCTGTCAGACCAGCATACCAAGCCACAATGCAGTATGATAGGACAGTCTCTATAGTAGACCAGTAAAAGAGGGTCATTAGCCATTGTTCTACCCTGTTCTTCCACAAGACCCTGAGAAAGTGAAGTCTCTGTTGGGCCTTTCTGGCCACCTGGGTTGTATTAACTTTCCAGGTAAGATCTTCACAGAGGTAGACTCCAAGAAATTTAAAAGAGGAAACTCTCTCCACACAGCCCCCAACCCCCCTATGTAAAGTGGGGCACGTTCCTCCTTTTTCCTCCGGAAGTCTAGCACCATCTCTTTCGTCTTGCCAATGTTCAGGTGCAAGTTGTTGCTGCAACACCATATGGACAGATTTTGTACCTCCCTGCTGTATGCTGTCTCATCCCCACCTATAATAAGACCCACTATGGTAGTATCATCTGCAAACTTAATTATCGTAGTAGATGGGTCGGATGATACATAATCATATGTGTACAATGAGTACAGGTAGGGGCTAAGCACGCAGCTCTGTGGTGAGCTGGTGCAAAGCTTCAGGGTGGTGGATAAAGCAGACCCAACCCTCACAGTTTGTAACCAGTCCCTGAGAAAGTCTTGAATCCAATCACAGATGGAGGGGGAAAATTTCAAGTCAGTCAGCTTTGCAAAATGGTGTTGAAAGCCGAGCTGTAATCAACAAAAAGCATCTTGACATAGCTTCCAGGTTTCTCAAGATGGCTTGCTACAGAGTGTAAAGCAGTAGCTATGGCATCGTCTGTCGACCTGTTCCCCCTGTAGGCAAATTAATGTTTGTCGAAATCCAGTGGGAGGCATGTCCTAAGATGTTGGAGAACCAGTCTTTTGAAGCATTTCATGGCTACAGACATTAATGCAACAGGTCTGTAGTTATTCAGGTACTCAACTGCAGTTTTCTTTGGGACTGGGACAATGGTAGCTGCTTTCAAGCATGATGGTACACATGCCGTTTGCAAGGAGATGTTAAAGATCCTTGTCAGGACACCTGCTAATTGGTCGGCACAGTTCTTAACCACTATCCCCAGCACCCCATCTGGGCCTGTGGCTTTGCTGTGATTCACAGCCTTCAATACAGTTCTCACTTGGACTTCAAATAGGGTGAGTTGCTGAAAATCAGAAGGCTGGCCAGCAGAGGCTACGGGGTCTGGTCTTTTCACCTCGTAGCGAGCAAAGAAGATATTCAGCTCCTCTGCCAACAATATTGCATCGGTATTAACCGTGTTCCTCGTACTGCCCTTGTGGTTGGTTAAGTACTGCAGTCCCTGCCACACTTGCTTCGGATTGTTGTCTGCTAGGTGGTTCTCCACCTTGCGTTTATATTGCTGTTTCGCCATCCTAATGCCTCTTCTTTTTTTTTCAGAAAACATTTCCTTCAGGCTTTTGAAACTCAGAAGCATCAGAAAAGTCTCAGTTCAGCTCTAGTTGCTTCCAAGTGAATCTCACTTTGGCTTGGGGAACAAGAGAATCCTTAAGGAGACATTTAACTTGATTCAGGATTCAGCAGAAACTGTTGTACATTTTTACTTAAAAGTGCTAAACCTCTAATGAAGTATGTCCCATATTTGCCATTCAGATTTTAATAAGTGAGCTGTTACTGAAATTAAACACACTGGTCAATATTTATCCTAATAAACAACTAAAAAAATTCATAGCCATTTTCCTATTGTTTCCTTTGTTTTAAGCAATTATTTATGAATCCTCCTAGTCAGTTTCGTAACCTCACATTTCATTATCTGTCTTCACAAATGTGACACAGATAAAGGTAACGTAAGCTTGGGAAGCTAATCTGATGACCTCCATTATTTTAATAATTGGTTGCTAACAAAACTCACCAAAATTCTGTGAAATACTCATGAAAAAACATTGGCAGAAATTAATTACTGCTATTCTCTCATGTCAAGAATTCATACGGAAATAAGAGAAATGAATGAGTTCAAACCAAATTAATCATATTATGGTCATGACTAGCTTTTTGAGTGGCGCAGTTGCCTAGAGGTTTAATCCTAGGCAGGGACAAATGTTTCTCTTATCGTGCAGCAAAGAGAAAATATCTGCTGAGAACTCTGCATAGGCATCAGGAAGGGCATCTGGCCAGTAAACACTCAGTTGCCCTGACCCCACCATGAAGCAAGGGATTACAGGGTTTTAAAAAGAAAAAAAATGGTCATGACTAACTTTTCATATTGGAAGATCTCATGTATAGTATGCCAATTCATTTGAATTAAAGTTTTGGTGGTAATCAGGCTTTCTTCTGGGTAAACAGTCATTGTTTGCATCTTGGTCTCATTCCAAAGATCCTGAAATCAAAACGCTAAACCCTTTCTTACAAAACACTGTATTTAATTTATTTAAATCTGAAATGTCATGGTGAATGCTTATGACTCTCACATCTGGTTAGCAATATATTTAATGCTGAAGCTGAAAGCTTATTCTTATTTGGCAATAATTCCCATTGGATTTGATATAATTTGCTCCTAAGTAAATACAACTAAGATTAGCTAGAAATACATAACAATCCAGAAAGCATTTTTTTTTTGTCATAACTTCAAGAGCTATGGTAACAGAAAGGTAGAACAGAAAAGGCACAGAAAGTAATTGAAATGTCCTGTTCTGGAGAAAGGACTCACAATTATTTTTGTGATTAAGTTGTCCATAAAGATGGTATATAAACCATTTATTTTCTCCAAGTATGCACGCAAAGCCACCATTTGCTTTTCAAGAAATTAAGAGTGGAGCTTCATTGTTTTTATCCAGCAGGCCAAAGACAGCAGACAATCCATATGGAACAAAAGAAAATGTGACCTTGGGTAATACATTGACTAGTTCTGTGGTAAATCTTATTTATTTCTTCCAAATCTTCAAGAGCTAATACTCTTATGTATTCATTATCAGTTACATGTCGAGTAATGTGGTAACTTGAGAAGCTCCTATTCCACCAGTTTGTGGGATATATAATAAATATGTTTTTTAATAAGAACATGTTCTGAAGGTCGTATTTTGCATTCCCTATCTCTCAAAGTAATAGCAATTGTGTTTCCAGAAAACAGAAATGTTGAAACATCTCCAGAAAGTTGAGGGCAAATACACTGAATAGGACTGATGTCCTAACTAATCGCCATGCCATTTATTAGCATAATGCAATAGCAAGGACCAGTTAACACAAAGCCAAAATGGCAACATTTTTGCAATAGAGAATTTTCAAACTGAATCTTCAAACCTTATCTAATCCTGGGAGCAACTCAAAAATTAGGTGCCTTTGATTTCTTTCAGAGAGATGCAAAAGCAATTCTGATTTTTAGCAGACTTCCAGGTGCTTTTCAGCTTTATCAAATCCAAACTTATGTGACAAAACTGAACAGGGAGCTGAGTTAGTTCTCTGATATTGACAAGACTAAGTGTGCTGTGAGTTGTATCAAGTCTGACCTATCAGAACATTTGCTCATGCTTGAGGGCAGCAGAAGAATATATTAGTGATACTCTATTGTCTGTGCCTTCTGTTGCAAATTACTTAGCCAAGTTTACATAGATGTGGGGGAGAAAAAGTGATTTAGTTTAGTTCTGTTACTCTTTTGTATCTCCTTTGTTTTTCTTAGGTATGCAATCCATCTTTCTTATTCTTTCCAGCCCAGCTGAAATGAACCTTGGTTCATCTAGCTCTCACAGGCTGGAAAAAGCTCCCCACATTAAATCTTCTCTTCCTTAGCAGCTGAGACAACTTGTCTTGAAGAATTGGTGACAGTTAGTAGAGATAGGGTTGAAGATCCTTTCACCAAATTAAGTGATCTAGAAAACAGGAGAAATCATGGTATTTAACAACCAAACCTTCAGGAAGTAGTTGCTCTAGAGTCTAGACAATACTTGCCACCTTCAGCCCCAAGCAATATTCCTCCTGTACATGTATACAAAGATCACTTGAAGGAGATACTTCTGGTAACAAGTCAATGCACAATCCTCTACTACATGCTTTATACATATTGCTGGCAGGATGACCATCACAATATTTTCCTCACAGATCTTTGTTTCAGGAGTGTTGGAATCCTGAAGACAAGCAATAAGTAGGTATTTCCCTATACTTGTTAGAATTCTCTACACTTATTAGATTTTTATGGTGACCAATAAGATGGTGAAGACTTCTTGCTTCTCCTCTGGGAGGGGAATATATCTATAAAAAGTAAAGGTAAAGGTTCCCCCGCACATGCGTGCTAGTTGTTTCTGACTCTAGGGGTCGGTGCTCATCTCCGTTACAAAGCCGAAGAGCCAGCGCTTGTCCGAGGATGTCTCCGTGGTCATGTGGCCGGCATGACTAGATGCCAAAGGCACACGGAATGCTGTTACCTTCCCACCGTAGTGGTCCCTATTTTTCTACTTGCATTTTTACGTGCTTTCAAACTGCTAGGTTGGCAGAAGCTGGGATGAGTAACAGGCACTCACTCTGCTACGTGGCACTCGGGATTCGACCCGCCAAACTGCCAACCTTCTGATCGACAAGCTAGTCATGCCAGAATTGAAATTGCAATTACATTGGGGAGACAGCAAAACAACTGAGCACTAGGGTGCATGAACACAAGCTCTCTATTAGAAGACAAGAATAACATTCACAGGTGTGGGCACACATGGCTACACACAACCACGTCTTTAATCTTACAGGGACTGAGGCAATTGCCAGTAACGACACTAAAGGCAGCCACTTGTTTAAGGAAGCTTGGTTTTCAAACCACTCCTCTATCAACTGGCACATAGACCTCCCACCTGCATACCAGGCACTAAGGAATTGGAAAGAGGAACGACGTGTGCGATATGAAGGCAAACAGTGCAAGCATTCACAGAGCACCTCATTGTATCAAAATCAAGATTGCACAAACACACAACCACCCTGCATTGTAGAACACAGGGAAGAAGAGCAACAACTATTTAGAACCTCTGGTATGAGAACACGGGCAATGACTAGAGCTATGGCTACAACACATGGAACTGTCAGCAATCCACTTTTGACGACAGACACTCAGAGACAACTACATCCCCCAAAAACGGATGCGCAACAACTCAAAGAAATACGGCCAACCTCAACAAACAGACCGGTGATGCGCTCCATGAGTAGAGTGCAGACACCAACAGTATAAACGCAATCTCCCCACCCCAGAGTTTCCATCCTGACGATGTTGGCAGTTAGCCAACGAAAGCTTGATCTTTTAGCAATAAAACTCCACTTCCATTTTCTACCACTTTGCTTATTCCTAGGTCACCTCACCTCTTCAGTGCAGGGAGAGAAGACTCTCCTTTGCTTCCTTTTTTCCTAAATTCCTTTCTTTCTAAGCTCCTCATCATTTCTCAATTTTTATCTCCCTTTAAGACTCTTACTATTGAATGCAACAGTTCAATGAATTGGTATGTGTGTCATTTCTTGCTTCTGTGCCCACCCAGCTTATCTCTGCCAAAGCTTGCCTCCTCGGCTAATGCAGTTGCTCAACGTGGAGAGCTTCTGCAATGGCACAACTATTCGAACCAACCTATCAGTGGTATCCATCTTAAACAACATTAGGAGAACAAAGCCCTCCCGGGAAAGCAGCCCTCCTAACCTGTAATATAGATCACTGCCAGCAAGTCACCTCATAGGCATTTGCTGAGACTTCTTGTCCATTGTCCTACAAGTGGCTCTTATCAAGCCTAAAGAAGAAAAGCTAAGCCTGGCAGTCAAGAAAGCAAGTGGTAAGTTGTATGGAAAGCTAGATTTTAACAGCTTTAAGATCTTTATTTTGGAAATTTTTGAGAATGCTCTATCCAAGGACTTGCCATTATCTTTCACATTATTTCCAGAAAACCATAATCATTCATGCTCCTTTTATCACATGTTATTTTAAAAAAGCATGCTTTCCCAAGTTGGGTTTGTGGTCCAACCTTTTATCAGATTGCATCCCAAATCTAGTAGTGTCCATAACAAACCAAAATGGTCCCAAATGCTGATACAGTATTCACAAGATGTCATACAATGGAATCCTTGGTACAATGTGCACTTGCTTGTTTGATTTCATTATCTGACTAGGCAATTTCATCAGTACTAATGAATGTGGGTTTGCTCTTTCTCTATATAGGGTAGCTTACACTGTTATTGTTGGTTCTCCTACCAATGTTTTCTCCTATTAAGAAGAAAACCACACACCCCACTGGCAGGATAAGCTACTGTATATAAACAGGGAGAAAACCCCATACTTATTAGCACTGATAATGTTACCTAGTTGGGTAATGATATATCTATAAGCAAACAACTAAGCTCACAGAATACCAAGGTCACCACAGTTCCACCTCAAGCTACCTATATTCTCTTCTATTAATAGCATCATACAAATATGGTGATTATTTGCAACATGAAAACTGATGAGAGCATTTGCACAATGATTTTGTTTAAACCTGTGTCACCATTTCCCATCTTCCCTGAAAATCCCTATGCTCAAACCTGCTCAAATCATGTTGCATTTTTATCTTAAATCCTAACTCTCAAATTCAAATTGAATCCTGCCATTTAGAATCAGAAGATCAAACTGAATCTTAGCCAATTCATTTCTGATTCAGCTTTTTCCTGTATTTTCTGAAACTAGAGAGACGAGCCCTTTTGCCTTATTGAGGGCTATGCTTGTACAAAAGATCTTAATGAAAGTGTGAAAAAAGAACCTATTCTTCAGTTGTGCGTCCTGCCTTAAACAGCATTGTGATAACCCATTGTTATTAAGCATATACAGAGATGGTTTATCTATTTTTAAACTCTAAGAGATTAGCACCCTTTTTTAGCTTTCAGAATGAAGATACATATTCCACAGCACAGACTCTAATCCTTTGCAAGGGCTCAATGAATGGAGCCCATGTGTGTTTATGTCTGTGTAAAAAAGGAGAACCAGAAGCCCTGGTAGTACAGCTGTTAGGATGTAGTATTGCAGGTTGACTCTGCCCACAGTTTGGAGTTTGATCCTGATGGGCTCAAGGTTACTCAGCCTTCCATCCTTCCAAGGTCAGTAAAATGAGGACTCAGATTGTTGGGGGCAATTTGCTGATGTTGTAAATTGTGCAGAAGGTGCTGTAAAGCACTATGGGGCAGTATATAAATCTAAGTGCTATTGCTATCGCTACTTTACCAATTGCAACCATCTAGATAGACATATTATTGGCACATCATTCTAAAATTATATCTATGCAGTCTGATCAATGAAGAATTATGTATACTTCATAGAAATGCAGTTGACACTAGCTGTGATGTATCATTTATTGTCCACAATTTGAGCTTTCTTATTTTTTTAGAATGCATTGTCCTGACTCATTCTTGGTTTTTATTTTTCCAATCCATTTATTTCTAAATATTAATACTGAACTCTCCCAGCAGCTTGCATGAGTGAGCCTGGGATGTGAGAGAAAAATGTGCATATCATTATCGAAGTATACTAGATAAAATGTTACCTTTAGATGAACTTGACTAAAAACAATGACTTGATTGTAAATCTGGATCACAGCTGGATGCCATGAGCTAAATAGCAAAGCGGATAATGGGAGAAAGGGGGAAAAATAGCACTATTAGGCAAATCAAAGTCTTATAATTTACATAAACACCTGCTCATGCTTAAATTGTCTGAAAGACTATTATTTTAAATCCAGGCAAGTGCTGAAACTCAGTTTGTTAATGCTCAGATATGCTTGTTCCACTGTTTTTATCATCATCATTATTTTCCTTTACTCAGGAAGCTGCTGGGATCAGAATCAGCAAATTAAGTAGTCCCCCTCAGCTGTTTTGCCTGAGGGAGAGTTTTCCTCATGATGGGGTGAAAAAGATTGATCTCCAGGAAATTTATAATGGGCAAACCTTCTTTCACCCCATGTGAAATAATCACTACTATTAGAATTGTTCACTGGCAAGCATTTAATTACTCAGATATTCTTCTATGTTAAATGATCACTGAGCTTTCAAATGAGCTTAGCAAATAGCAGACAATTCAAAGTTAAGAAACATCTTGACAGTCACTGACTTACCAGAAGCTGTGTGAGTCTATCATGGTCTTCATCAAGCTACCAAATCCATCTGAAGGCCAGACTACATTCAGCCATGCAGAGAAGCAGAGCAGAACAAACACATAATTGATTGCAGAAATAAGGGCTGCTTGAAGAACCCTAGGTACTCTCATATTTCCAGAGGCTTATGCTATATCCACTGCATGCACACTTTTGCAAGGCATTGAAGACCTGGGAGGAAAGTCGTTTCGGCTGACATTTGGGTCCAGTGGATTGTTGAGCTCTGTTGTTGATGCACTTTTTCTTTCCTTTGGGTTGGGTTATATATGTTACCTTTGGGCACCGAGGGTTATATGTTGTACATTTCTATGTTTCTAATCTTTGTAAATCTCCCAAAGCCACTTCTATAAGATGGGCAGCCATATAAATCAAATCAATAAATGTATTTATCAATGTTAATAAAAACCAAATTTCATACTTCAAGTGGGGTTTTTTTTGGTACTAAAGCCAAATTCCATCCTCAAGTAAGACAATAAATTCCATACTACATTTGAAGTCCAAGTTCTCACTTTTTAAATTATTAATACCACCAATGGGCAGCACAGTGGCTCAACATTTAAGACTCTGGACTTGTTGGCTGGAAAGCTGGCAGCCCAGGTGTGAGACCCAAACACCACGTGATGGGATGAGCTCCCATCCTTGTCCCAGCTTCTGCCAACCTAGCAGTTCAAAAGCATGCAAATGCAAGTAGATAAAAAGATACCACTGTGGTAACAGAGCTCTGTGACTTGACTGTGGAAATGTCTTCAGACAGTGCTGGCACAATGGCCTTGAAACAGATGAGCACTGTCCCTTATAGTCAGCAATCACTAGCAAAGTAAACTCTGTAGGGACTTTTTTTTACCTTTAATACCACCAATATAATTGCACTGAATTAGGTATATTTTAAAAATTATGAGCATTCAGTAGTTTAATGGAGAAATGGCACAGGAACACTTAAGACAATAGTTACCTGAGACAATTTAAGGGTTACAATCCAATAGTTACTAAGACAATTTAATGGTGCAATCCAATAGTTACTTTGTCTATATACTGGTCTAGAATATAGTGGCATGTCCATTTTGGGACACTCCATGGTTTGCCCATGTTACATCACTGCTGCAGAACTTTACTGGCTTCCAGTTTCATTCAAGGTGCAATTCAATCTGCTGCCTATCAACTTTAAAGCTCTAATTGACTGAGATGGGCAGCCATGGAAAAATGAATGAATGAATGAATGAATGAATGAATGAATGAATGAATGAATGAATGAATGAGGTATAGCACTCTGATGCATTTTGGAAGGGAGGGGATGTTTTGTTTCCAAAATCTCTATTGGTTTGATGTTTCGCTGAAGAATATTTTATTTGTATTTATTCATTATATTTCAATCCATTCAAGAGCAGGGATTAATTTAAGAGCTTTCCTAGTATTTGTATCGGGGCCCATATTTTTATGCTTGGGCTGGTTGTGGTATTTCGGAGACATTTTAAGGGGTGCACTCCGAAAGACAGAACCAAGAATTGTGCTGCTAGAGCCAAGTTTTTAAAAAAGTGAGGCTAGATCAAATACTGATTTTTGACTGCATTACAGCTAAATGTAACACTCTGAAAGCCTCTTAAATTGCCAGGAAATGGTCACTCAATTTTGTCAGCAACTCAGGAAGGGAAGTGATGTGGAGATCATGGGGCAGTGTAAGTATGTAAGTACTTCTTATTAACAGAAGGAGTGGTTTTCAAAAATGGTCTCCTGTGTTTTAGAGTGCAGCTCCCTTTGACTGTAACCATATAGGGCATCCTTAACTTACAACCGTTAATTTAATAACAGTTGTAAATCACATTAGTACCGAAAAAAGTAACTTACAACTGGTCCTCGCACTCACAATTGGCCCTTGCACTCACAAACACCCTGTGGCCACATGATAAAAATTCAGATGCTTGGCAACCAGCATGTATTAACAAGGGTTGCAGGCTCCTGAGCTCATGCGATTCCCACTTGCAAACTTCCCACCCGTCTTCAAAGAAGCAAAATCAAGGGGGGGGGAAGCTGGGTTCACTTGACAACCACAGGACTCACTAAACAACTGCAGTGATTTACTTAACTGTGACAAAAAAAAGAAGTTGTAAAATCAGGCACGCATCCCTTTAACAACCACCTTGCTTAGTAATGGAGATTCTAGTCCCAATTGTGAGCCTAAGTCAAGACTACATGTACACATTGTAATACGACTCCCGGGCCACTGGACGTGCTATCTGTATATAACAAGAGTGGCAGTGCCACAGATGCACACAGTTGGGGTAGGCTACTCCATATTAGTTTATGGTGACTCCTTTACCACCAGAAGATGGATATAACAATAGCATCTATTTAATTGAAAGTAATACTCCAGTAATAATCTCCAACTAACCTACTGGCTGATAAAAGTTCTTCAGCAAAGGGTGAAATGCATAAGATTGTCTTCAACCTGATTTAATTCTTTGTGATATCCTGGGCAGGCAATCATGTAAGGAGACTGTTCAAAATGAGTTATTTCACTGAATTCCAAAGATACAGCTGACTTCAGATGCACAATTCTAAAGGCAGAAAGAACAGGAATAATCTGAACATTGTCCTGAAAATGCTCCTCTGGGGTACCCTTTGCCCTCTTTAGAGCTCTGTCATTAGATAAAAGAAAGTCAATAGCTTCAAAGGTAATTTGAGAAGGAGAGGAGAAACTCAGGTAGACTTTGTCCCAAAGCACATCTCAAATCACTCACCATATTGGGCTGAGCTATTGCAGATAGAAGTGGAAAATTAAGCCCTTAAAGAGGTGTTTGTGTGTATTTGTGTCGAGTTCCTTGTATTCCAGAGAATATCAAGTGTTGAGGCTTTATGAAAGCATGAATTAAGAACCTCAGGGAGCAGAAGAAATATTGATTTTGCACAGTATGTTGCTCAGTCAAGGAAAGCACTGAGATAATCAGCAAAAGTTAGCTGCTTGCGATTGTACATGCAACCCAACCCAATCATATTTCACTTTCAAGGCTGGCACTTTAAAAAAGCACTTAATTGGCTGTCTTGTCTTTCTCTATTGTTGAAGTAATGAGGATGGAAAAATGCAAGGCTGAACCCTTTCAAAATGCCCTGCAAGAACAGTGCAAACACATTTCTGTAGATACCAAAGCAATTTCACTGTTGCCTAATCTCATGGATGGGTAAGTTTTTAATGAAACACTATAGGTCAGAGAAATATATTGAGCTGTTGGCCTTGCCCCTTGCCAACATATGTTGAAGCTGTTTGTATATAACATCTACATGCTGCTTATTTAGAAAAGGAATTTAGGTCCCCTTAAATCTTTGAAACTCTTCCTGCACAAGACTATTTCTGTCTCTTACTAACCCATTTTCATTTGGGGAGATTTCTTTGGAAGCCATGACAGATAGTAGAAGCCTCTCCTTTGAAGATAAGGACTATTCGGGTGTTTTTATTCCTTCCCCATGACTTTTTGCTTTAAAGATGTTACTAGCAGAATGAGAATGATTATCCCAATATCAATTTCAGTCAGGAAAGTTAGAGTTCAAACCCCCACCCCATGATCCTTAGCAGTATCTTCATCACCTTTCAAAGTCTCTCATTGCCTGCCACAGTGTCTGAGCTCTCAAAGTAAACTTTTGGCTCTTTAAGCCAGGGCAAATTGAAGAGGAATCTGACAACCATGATAGAGTGGTGGACTCAGTGAAGGGAGATAAGAGTCATCTTTGACCAAACCATGTTTCATAGCCTTCAAGAAAATGCTGGGGTCACCCACTTCCCATGTTAATCATTTTATTTGAAATGGCCTGATACTAAAAACTTCCTAAGGACACGTTTCATTGCAGTTGGTGATTTTCTTCAACCTGTAGCAAAAACAAGTTTTATGTTAATCTAAAACTTAAAGGATTTTTTTCTATCAGGAAATAATCAGCAAAAGGGGATTAGGACATTAATTCTGGAAAGCTTTCAGATAGACCAGGGGGCCAGATTGACTGGAAGTAAGATTTTGAAATTTTGAATTAAGAATACTTTCTTTTAATTTGTTTAAAATGTTATTAAAATATATGGAGATTTTAAGTTTAAGAAATCTCTTTCTGGGAAAATATTCTGGATGACAGAAAAGCATGATTAGAGGAGGCCTTGAAGGCTGGTTACTAGAGGCAAACAGAAATAATTAAAGATTATAATTAAAGAGAGGAACAAAGAATAGAGAAAAGTATTTTAACTTTGGAAAAATTCAAGGATATTTGGCAACAATATATACAGAATTTTCTCTTTAGACTATCTGATATAATAAAAATGGACTTTAAAAAGAAATAGAAGAGGACATAGTAACTGAAAATCAGGCTGTTTTACATATCATTTTAAAATTGCCAGGAAACAAAAATGATACTGATAAATACGTTAAACAGGATTTACAAAAGAAATCAGCTGAGGTTTTAATAGTTAAAAGGAACACACAAATAATAAACCATAAGAATGACTTGGATATATGACATGAACAATTTTCTTATTTTTGGATTTACAAAAGAGATGTATTATATTTATGAATGAATTTCTGAGAACAGGTAAAGAAAAGAAATCAGCTGTGAGGATATTACCTAAAAGGAATAAAAACCAAGACCTTTAAAAGTAAAATGAATTTGGCTTATTCAACCAAGGCTAAAATGCATGTGATTTCTTTTTTTTTTCTAGTAGCTTTTAATGTTTTTTTTTGTTGTTGTTGTTGTTGACTATGACTGAATGATGAGGCTTTAAAGATTTCTTTATACTATAGATAAGATATGGAAAGAAGAGAGTTTTAGGTGCATTTTTAGAGAAAGTGACAAGCTGTGCTATTAAAATTGAGAGAAGAAGAGAATTGATAAGAAATTAATTTGTGGGATATAATTTGAAGGGTTTAAAGGTTAAATTTTTAATCTGTTGTTGTTTCTGGATTTTTTTCTTGATTAAGTTTGAATGATGAGGTTTTAAAAGATTTGTTTATAGATATGAGATAAAACATGGAAAGAAGGCATTTTTCCTTTGTATCTTTAGAGAAAATGACAAGGCACTGCGTAAACTAAAGGACAGAAATACGAAATTGCTTTACTTGTTTAAAGATAAAATATAAGTCTTGTTATTTCAGATAGCTCTTAATGGAGTTTTGCTGACTAACATTGAATGATGAGGCTTTATTATTTGCTAACAGATAAAATATGAGATATGGGATGAAGAGATTTTTGGCTGAAATATTAGAGAAGATGTTTTGGGGAATGTAATCTGTATTCCAAGGAGGTAGGGACTGCATTCCAGAGGACCAAAAGCCAGCAAAGTTTAATCTGATTGGGAGAAAGAGGGCCAAGATAGTTCCTCCCTAGAAGTCCTCAGAATATATCAAGTAGTTGCAATAGTTTGGCAAGATTGCTTTCTATAGGTGTGGAACAATAAAGGACATTGCTTAGAAGTAACTCTTTCATGGTTTTTGGAGCCTGACAGATGTTAAATTACTGGAAATGTTTGCACTTGACTCAATCATTTCTTTCTACATTTTTTCTTCTTTTTTCCTTGTTTATATATTTTTCCTTTTTCCCTCCCACCCCTCTCTCTCTCTGTGGCTTTTATTATTATTTTTCCTTCTTATAGTTTTCTAAGTTCATGTTAGTTTTTCATACTTTGGATTTTTAAACTTCAATAAAAATTATTTTATTTTATTTTAATTTTAATTAATTATTATTTTTAAAAAATGAAAGCAAGGAACAAAACAAGGCACTCTAATTATACAGACACACACTCTTTCAAGTGACAAATATATTATCCACCTTAAGGACAAATATCACCGATCTCACTGCAAATCAGTAGCAATATTGTTATTGGAGAGAATTGTATCCTGATCTTCAGGAAAGTAGCCATTGAATAAGCACAGACTGAGGCAAAGCTGAACTACATTAAGTTGCTTTGAAGTTTCATACATAACATTTTTTTTCTTTCTGGTTTTACACTGTGTATTCCATATATGTATAGCAATGCCTCTGATGGAGCCTACGTTTGTATTTTCCAAATACACACACATGCATACATTTTAAATTAAACACACAAATTTCAACAGAATAGAATTCCTTATGGATGCAAATGAAAATAATATTCATTTGAATGTGAGTGATCTGTGGCTTCCTTTAGCAAACCAACTTTCAGTCAGTGGAATACTGTAAGATTCAGAAGTGGTCTATGTGGGACCCAGTGAGTCAATGAAACATTTAAAACTTGCCTTAAATGGCAAATATAATGCAATTTATTGGAAAAATATATTTTTTAATTTCATCACAATAGACTCTAGAGTCTTTGGCAGATAGAAAAATCTTCAGATACAAAAACTGAGAACAACTACATTTACACAGGGGCAATAGGGACAGGCTAGCATCTGTGACATCACTCAAATCCTATCCTGCTTCTATAGGTAGCAGTATTTGGGTGACTTGCCTAGGCAGGTAATCAAGGTTGTTCTTGATACTTTACTGAAGGGGTGTCCAACTTTGCCAGCTTTAAAACTTGTGGACTTCATCTCCCAGAATTGGCTAGCTGAGGAATTGTGGGAGCTGAAAGTCTACAGGCCTTAAAGTTGGCAAGGTTGGACAACCCTGTTGGTTAGACTGGAAAGTACGTATCGGTATTTGTGTGCAAATATTTGGAATATTTTACGGCAACAGCGAATAACTTTTGTACATTATTGCCAAGAAAACTACGTGAATGTGATTTGCCTAGTCACCAACATGTGAGCTAAACCTAAAGGAAATGTAATGTTATCTTTTAAAAAGTGTTATGGAAAGAAGAACCTTAGCATTCAGAAACTGAAAACAGTTTCAACATAGTAGTAGTTTTAACCATTCAGTCATATCCGACTCTTGGCGACTTTAGGAGCAAGTGCTCTACACGCTACCCTGCTTCTTTCAGATTTTGGAATGTTCATCTTTGTATCAGCTTTGATGGTTATCAAGCCAGTGACTTCTTTGCTTGCCTTCTCTTCTTGATCCACTAACCATTCCTAGCATCATTGTCTTCTCCAATGAATTTGCACCCGTGGCGTGGCCAAAGTAAATCAGACATAGTCTTGTGATTTTGGCTTCTAGTGATGTTTCTGGTTAGTTTCAACATACTCTTTTAACCATGAATAATGTCTTCATATTTAAAGCAATATTTCTTTACAGGTCAAGATATCAGTTTCGAAATTTGATTCAACCTAGCCAAAACACTTTTTAAATCTTATTAATCTCAGCATGTGCTTAAATGTCCCCCATTAAAATCAGCGGGACACCAAAGCACTTCGCTTTATTGGATCAAGTCCCTACTTTTAGTAGAGATCCACACTTTAGAATTAGGTGAGAGGACATAATAAAAACTGGATGGCTATACATACAGTCTGTATTGTGTGTGTGTGTGTGTGTGCCATTGCAGAGATCAATAAGCTGTTCACAAATCCAATCCAGTATGATTGCAAAGATCTGAGCAGGCTCACCTTATTATTGTGCTATAGTTCATTTAATGCTGCAACTGTAGTTCATTTAATGCTGTGCTGGCTTCTCTTGCATTTTCCTTATATAAAAGTTAAGTAGCCACTACAAAAATGAATCATCTAAACTCCAGGTAAAAGCCATCACAGTATGAAAGTGGAGCTCCTGCTGTGAAAATGATATCAAATGTTATATAAAAAGAGCTATCCTATTGAAAGCACTGGTGGTTTGTAGTTTACCTCCTGTTAGCACTTCTATCGGTATCGATTTCAAAAACCTGTTTGGACAGCTAAGCTCAGAATTTTTATGAAAGCTTTTGTAGAGAGCAAGCTGTAAGCATCTTTCCGAAAATGCAGTGGCAATATCACTTCATCACTTGGTCAGCCTTCTTTCCAATATCCGTACATGAAACAGTAACAACACCACACACAAATTCATGGAGCAAGAACAAAGATCTGGAATTGTTGCAGTTTGGATTTTGAGATGCTTCAGTCAGTTCTAACTGGCTGCATAAATGCAATCAATGTGAATGACCCTAACATTTTCTCAAGGCATTTTCTGAAAAGAAAAGAAAAAAGGTTGTTTTGTACTTCCCAAGATGCAAGAATAGGATGGAAGGAAGCCCATAGCATCAAAACTCCGCTGAAGAGAGCAAAACAAGCAATAGTTTGTTCTTTGAACTGCTCATAGTTGAGATCTTATCCAGTTTAAGGTCTAGAGAAGAGACAGGGAAAATCCAGAGTTATTACAGAAGCTAATTTATTGTTGCATTGTTTCTCTCTGTATTTTACAGGGTTGCCCAGGGTTGCTTGGAGTCAGGCAGTGTACAAATTTAATGAATAAATAAATTTACTTTCAATACAACCAAGGAAAAAGTAATTGCAACACCAACTTATACTTATTGTATAAACATGTTAAAGATGAAATTAGTTGTTCTCATGTGATGGTAAATAAAGCTACTTGCTTCTAGAATCCAGGAAAGATTTAGTGATAGCAATACAATTTTTGTGCCTGGGGGTAAAAACAGTTATGTACTGGAGCTGGTATAATAGGACAACAACAGTATAATAACTGTTGTAGTTGGTAAATTAACTTAAAGTATTTGTCAACATATAAAAAAACATTATAATTCACATTTCATATCTGAATTAAAGGCTCTAGGATTTTATAAGCTAATTAAGATTACCTATCAAAATTCCACAGTCCCAAAGCAACATATATAATCTAATAAATGGATCCTGAATTCTGAGCTATCTTTGTGGATAGGAATACATGAAATGTGGGTATACTATCTACAGGTAAAACTCGAAAAATTAGAATATCGTGCAAAAGTTCATTTATTTCAGTAATGCAACTAATATATGAGATAGACTCATTACATGCAAAGCAAGATACTTCAAGCCGTGATTTGTCATAATTGTGATGATTATGGCTTACAGCTCATCAAAACCCCAAATCCACAATCTCAGAAAATTAGAATATTACATGCAATCAATAAAACAAGGAGTGTACATAGAACATTATCAGACCTCTGAAAAGTATAAGCATGCATATGTACTCAGTACTTGGTTTGGGCCCCTTTTGCAGCAATTACTGCCTTAATGCAGCGTGGCATGGAAGCTATCAGCCTGTGGCACTGCTGAGGTGTTATACAGGACCAGCATGCTTCAATAGCGGCCTTCAGCTCTTCTGCATTGTTCGGTCTCATGTCTCTCATCTTTCTCCTGGCAATGCCCCATAGATTCTCTATGGGGTTCAGGTCGGGCGAGTTTGCTGGCCAATCAAGCACAGTAATCCCACGGTCATTGAACCAGGTTTTGGTGCTTTTGGCAGTGTGGGCAGGTGCCAAGTCCTGCTGGAAAATGAATTCAGCATCCCCATAAAGCTCGTCTGCGGAAGGAAGCATGAAGTGCTCCAAAATCTCCTGGTAGACAGCTGCGTTGACCCTGGACTTAATGAAGCACAGTGGACCAACACCAGCAGATGACATGGCTCCCCAAATCAACACAGACTGTGGAAACTTCACACTGGACTTCAAGCATCTTGCAGTGTGTGCCTCTCCATTCTTCCTCCAGACTCTGGGTCCTTGGTTTCCAAATGAGATGCAAAAGTTGCTCTCATCAGAAAAGAGGACTTTGGACCACTGAGCAACAGACCAGGTCTGTTTTTCTTTAGCCCAGGTAAGACGCTTCTGACGTTGTTTGTTGTTCAGGAGCAGCTTGACAAGAGGAATACGACATTTGAAGCCCATGTCCAGGATCCGTCTGTGTGTGGTGGCTCTTGATGCACTGAGTCCAGCCTCAGTCCACTCCTTGTGAAAGTCCCCAACACTTTTGAATGGCCTTTTCCTGACAATCCTCTCCAGGCTGCGGTCATCCCTGATGCTTGTGCACCTTTTTCTTCCACACTTTTCCCTTCCACATAACTTTCTATTAATGTGCTTTGATACAGCACTTTGGGAACATCCAACTTCTTTTGCAATTACCTTTTGAGGCTTTCCCTCCTTATGGAGGGTGTCAATGATGGTTTTCTGCACAACTGTCAGGTCAGCAGTCTTCCCCATGATTGTGATTCCTACTGAACCAGACTGAGAGACCATTTAAAGGCTCAGGAACCCTTTGCAGGTGTTATGGCTTAATTAGCTGATTAGAGTGGGACACTTTGAGCCTAGAATATTGCACCTTTTCACAATATTCTAATTTTCTGAGATTGTGGATTTGGGGTTTTGATGAGCTGTAAGCCATAATCATCACAATTATGACAAATCATGGCTTGAACTATCTTGCTTTGCATGTAATGAGTCTATCTCATATATTAGTTTCCCCTTTTAAGTTGCATTACTGAAATAAATGAACTTTTGTACAATATTCTAATTTTTCGAGTTTCACCTGTACAGTCCTTGCCTGAAACTGAGAAAATTTTGACAGTGCAGGCAACAGTTTTGACAACATTGAAAGTTTTGGTTCAACTCCACAACCAATTCCATGGTTATTTGGGAATGAAGGCTTAAAAATAAAAGATATGGTTATTCACAGCTGCACATCATATAGATAAATCATGAAAACCCTAGCCTTAAAAATCATAGATTCCCTTCCTATAAACCTTAACTTCCTCAGGGCACAGAAGAAAGAAATATTGCAAAATGAATTCTACAACCCTGAAATCACTTCTACCAGTCAGACTTGTATCACTGCAAGATTGGAACTCCCATATTAGAAAACTACTATTGTACATCTGGAAGCTATGAATAGAATAGAATAGAATAGAATAGAATAGAATAGAATAGAATAGAATAGAATAGAATAGAATAGAGTAGAGTAGAGTAGAGTAGAGTAGAGTAGAGTAGAGTAGAGTAGAGTAGAGTAGAATAGAATAGAATAGAATAGAATAGAATAGAATAGAATAGAATAGAATAGAATAGAATAGAATAGATTTTATTGGCCAAGTGTGATTAGACACACAAAAAATGTGTCTATGCTGCAGGAGCTCTCAGTATACATGTAAAACAACAAAGTAATAATAATCATAATAATGATACCAATAAGAGGAAGTAGTAGAGAAGATGAGATGGATACTAATACTACTACAGCATACTACATGGGTAAATTAGACATAAGACAGTACTGTGGGAATTTGATGTTCAGCAGAGTGATGGCGTGAGAGGTGAGGGGAATTGTCTCTGAACTTAGCTGTTTTGGCATGCAATGCCCTACAGCAACGTCCCGAGAGGAGGCATTGAAACACTTTATGTCCAAGATGTGAGGGGTCTGTAGATATTTTCTCAGCCCTCCTTCTGACCTGTGCAATATATAGGTCCTCAATGGAAGGCAGGCTAGTTGCAATTGTTCTTTCTGCAGTCTTATCTATCTGTTGAGGTCTGTACCTGTCCTGTTTGGTTGCTGTACCAAACCTGCCAGTTATAGAAGTACACATGACAGACTCAATCATTCCTCTGTAGAAGTTATAAAGCTATAAAAGTTAGCATTGTTTGTAACATGCCTTGTTACAAACAACAGACACACACAAACATACAGTTTTGGCTATTATATTTCAAAAATATCATAGAGCTACAAAAATGTACCAAGAAAGGGAACAAGGGATATATACAGAATTGAACCTACAATTTTATGTACGATATTCCTGCTATTTTTCATCCAATTACTTGGGGACTGCTTCCAGTTTTAACATTAGGAGCAGAAATCAGTTCCTTTCCCCCTACCCCCCAATTTCTAACTCTGGCACCTGATCCAGAAGTATTCTTGAAAGAATATAATTTCACCAAGAGCTTTCATATCTGTATTTTTAGGTGATCTGGTGTTAGAAAAAAACATAATTGCCTCTTAGTTCCCATTTATAAGGAAATCTGAACTATTGGTATTTGCATACCAAAAAAGTAAAAGAAAAAGGGGGGATATAAACCAAACTGTCACACACCCTAAGCCAAGATAATTTTGGAAAAATATGTTGAGAGTCACATTTGATCAGTGAAATAGAGCTAGCTACTTTCATACAAATGTAGCTATGTGGCATCTAATACACTTGGTTTTGGTCTGGTAGATTTGGGACAAAGTAGTTTCTTCTGCTCTAGGGATGCGGCGGCTCAGTGGGTTAGGACACTGAGCTTGTCGATCAGATGGTCGGCAGTTTGGCGGGTCGAATCCCGAGTGCCGCGTAACAGAGTGAGCGCCTGTTACTCGTCCCAGCTTCTGCCAACCTAGCAGTTCGAAAGCACGTAAAAATGCAAGTAGAAAAACAGGGACCACTCCGGTGGGAAGGTAACAGCATTCCGTGCGCCTTTGGCGTCTAGTCATGCCGGCCACATGACCATGGAGATGTCCTCGGACAAGCGCTGGCTCTTCGGCTTTGAAACGGAGATGAGCACCGGCCCCTAGAGTCAGAAACAACTAGCACGCATGTGCGGGAGAACCTTTACCTTTACCTTTACCTTTAGTTTCTTGTGCTAGAAAATATATCCTTTCCAGACCCATTCTAGTCAAGCTGATCTCCTTCCATGAAGGCTTAAGACGTCAACTAATCTACAGATTTCATTCATACTAGGATACTTCTATGGTCACAGTGCATTCTGAATGTTAGGATAACTACAATAAAATTAAGCATGGGAAATACTGCACTTGAATAACAGATCAGGATAAAAAGAAGTATTTATAGTCTCACGTGCAAATAGATCTTCAATGAAAAACATTCTTCAAACTTCCCAATTAGAGTTTAGAACATCACTTCTCATGTTCTTTTGGTTGAAAAGTTTATATTGATGTGCTTTTTTATTTTCTTACCTTCTTGTTAACCTTTATTAAAGAAAATGTTATCAGTGTTCCATCTATGAAAAACTCTATAATAAAATTATTGTTGGCAAGATTTATGGAAAAGTGACCTGGGGGAAAAAAATAGAACAAATTAGGCAGAATGGGGATAGCCAGATGTTTGGGTAGGATATAATCCATAAACACTGATGGACTTCCAATTATATTTGAAGAATTTTGACTGTGTCTAAAAAAATAATTAGATGATTAAAGAAGATTGTGTAAGAGAACTCTCAGAGGCAGAGAAAGAAAAGGAAGTATTTCAAAATTATAACAAACGAAGAGTAGATGGATGTTTCAGTCTCATCTGGAAAAATAGCTGTTAGCCTTCAGTTAACCAAAGTGAAGAAAAAAAAGTCTGAACAATTCACAGAGACCTTGTCTTATTGAATTCAGTAATAAATGGGAGCCTCAGTCCCACTTATTCATTTTCCAGGATTCTATATCTCACCCTCTCTCTTTTTTTTTCTTGCTTTCATACTTGATAAATGAAACTCCATGCTTCCTTGGTCATGTATTGCTATTAAGGAATTGTCAGCATACACAGTTAACAATCTCTTATCCATACACACCTAGTACCTCCAGTTGAGCAAAATTGTGAGCATGCTGAGCTTCTCTGTCTCTGTCATCTTCAGCTGAGAAAGTTGAGAGTTGTGTTTTCTTTTATGAAATGCCCTCCCCAAAAAGAATTCATTTGGGATCCGACTTTTCAACATCAGAAGCCTCCTTTAATTTCTTAGGATTTTTAATAACCTATATTGTTTTATTTTATCATGTATCTATCTCCCAGTTATACTGTAAGTTGTTATTTGGCTGTTTGTTTCTAGGTTTGCCTGCTGTGATTGGTTTTAACTGAAGGCCAATAAACTGCATGGCATTAAGTTCAATAGCCATATTTTCTGGTCATACACTGGCAGTCCACAAATCCATCATTAAAAAAAAATACTATTGATGCCGAAAATCCAGTACAGCAGCTGCATTTCTATACTATTGTCTTATAGGCATTGCTGTAATTGTTTTTAGCCTAATTCCTACATGGAAGAGATCGTTTGCATAGTTCTTCCCAAACAGTCAAGCTCTGTATGGATTCAAGGCGATGAACAAGTATGTCAGGCCATCATAATCGCCCAAATTAGATGAATGTCATGCATTGTAAGACCTTCATTGCCTACTGTTGATGCCGTTGGCTAGTTTTAAAACCACTGAAAAACAGGATTTCCTCAAATCTATAGTTTCAAGTGTATATCTAAACAGCACTAACCGTTAAGAGTTCAAAATGAAAAAAAAAAACCTGTATGTACAAAAAAACACAAATACCTCCATAGATTTTCCACTGAGGATTGCAAGTTCTTTCCATGTCAGAGAAAAATGACTTTTAACTCTGGTGGTCATTATTCAAGCATTTATTTATTTTTAGTGATTTTAAAAAAAAACAAGACAGGAAATTCTGTGACACTCTCCTGCAGATCTCACTGGTGCACTGCTCTTTAAAAAAAAAGAAAGAAAAGAAAAGGCTACTTTTGATCCGCTTGATTTCAGCTGAGTTATTTTCCAAATCCACATGTTGGAGTAATCATTTCTCAATGGAGCTTTGTAAACTTTTCAACTCCTAGAAAGTCACTCATGCTGTTTAGCAAGGTCAGGCTGTAATGAGCAACAACTGCTTTATTTGCGATCTGTGGCTCTGAGGGATTAATTGTCCCTATTTGGACTCATCCACAATCTAAGGCTGAATTGTCAAAATGATCCATCGCTTTTGTCCCCAGGCCCATGGTTTCATTATTAAGGTGCCTTCTAATCAATAGTAGCATTTTTAACTTTTTGCCCCTTACTTTTTATCAATTCTTATTATCTAATGACCAATACTAAAGTGGGTGCAAGATTGTGCTGTGGTTCTTTTTTTTCCAGAAATGTCACTGACAGATTACATCAGGCCCTCGCATGCATTTGTAATTGTACTTGATTACCATTATAAAAGCTGAATGGGAACAAAGAGGGAAAGGCAAGATAACCGCACTTTGTTTATTGGGGCTTGGTGCTCCATTTCTTTGAAGGCATCTCATTAGCAATGTTTAACTTTGAAATCAAATCACAAAACGTAAAGTCTATTTTTTCCCCAAATTAAATATTTGATCAGCTTCTTCTCAGATAAACAAAACAATGAAATCTGAAAATCTCATATGAGATCTACTAAGCATTCTCTAGTCTGATGGTAGCTTGCTCAGTAGGAACTTCCTTTGAGTTGACATAGACCTGTGCAAGGGCCCTATCAAAGCACTGGGTGTGTAGTAATTTTTAAAGAAGGAAATAGTAATAATGGTGCACTGAATCATCTTCAGGGTTTTTTCCCCTCCTGAATCTGACAATGTAGCTATTATAGTACTTATAGATTTGAAGGAGACTTGCCCAAGAAAATTTTCTCCCATATGCTTCCTGGAAGTGGAAATGACTTACACTGAATTGTGTCCATAAGATATATTTCTGTTCCTCAGAACAAAGCACAAGGCTCAAACATTATCAGAAGATACTGACACCTTCCACATAAGAAATTCCTTGAGTTACTTATAAAGTAATAAAGACAGGATAAAAAATAAATAAATTGGGAGGACCTAGGTTTCACTTATTTGTGGTTAATAAATCCTCTTAGTTACTTTGAAATCCTGCTCTCTGTTGGTGTTTCTACTAAGAATATTCATCAGTTACACACTATCAGAATGGTCTTTTGTGCTTGATCACATAAACTGGTTTTAATAATACTGTTGAATGCCACCAACTGTTCCAGTGCTGTTTCTTGCCCTTGGGGCCCAAGAAAATCATCAGAGTTGCCACCAGTGAATGTAAGAAAGAAGAAAATTATTCATTATTATTGAGCAATATACTACTTATTTGTGATTGGCATACAGGGAGTTGTCTGAGGTGGGATTCCTACCATGTTCTTTTTAATTAGAGATCTGAATTGTGGCACTAAGAAATTAAAAAGTCCAAAATGGATGCAAGACTGAAAGAAAACTGTGCTGTAAATATTTGTCTGTCCCACTTAAAGATAATGAACTGAAACAACTATGACCATCATTCATGGCTATTGCGCAGCCCTTCTCAAATTAGCTTGAAAGAAGTCAAAGCCAAGTTGTTCATTAATTTATATCCCAGTGGTTTCATATAGACATAAATACATACACACCATGCATGTGAATGTGAGTTTCTGGATAAGCTCTGGAATGCACCTGGACAGCATATGGGCAGCTGTATGTCATGTGTGGGACCCTGCCAGATATTTGACAATCATGTAACACCTCTGTTTTCAGTCCCAACCTGTCAGCAAAACCAAATGAGTGTTCAGACCCCTTTTAGATTTCCAGACATTCAGTTTGTAGGTCTCTTAGATATGCTGGGACCAAGTGTTGTAGAATAAATTGATCAAATACCTCACACATTCTGGAACCTTCTGATTGCTATGAAAGGCAACACCTACAGAAAATAGTAGAACCATTGTTCTGGCACCGAGCTAAATGTGAACATGTTCTTCTTCTACCTTTTGGAGGATGAAGTGAGGGGTGCTATATTTGGGGCTGATTCAGTACCATTGTATGAGTAGAACTGGAGTCTATACAAAATTGTATCTTTGCTTAGGAACAGAGCTAGCAGGTTTCAGGGTCAAGGATAAAGTAGAGGTTTTTTGCTGTGTTCTGTTGACTGTAGGTGCAGATTTTATTCATTTTACTCTGCACAGTCTTGATTGGTGAGAGGCTCATTTTAGTAGCTTAGTGCTTGGGTCACAACTTGGTAAGTAAAGGTACTATGAAAGAGTTGAGTAGGTAGATTTGGGGCATGGTAAATTTCAAGCTTACTGAATACAAACCAGATCTCAGGGAGGGAGGGAAGGATAAGTGCTAAAAGATCTATATGGGTTCTTAGATTATTTGGAGCAGGGGTCTTCAAACTTGGCCCTTTTATGACTTGTGGACTTCAACTCCCAGAATTCCTCAGCCAAGCACACTGGCTGAGGAATTCTGGAAGTTCAAGTCCACAAGTTATAAAAGGGCCAAGTTTGAAGACCCCTGATTTGGAGCCTTGAGCCAGAGAAAAATTGAAGCACCACCCTTACCAATTTGTAAGTCCTCTTTTAATTAATACAGTTGTGGTCATCCGCTCCAAATGGGCAGGCAATAATCAGATTGCATCTGCCTAATAAAACTAGTACCAGAGATTAGTACAGAGCAAATTACATAGTGATATTAAGATTTAATAGCCACATTCAGCAATAAGTTTGTAACTGTGTCTTTGATGCATATGGAGAACTTCAATATGTGCATTAAAAGCCAGACTCTCAAAGGACTTTCTTGTATTTGTGCCGTCATGTCCTCAGAGCTACCAGCGGTTTTTGTTGGATTCTCCAGCATACTTAATTACCCACTGTGCTAATATTATCATAATAGAAGACATGCTCCTGGGGAATCCAATTATATATATATATATCGTTAGTCTTTGGAAAGTATGGTAACATTCTTTAAAATAGAGACCAGTGCAAATTGGGTATGATCAGAACGAAGACTGGAAGACTGGAGGGGGAAAAGACATCAATCAATCTGAATGGTATTTCCTGCAACTTGTAAAACTTCTGATTCTTCTCCTGTTCTTCCAAGCATAGTATAATTAAAAATGGTGTGCTTGAGATCACACAAATTCACAGCTTGTACTTGCACATGGTTTTCCATTACTGATTGAGCAGAAATTTGCCTGACATTCGCAGACTAGTCCAACTGTCTGCTTTTAAAATGCACCTCTCAATTCCCCCACCCCCTTTTCTTGACATGTATTCTTCATTATTTTTCATGTTTTAAGAAGCTTCAGAAATAGTACATTGTCTGTACTGGCAAACTGAACATACCAAGGGATTTATCTGCACTCAGAAAAGTTAACTTTTCAAAAGTCACCAGGCTGTGACTCTTCTGCAAAAGAAAAGTTTGTGGACAGCATCTGGCTTTTATGGAATCTACTGTGAAAACATTTTTAAGTTTGCTGGCATAATGTATAAGGGCCAATGTATAAATCTTTGAAATGCAGCAACATTTTTTCACACTCAGGTCACTATTTCTTCTTCATAACATGCATATTTTCAGAATGCATTAGAAACCTCATTTCAATAGTATCTTACACATATTGTATATTGTGTATATTTTTACATATATTGTATAGATAAGTGGAACAACTTGCCTCCAGAAGTTGTGAATGCTCCAACACTGGAAGTTTTCAAGAAGAAATTGGGCAACCATTTGTCCAAAATGGTATAGGCTTACCTGCCAGAGCAAGGGGTTGGACTAGAAGACTTCCAAGGTCCCTTCCAACCCTGTTATTCTGTTAGCTAAGATTTAGTTTGAGAGGAGGGAAAAATCTGGTATGTACAATTCCAAAGTTTGGTGTAATATCAATAGAACCGCAATCATGTTTACACCTGAACTGCCCATGTGCTTGCTTCTTCCCCTTGATAATACTTACACCATTTCCATATATAAATAAACAAACAGCAGCAACAACATAAAAAAACATCTACAGTCTCTCCATTGAGGAAAATTGATCTAGTGTAGCTCAAGGGAAGAAATTATATTTTGATAAATCTTTTTTAAATATTATTTATTAACAGATGAAACTCATCTTGTATTTAACTTTTAAAGGAAAGTTGGTTATTAGAATCGCTATAAATTATAGAATTTGGAAAGATATAATATAACATATTTTGCTGTAAGTGGTGAATTGTTAAGATAATAAATAGACGTTATTGGGAAAAAATAAGAATGTTTTGAAATGAACAATGTAAGTTTTGTAGACAGGATAATTACTCTTTATTGAAATAGGGAAATGTGGGTTACCACAAAAGTAAGCTTTCTTCCATTTATTATAGGCTACTCTAGATTATTTTATTGCAATTAGATAAAACCTACAAGCAAGATATTGATATGTATTAGTGAAAATATATTGAAAATTCTTTTAATTGACTAGGTCACAATTAGAAATGTATTAATTTGATTAATTTGGCTATGTTATAACTAAGGGAAGCGGAGAGGGAAATTTTGTTGATGTAACCTGAGCTATGTACAAATAACTTGTTATTTGATATTGTTTACTTTTGATTACCCAACCACCGTATTGCTTCACAAATATTTGAATGTAAATAGTATAAAATTAATAAAACTTATAATAAAAAAAGTTTCCATCTATACCAAGCTAATGTCAGGACACAATTCTGAAGACAGGAATGTATCTTATGAATAGATCGTGTTTCAAATGATTCCTTTTTGAACTGGCATGTGCACCATTTTCTCATCCCAATTAAATGGCATATTTAATTTTCTTATTTGTAAATAATCTGAAATATGTTTGCTGAATACATCTTTAAGGAAACTAAATACGTTTACTCTAGTTCCAAGAATAGTTTTGATTGCTGACACCAATATCACCATAAACTGCTTGTCCAATTCATTAATCACATTTGGATGGTCTGCCAAAATGCACTTGAAATTAGGTCCCCATGGGTCCATGCCCCCTCCCTTTCATTCTGTTCATTTTGGAGGAAACGCTTGCAGCTTCTCCTTTTGGTTACCCCATTTTGTTACAATGTACAAATGTTAACTAGAATTAATTAAGGTAGTAAGATTTATTAACTGTCATATGTGGGCTTCTTTGAAGCTAATAAATCATATTGTAAATATTAGGTTCTGCAAGAAGGTGTCTATATTGTTAATAAATAGAGTAGTACATACAGTAACAGTACCTGTTTAACATAGTGGTAGAAAACACTATAGTTGCCTAATGAAAATCTCTTGTGGTTTTGCACTCTTTTCATCATCATCAAAATCTAAGAGCATGAGCTAAGAAATAATTTCAGTTGATTTATCCCATATTGCCAATGCCTCAGTATGAGCCCAGGCACCTTGTTGAGACAGTGAATAATGGGTAAGATAATCAACAAACAGTTCCTCTCATTGTTTGGAGAAAAACACATGTTTTTTTTTGTTCCCCTCAAAAAATAAATGAGTATGCCCTTAATGTACAACAAGTTCCAACTAAAATTTGATTCCACATATTAAACTCAAGTTGATTAACCCGGTTCAAGAGTTATAGCCCAATTAAAACCAATGATCTGACTAGATGAATCAAAGCTTTTCCTGTCTCTTTAAATAAACTTTATAAGTCTGTGCATCTCTAAAGAACTCTATTATCCTTTTCTGTATACTATCAAGCTCTATTTTCATTTTCTAAATTAAGATACTAATTCAGAAAGACCAGGATGGACATAATTATATATTGATTATCTATTTGTCTGTCTGTCTATCCATCCATGTAACCAACCATCCATCCATCCATCACTCTATCCACCCACCCATAAAAAATAAATCCTTACACTGTCTATGCCAAACAGTGTAAATGGGACCTATGTGTAACAGAGGATCTGTAACAAACTTGTCAAAATCACACAGGTCATCGGGTAATGGCAGGGTAATGTACCAACCCATATGTTTCACATATGTTTTCATCTATGGGACAAACAGCTGCAGCCATATATTTTTTAAAAATTTATTTATATCTTGTCTTTATTATTTTTTTAATAGTAACCCCAAACTGTGAACTTATTTAATGCTCCTTCTTCCTTCTATTTTCCCCACAAAAACAACCTCATGAGGTAAGTTGGGCTGAGAGAGAATAATTGACCCAGCAGGCTAAGGCAGGACTAGAATTCACAGTCTCCGGTTTCGAGTTGGGTGCCTTAACCAATAGACCAAATTACATGGTCAGCACAATGTTAAACCTGTCTATGCAGAATCTCCATTTAATTTAGTTTTTCCTTAGTAGATCAAAGGGATCTACTAAGCATCAGTCAGGAGGTCCATATAAAATACATATCTGTGTTGATAGAGAGTATTACATTATACTGTAATATATTTTGTGGCACTTGGATTTTAAATAAATCCAGTTTCCATGCACTATAAGCATGATATAAGAGCTTGTACATGCATAAAAAGTATAATCATTTACCTGTCAGTAATATTAAATCTAGTTATGTTTTTAACAGCTTATAATAATACAGAAAGTTAAATACTGTATATACTCTGGTTTCCTATTAAACAAAGTCAGGCAGTTCAAGAAAGTCTGCCATGCAAAATCAATGCCAGATGAAAGAAATAACAATAGTGTCATAAACCCACCGTTCATGATATTAAATAACTTTTTCCATGCAGTCGACCTGGTTTTGTCTGCAGCTTTGAATCCACCAGTGGCTACTTATACAAAAATAAATAAATAAATAAAGAGGGGGGTTACTAATTAAATTTGTTTATGTATGTTATCATGTGGAGCACTCATTTCCAGACATCAAGCTATGAATCATTAAATAATTGCTAAATTGGTCTCTGGAGAGAGATCATACTTTAGAGTTGGGCAAGTCCCCACCCCACAAAGCCAGGTGTGCTCTGTGGCGAACTGCTTTAAAGACCCTGATTTGGTTCGGCTTCACACTGTGAAGTGAGAGGTAGGAAATCATGAAAACACTGACAGGCCTCCCATCAGAGTTACTCCTCAGTTTGATTAATGAGGGCATTTGAAAGACAATTAGCAAAAGCAGGTTTGGCTGAAACTAGCTTATCAATCAGACCCCCTCTATTCAAAGCACCAAAGCTTTTCTTTAGCAAAGAATGGCACCAGTGGATCCTCAACAACAGACCTTTCTGCTGTATTTTCAAAGGAAGCAGCAGCACAATGCTGCAGACCCCAGAAGTGAAAAAATAATGAGTTTGTAAAAACTCAAACTCTCAACAACAGCCAGACCAGAGATACCAGAGATATACCTGCAGATGTTAAAACACTGTATAACACCAGGAGGCACCAATTGTTAAAAAGTTTATTTAAAAAAAACTCAAAGGACCCACAGTTTTCAGTGCAGTAGGAGGTTCACAATAGATGAGGATAGGCACAGATCAATAAGAGGTACATATAAAAGTTATGCCAAGGCAAAGTCCATATAGTTGGTTATTCATCATCAAAATCTAAGAACATAAACTATGAAATAATGTCAGTTGATTTATCACATATTGTCACATATTGGGGGCTCTTCCAGATGTCTAGACCACAACTCTCAGAAATCTCCACAGTCCACATAGTTGGGAATTCTACTCCAGCAAGTCAGAAGACACAAGGTTCTAAAATGTTATGCCAAGGCAAAGTCCATATAGTTGGTTATTCATCATCAAAATCTAAGAACATAAACTATGAAATAATGTCAGTTGATTTATCACATATTGTCACATATTGGGGGCTCTTCCAGATGTGTAGACCACAACTCTCAGAAATCTCCACAGTCCACATAGTTGGGAATTCTACGCCAGCAAGTCAGAAGACACAAGGTTCTAGAAGATGAGCTATGATGATAGTATCCTTTCAATCATGTCCGATTCTTGGTAATTCTATGGGCCAGCTCTCTCCACATCTCCTAATCTTGTGCAGCTTCTTTCAGTTGTTTTATACTCTGGCTGGTGCTGGTTTTGATGGTATGTAACCCCTGTGTTTTTGACAGCTTCGTTTCCTTTTACAGTTCACCATTCCAAGCTTTACTGTCTTTTCCAATGAATTTGTTTGCCTGATGTGGCCCAAATAAGTAAGACAAAATTTTGTGATTTTGCCTCCCAAATATGTCTTGTTTTATTCTCCACTATTTGTTTGTTTGTCACCTATGGTGTCCAAGGAATGAGCATGAGTCTTCTTCAAGGAGCATTGTCTAGAACACAGGTCTGCAACCCGCGGCTCCGGTAGCCGCATGCGGCTCTTTCAGCCATCTCTTGCGGCTCCCAGTCCTCTGCCATGTGCAGTCCAAAAAAAAAAAAGTGGGACTAAAAAAGTTCAACCAATCAATTCAAATATGCAGGGTAGGTGCATATCTCGCCTTGGCTCCACTCTTCAGTCAAACCCTGTTCTGCGCATGCGCGCATGTACGCGCATGTGCACACATTTTTTGCGGCTCCCAGTTTTTCCTTTTGTGAGGCAACCGGTTCCGAGTGGCTCTTTCACTGTTTCAGGTTGCTAACCCCTGGTCTAGAAGGTGATCTATATAATAGAATAACAGAGTTGGAAGGAACCTTGGAAGTCTTGTAAAACCAATCCCCTGATCAAGTAGGATATCCTATAACATTTCAGACAAATGGTTGTCCAATCTCTTCTTAAAAGCCTCCAGTGTTGGAGCACCCACAACTTCTGGAGGCAAGTCGTTCCACTGATTAATTAATGTGTAGGATTCATTTCTGTAGAACTTCCACTCTATGTTCTTCATTCCATTCTCTTCCTCCAGAGATAGGTTTCCTTTTTCTACGTCCATTGTATGAGGGGTCTTTACACTTCTCTTTACACATTTATAAGAATAATGTCTAGAAGGTAACAGAATGGCACAGTCTGTATCAAAACACAGTTAAATAGCAAACCAAACAAGTAAGGAAAAACACAGATTTCAGAAATACTAGTTGTGGGTTTTTTAAAAAAATCATTTGGAAAACTGCGAGTCAATTCTCAGGATCCAGGCAGATTCATAGTGAGTCAATTAAGGCAGATATTTAAAAAAAAAACACTTCCTCCCCACAGCCCCCACATCTGAGCTGTGTTGCCTCTTCTTCTCTTTCCCATCTGCTTTCTTTCATAAGCGATTTCACATTACCTTCTTCCTAAGGCTGAAAGAAAGAGACTAGCCCACACATGTCAAACACAAGGCCCGGGGGCCGGATGCGGCCCACAAAGTGGTTTCATGCGGCCCGTGAAGCCATCCTGGAAACAGTGAGGGAATGGCCCCCACTGCCTTGGCCCTGGCCCAGAGACCCTCCTCCTGCCAGAGACCCTCAGATCTGTCCCACTCCTACCCAGGCCCCCATAGGCACCCTTGATGCGAACGATGTAGAGCTGGCCACGCCCACCCAGTAGGCCATGCCCACCCTGGCCATACCCACCCGGCCCCTTGAGGGCAACCGCAATGCTGATGCGGCCCTCAATGAAATTGAGTTTGACACCCCTGGACTAGCCTAAGGTCAACCAGCTGGCTTTGTGCCTAAGGTGGAACTAGAATTCACGGTCTCCCAGTTTCTAGCCTGATATCTTAACCACTACTCCAAACCACTACGCCTAACTGTATTATGTTAACCCTTTAGCACAGACAACTTGTAAGAAGCTTCTTGTTCTTATGGAAGAATGTCATCATAACCTCATTACAGAGGGGTTAAACATGTCATTAGTATGGAATCATTGTGCAGCCACAAGAGACCCAAGTCCAGATCCCTGTGAATTCCTTTGACTCTTATCTAGCACCAATTTTACTTTGACATTCATTAACCAGATTCTTATAGATAGCAATAATAAACTCATCAGTGCTTTGAACTCAGTAAATGTTCTTGGTTCTTTGTGCCTGACAGGAAGTGGAACTGGAACATGTAGCCATATCATCCTCCCCATCTAATGCACCATTTTAATTAGTAGATACCAAACCCTTTTCTTTCCATCACCAAATACTTTAAAAATTCAGCACAGCACCACAGCTCAGTAGTATGCTTAACCTAAAATAATTAAAATAAGTCTGAATTTGGGATAGCCTTCCATTCCTCCTTTTTGAAGAAAACACTCACTAAAATCATTAACATCTTAATCCCAATCCCATATATCTAAGCCAGGGGTCTTGAAACTTGGCCCTTTTATGACTTGTGGACTTCAACTCCCAGAATTCCTCAGCCAGGCATACTGGCTGAGGAATTCTGGGAGTTGAAGTCCACAAGTCATAAAAGGGCCATGTTTGAAGACCCCTGATCTAAGCTATGGTTTGAAATCTACGCAATCTTCATTTGAGTAGAAATGTATACAATTGGGATGCAAATATGAGTCTATATTAACTGTGGTAAAAAAATCACTTTTGCATCTGTAGAAAAAAAATGGGAAGAGCATTGTAAACCCTGAAGTTGACTATAAAGTGATGGATTGATAGATACATTGATTGATTATGTGCCATCAAGTTGTTTTGACTCATAGTAACCTCATAGATATATTTTCTCCATGATAATCTGTCCCTAACCTGGTTTTTCACAACTTCCACTACTGCATTCATCACCACTGTAATTGAGTTCATCAACCTCATTGCTACTTATTGTATTCTTCTCTTTCCTTCCATCTTTTCCAACACTAGAGCCTTTTCCATGATACTGTATATCCGAAGTAGGATAACTGAAACCTTGTTATAAAAGATGGTCAGCTTCTAAATCATATTACGAAAAATAGATTTTGTGATTAGGACACATTTTCTCATTTCCTAACAGAGTACAAACAACAAGCAGTAAAGACAGCTTCTGAGCAAGTAAGTATTGCCTCTGATGTCAAGATAATTCTGCAGGTCCTATCTACTTTTCTGTTAACTGCTTTCTCTCCATTTAGGCAGTGGAGATATTTTTCTAGTTAGAAGTTTGATTTTTCTCTACCAGAAGAGGTTGCTTCCAATTTCCCTAGCACAATAAAAGCAACAATAAGCCTTTTCTTCTCACTCAAGCAAACACTGAACCTGCTTTGTCCATCACCTCCAGCAAACCTCATTTAGCATATTGACAATGCCTCTCTCTCTCTCTCTCTCTCTCTCTCTCTCTCTCTCTCTCTCTCTCTCTCTCTCTCTCTCTCTCTCTCTCTCTCTCTCTCTCTCTCTCTCTCTCTCTCTCTCTCTCTCTCTCTCTCTCTCTCTCTCTCTCTCTTTAGCAGCCAATACATACATGGACCAATTTGGGCCACAGCACCAAGGTCTGATGTCAGGTTTTTAGTGTAGAATTAAACTAAAATTACACTGCTTTCCTGCATAAAATGCTCTGAAGCATTTCAGTCCTTTTCTGACAGTGACAATGGAAAGAAAGAACACTTTCCTTTTTCCATTCTTTCCTCACATTATGCCATTGGATTATTAATGCCATTTTCTTCTAATGTCTACCTTGATCCATTGTTGAAACAACTAACAGATGTTCCTCTATGCTTCAATATACTTATATATATATCACCTATTAGGAATCAATATTCTTATATCTTACCAAAATACAAATTTTGAATTTGAAGTTAGAAAAGTAAAGTTCTGTGTGCCAACTGATATGTCATCTATGGAAATTCTCAGTCATCCAGTTCTGACTGAAGAACTGAAGAAGCTTCTTGAAGGAGAAGTGAAAATCCAGTTGCCTGGATTTGGGACAACGGACATGTCCAACTGTTTTTTTTTAATTGCATAATGTTTAAACTTGTCTATTGTGATCTTTGAATAATACTGCAGTGTGAAAAATAGAGAGATTCACAAATTCCAGAAGCCTCTATAAACCCATTTTTAAGTGTTTCTAGATCATTCACATTTCTGAAGCTCTTTCTACTCTAGAAAACTCTTTAAGAGCAGAATTTACTTTTTACATATGGATATTAGTGGTGTCTTGCCTTGTTTTCCAGTTTACATCTAATTAAAGACTAAAGCATTTCTAACAGTTAATTACTTATAGTATGTTCAGAATCACTATCACCACCACCACCCCTTCGCATTTCAATTTCCTTTGGCTGGAATGTCCTTGCAGGTCTGTATGAAAAGAATTGCTGTACTAACAACAACAAAAGTATACCAGCATCTTTCCTCTTTATTTAACAAAGGACCAGTTCACCCCAATGCTATTTACACCACCTTTTTGATACACATTATAAGGTGGCTTTCTACTTTCTGGAAAGACTTTAATGTTCATTTAAAGTCAAAGCTCTCAGTCCGATGGAGTATAAGGAATTCATTGGTGCTGGAATGCATACCACATTCATAAGAGGCAATTGTCATTGAGGAGCTTGACACAAACGGTGGCTGTTTTGCATGGAACTCCCCGTCCTTCACATTTTAGATATGGCTTGGGTCCAGGAATCTAATGATAATTTAAACGATTTTCCTAAATTAGTAGATAAATAGATGAATACAGTTCTGATCACAAGATGCAGAAAAATGGCCTTGCTTCCATCTTCATTTTGCAGAAGAAAGACACAGTCAGCCTACGACAGATGGCTTTCACCTGGATGAGAAAGTGACAGAAGAAGCACCTTGGCTAATGTTCCATTAAATATAATTCAGGAATCCCTCTTAGATTTCTTCCATGTGAGTTAACTTTTTTCTTGGCAATTTGCTCAAGTAAAACATCTTAGAAAATAAACAAAATTTGTTGACCTCCCTCCCAGGCTATAATTTGTCAACTAGAAAGCCCAACAAAGCCTCAGTATGGAAATTAAATACATTGGTTGGCATACGTTCAAATTGGCTGTCCCCCACCCCACACACATACTTATTGCATGAAATTACAATGTCTTGAATAAGGATTAATTATCCTAGTGGGCTAATTATTGCCATTTAAATACTAATAATTTAACTATTGCTGCACTGCAGCAAATATGGAGATCAAAACATGTTCACCCCGCAACACTACTGTATATACAGAGAAACTGGAGGGAGGGAGAGACAATCTCTTTGTTCAAATATCCTGTAGCTGATTATAAAAGCTTTTAAAGTTTTCACCGTTTTTCTAAAACCTTAATAAGTTCATTCCCCAGCACTCAGCTGGTAATGCATAACACCAAAGCTTCTAAACTGTGCATGATAAAGTAGGTTGGGGGGGGGGTCAACTAAAGAAAATCAACTAGTTCTGGCCCAGGAAAAAAAAATAAGTCCCAAAGGTGGTTTTTAAATGTTTATAGCAACCACCAGTGCTATGGTGGAAAATCCTAAGGCTTTTTTAAAAACAAAAATGTTGGCCCTGTCTTCATAATACCACAGTAATTTTCAGAGATTCCTTCCTGTATCAAATGACTAAAGGAAAAATTAGTTGTTTATCAACTGAGATAACTCAGAAAAATCATAATGAGAACATGGATACTACATTCTTTGATGGAATGCCAACTTTATTTTAGCTGTCTAAATTATAATAGTTTTGTGCAAGATTTACATTTGAAATCAAAAGCTAAAAATACTGTTTAGTTGGACAAAGGTATGTGATTGCATGTATCATGATAAGTTCTAGTATTTCAAATGGACTTCAACGTCCACTAAAGGTAGCCATTACTACCATCAATTTTTATTGGGCTTTCAGCAATGGGAAAAAAGACATTATTTATATTCTAATATACACAAGTCTCATCTCAGCTGAACTCTGAAGCTTCTCTTTTCACTAAGGATACATTATTTTTCTCTTTTGCAAAATTATGTTACCCATATCTCTAAAAAAAGTTAATAGATAGGAATTTGCAAATCTATATTTTTAGACTTTAAAAAATCCATTGATTAATTTAGAAATATAATGGAGGAGAAATTTGGATAAATTGTGCAAGAGTGATACAATTTTTAAACAGATAAATAAGAAATCAACATGTTCAAGAGAAAAAAAAATTAATCAAAGATGACTTTAATAGAAAAGGTTTAATTGCCTACTTCAGTACTACCACAGTTCTGGTTCTAAATGTATTTCCCTATTCATAACTACCTTGTATCAGAAGTATTTATTATATTTTGCACAAAAATATCTGTAATTTTATGCAGCTTCCATTTCTTCCAATGACACTTCACCAAGGATTATTCCCAACATAACATGCCCATATGGTATGCTTCATTGTTTATGCCAACAGATAAATAGATTATCATGGTATTTACAGATAGTATAAACCACAAGCATTACCAATTGATTCCTATAGCATTAAAGGAATTTTAATTGGACAGCACAGATCCACCACAGCAGATTCCCATAATACAGCCAATACAATAGAATCAAAACTATACAGGTAGTCCTTGACTTACACCATTCGTTTAGCAACTATCCAAAGTTACAACAGTGAGCTGCATCAACTTCATTCCAGAGGGCAGGCATGTTTTTTGGGTCCTGATGGTTGATACTCTCTAACTGAAGGAATCTGGGGTGCTCCAGCCTTGTTAGTTCAAATCAGCTGAGCCATTTTTAGATGTTTCATGCCTTAACACACGAAATCATATTGCCAGTTTTAGCAACCATGAACTTCATCTTGATAGTTGAAAGGAGCAACAGGGAAGAGGATGATTGTATGTAGGAATAGATTGTATGTAGGATTGTATGTAGGGATAGAAGGATAGAATGTCTATCCTCTGATTTGATGGATCAAACTCTTCTTGTAATACTGGAATCAATGTCAGGCTAACACACACACACACCTTTATCCTTTTCTGTATCTACAATAAGGAAAGAGTTCCAATTTTAATTAAGCAAAAAAATAATACCAAAGTTTTACATCAATGTTCAAGACTTGGAATCATTTGACCTAGCATCTAGTTAAAAGATGGGTTAATATTGGCTCTAATGACAGTGAATATGAAAATATTCTTCAAAACAGCTTTGATATCTTCAACAAGAATCTTGCTTTCAAGAAATATTCTCTGAGACTAGTAAACAGCAAATTTATTATCTAAAGTAAGAGACTTGCCTTTAAAACTTGCCATGGGCAACAACACTATTAACGTTGATTTTCTTCCAGATAGAATTCCCAATATTCTTGATTCTAATCTGCATGGAGATTCTATGTCCTGTTACATACCCAAAATTGCTATTTGCATAAGACATCTTGTAGCTTTTCTCCATAAGTACTGGAGTCTGCTTGGAATACTTAGATATAGACAGGTCCAAAATTAATGATTTTGCTTCAGGTGTTATAGATCCCTCCCTAGACAAGGTTGACCATGATGGATGAACACTTTCTGTAGATGGTTTGATGTAAAACTTGACAAATGTTTATATATGTATTTTGATAGACACCTTGTGCATTTTTTTAAATAATAGAATATATCAATGTCTATCTGAGAATTGCCTTGCAGAGGTCAATTTAAACTAGCAGAAAACTATTTCACCTAAATAGTCTATGTTGCAATTATATGCAATGCCATTCCACAGTAATATTCACATTTCTGTGAGGGATCTCTGTAAAAATATTAAGCCTTGCAACAGGTGGAGGATTTGATAAAGATGTCTGAATTTTGTTTTTGTTATTCCATACCTGAACCTTGGAGATGTTGATGGAGATAGATGGGAACTTGAGTCCTAAATATAGGGTATTTTAATCCAATCAATTATTTGGATTTGTTTAAATACAAGTGAGTAGAGTTTTGTCAAGGAAAACAGATGGCCATATGTTTCTACGATGGCACCTTCTTCCATCTACTAAAAATGGAGAATGTGTGGCCTCCTAGAGATAACCAAACTTCAATTTCCAATAGTGCCAATAAACATAATTCATGTGATGAATGTTGAAACTATTTCAGCAACGTTAGGTGGATGTCCACCCTCAAAGGGTGGATTAGGTGACAAGAAGTATAACCCATGAGTACTCCTGTCATTTTTATTGGCAAGGTTACAGTGACAGAATCTTGCAAGTCTGAAAGCATTTCTCCCTTATTTTTCTTTTATTTTCAGAAAACAAGGGAGGGTCCCCTCTGAGACGCTTGCCACACCTGTTTTCTTCTGTGAGCTGAGGTATCTTTTGTGTGATGGTTACCTAGGCTGCAGCTCTTCCTCCCATCTTCCGATACATTGCCACATACCATTGCACTGTTTCCCTGTCTTGCTCTAGACCAGGGATCTCCAAACCCCGGTCCATGGACCGATACTGATCCGCGGCATGCCAGCAACCAGGCCGCCCAAAGAAGCAAAACCCCATCCGCGAGATGCAGGCAGAACACAAAAGCACACCCCCTCCAGTCCTCGGAAAAACCTCTCTCCATATAACCTGTCCACGGTGCCCAAAAGGTTGGGAACCTCTGCTCTAGACAGAACAACTTTATGAAGATTATGTGAACATGTTTTTTGTCCTATTCAGACAAGATAAGTATCAGAAGACAGTGGATATACTGGCCCTGGGCTAGCAGACTTTCACATTTCCTAATCTAAATGGATAACAAAATGCTGGGGCAGTTTTGGTGAGGCCTTTCCATAACTTAGTACGTGAACATCACTTATCAGCTGCATGCTAATTTCATGGGCTTCATCTAGCTTCACAAGGACAAGATTTTTTTTTATAAAAATGCTGAACGATCTCAAACAGAAAAACCAAAACCACAGTGTACATCCTCTGAGAAAACTGCAAAGAGTGATCTGTCTAGTAGCAGTCACTCAGTGGCATGCTCTGGAGGAGTTCCTTGATGAATGGAACATAATCAAATAAGTATTATGTGAATTCCATATTTACCTTTGAGTTTATTCTGCAAATCTACAGAGACAGGAGAAAGGTTAGTCTTGTCTAAAAGTAGTAAGAACTAAATTCACCCATCCCCATTTTATTAAAATAAATCTGTACAAAAAACCCCTCAACCTAATAAAATGGAAAGTGTGACTTGCAGAGACAGTGCTTTACAATATTTTGCCCCTTTATTTCCTGTGACATTATACTAGAGATCTTTCATTTGAAATCATTAGAGATTTTTCACGCACCACAAAGAAATTACTAAAAGTAAGACAGAGAAAAGTTTTATCCCTGTCTCTGCACTGATGAAAGAACCCTACCATTATGTAGAGCATATCGCATAAGCTTGAGTATAAAATACTGACTTACTGGAGCACCAAAGATTTGTATCTATGGGCCAATCTGGTGAAACCCATGAGTTATGGAAGACTGTAAGAGAAAGTAAATGTAGTGAGCATCTATTAACACAGCAATTCACGACATCTAAACAAATAGAAATATTACATGCTTGTGAAACTGAAGGAAAGAAAAAGAATTTAATGGAACTGAATAGCTACAACAACAACAACAATCTGATTCATTCAGGAGATTTGATGATGTCCCGTTGCCTGGAGGCGGTCCGGGTTTGGATGGGGAGAAACAGGCTTCGTCTCAATCCTGCCAAGACTGAGTGGCTGTGCATACCGGCACAGCCAGGTTGTTCCATCACTAATGATGGGGGGTGAGGTGTTACCTCCCGTCGATAGGGCTCACAACTTGGGCGTCCTCTTGGATTCACGGCTCAATTTCGAAGACCATATAGGAGCTTTTGCCCAGCTTCGTCTGGTGCGCCAGTTGCGGCCCTATCTGGACCGAGATGCCCTACGCACAGTCACCCATGCGCTCGTGACCTCCCGGCTAGACTACTGCAACACTCTCTACATGGGGCTGCCCTTGAGGACCACGCGGAGGCTTCAACTGGTGCAGAATGCAGCTGCGCGAGTTGTTATGGGAGTTTCCCGATACTCCCGTGTAACACCTGTTCTCCGTGAGCTGCATTGGCTTCCGGTTGCCCTCTGGGTGAGATTCAAGGTTCTGGTAATGACCTATAAAGCTCTGAATGGCTTGGGTCTGGATTATCTAAGGGAACACCTGCTGCCCGCATCAACTTCCCATCGTCCTGTGCGCTCCCACAGGGAGGGCCTTCTCAGGGTGCTGACGGTTAAGGAGTGCCAGCGGGTGATCCCCAGGGGGAGGGCATTCTCTGTGGGCGCGCCTGCCCTTTGGAATGATTTACCGGTGGAACTTCGGACCTCCCCCGATCTGCGTACATTTCGCCGGGATCTGAAAACTTGGTTTTTTGATCTATCAGGCCTGGACTGAAGGGGTTTTAGCTTTTAATATTGTTTTAATTGTTGGGCTTATGTAATTTAATCTATTTTAATTTATACTATTTTTATATCATATTTTATGTTGCCCTGTAAACTGCCCTGAGTCCTTCGGGAATAGGGCGGTATAAAAATTTAATTAAATAAAATAAATAAATAAATAAATAAATGTAATGCATGGATATGAACATGGAGATTTAATTCTCAATGAAAAGACTTAAATGTATTTTATAAGGTACAAAGTGCTGTGTCGTCTAGATCAGCAGCCTTCAACCTTTTGGGCATCAGGGACTGGTTCTGTGGAGAAAAGTTTTTCCACGGACCGGAGCAACATGGCTTTGTGTGTTGCCAGCATCCTGTGGATGGGACTTCACTTGTTTGCACGGCTCAGTTGCTGGCATGACGTGGCCCAATGCCAGTCCATGGACTGGGGTGGTTGGGAACCTCTGAACTAGATTGTTATGGGTTTGTGGATCAATTTTATTGGTGTCATTGGTTGACACTAATAAAAAAGGATGAATTTTGGGGGAAACATTCTGAAATTCCCATGAAATTCCCAAGGTTAGTTTAGGTGCATAGATGGATTATATTTTTTAACAAACTAAACTATTTATTATATTTTTCAACAAACTAAAAAATTACAAAAAAAGATCACTGAGATTTGGTAATAAGGGAGAATTGTAATTCTTTGGTGAATAACTCTTTAGAGAAAGGTTTGTTTTGAATGTGTAGTTTAAGCATTTAACTCTGTATGCTCATGTGGTAAAAAAAGAAATCTCAAAGGATGATTGATTTGATTGTTCAGGATGAAAGATTGAAGAAATTAGTGAATGGGACACGGGAGATGACTAATTTTAAGCATGTGGCAAAAACTTGGGGTGGGGTGAAGAGGGTGTCAAGAGTGGATATTGGGAAATAAGAGACAAAGAGGGAAATGAACGAAGTGAAAGAAACCAGAGTGAATACGAAAACTCTTCAGGAAGAAAATGGTCAGTCTCCCAACAGAATGAATGGAAAGCACACACAAGGAAAATGATGTGGATGTTCTTTGGAACAAAGTGAAGCAAATCTTCCATAGTGGCACAGAAATGCATAGAATTACACCAATGGGAAGTGATGTTTGGTAGGATGAGAAATTGAAAAACGAAGTGCATGGAGAGGAAAATGTGTATTGCTAAATGATTGTTGCAAAAAAAAATGAAGACACAAGCAAGACAGTAAATAATGGATATATGGTTCCAAACAATGTCAAAGAGAGCAAAGATCCCTTAAAAATAAAAAAGGCAGAGGCAATGCAGAACAATATTGATGGAAATAAAAAACTGTTTTGAAAGTGGCTGAAAAGAACTAACAGTGGTGATTAGAAAAAGAGATGAGAAACTGCTGGAAGGAATATTTTGGAGATTCGAATGGAAGAATGTTATATTGAAGGATGGCATTGAATGAGTGCTATAGATGCTCATGTTTAAGAAGAAGGGATGAAAGGGAAATTGTAAAATTCTGTGAGAACATTAAAAATTGTAAAGTTGTACAGATGGATATGATATAACTGGGGGGAAAAGTTAAAATATGAAGTGGTTGTATGACTTATTCATTGTAAATATGAAAAGTGCCTGCATCTGTGCCTAATGACTGGAAGAACGTTATTATTGCTTCTCTAGGCAAAGAGAATGTTAACAAAATGAATTCAAAAAGTACAGTGGGATTAGTTTATTAGATGTGCGTAGGGAGATGATTAAAAGAACTGACAATGAGGTAACAATGAACAAAATTTGGAAAGTGCAGTGTAACATTAAGCTAGGCAGAGAACATGAGCAGATTTTTGCTCCTCAATAAGTGCAGTAGAAATGCAAGAATGAATGTCAGAAAGAGAGGTCATTGGATGTTTCTTGACTTGCAAAAGTAATGAAGTAAATAGGCTTGAAATATGGAACTTTTGCATGGCTTTGGAACTGGAGATTGCTTTCTAGATGCAAAAAGACTGCTGTATAGTGAAAGGAAAGCTTTTATGAGACTTGACTGAATGGCTTAGGGATGGCTTAGCACTGGGCAGGTGCTAAAGCAACAATGGGTCATGTACTTTTAGCTGCTTAATGTATTTATGGTAAATGTTAAAGGAATTCAAGGTGTCTAAGTTTAGGGCATGAATATGTGTTTGAATAACAGAGATATTGTGTCACTGGATAAGAACACAAATGATCTGTGGTGAATATTGGACAGGTGGAAACAATAATGTATCTAAGTTAATGTATCTAAGTCCATGCAATTGTGTTTGGCAGGAAAAAAAATTAAGTTTTCTCTAAATGGCAAAAAAGTGAAAGCAAGTAAAAGAATGAATGAAACATTTTAAGGTCTGCAAATATTGGTTAAAATATATAGCAATCAATTAATGTTTGTCAAAATTCCTGGAAAAACTATCAATAACAACATGTTTCTTCCAAATATGTTGTATAGAAGTGAGAGGTGGGTATGTCAGGAGTAATATAAAAGAAGTTGAATGTATTTAAGAGGTAAGTATACTAAGGTAAAGAAGAAGAGATAGGAATAAGAGTAAATGAATGTTGAATAAATGTGGCTTGATTTCAAATATGATTGACCAGTGCAAAATAACCTCATTAGGGTAGTTTGGTAATACAGAAGCAATGAATGGGAATTAAGTTTTAAACAAATACACAACGAAAGAATTAATAAATTAAGAGAAAATGAACAACCAAGAAATTTATGAATGGATCAAATTGATGTAATCCTCAAAAAGGAAGAAATGAGATCCAAAACAAATTACAGATCAATTCTAGATGAAAATATGGTTGGCAAATATAGAAAAAAGTAGAAATTTAATTAGAATATTTTTTCTTCTAACTTATCTTTGTCTCAGATTTCTTTCACTTACTACTTCTTCTTTTTCTGTTCCTTGCATATATTGTTTAATTTTAAAGGAAACAATATGATGGGTATGAATATCTAGCAGAGAAGGACTTTAAGGCAGAAAAAGAAAAGAAATGTTCCCAACTCAGTTAATTTACTATACTTTAAAATAATATAAAATAATCTGTTCTAGTAAAGGAAAGGGAAAGGGAAAATAAGATTATTATCAAGAAGGGAAGAGAGTTGTAAGAAAGTTAGGAGAATTATATAAATCTAAAAATTTCAGATCTGCCTTAAGGCATCTGTTTATTATATTTACACCTTTTCTTTTCAGAGTCACATTTAAATGTTTCTAGTGAAAAAGTGTGACATGGGGGCAGACACATTGAACAAAATATTCAACACCAGTACAAAGAGAAATAAAAATAGGTGGTAAAATTATCATTTAGAGTTATACCAACAATGATATACAAAAAAGTATTTCTTACAGGAAAAGATTCACGCTTGTTCTGATTTTAATTGCTGCTTTTTCTATTCATAAATATTAAGGATCATATTTCTGTATGTAATAGAGTGGAGATATTTAAAAACTATGTTATATCATAATTATATGGCATTGTTGTTGTTAGTTGCGAAGTCGTGTCCGACCCATCGCGACCCTATGGACAATGTTCCTCCAGGCCTTCCTGTCCTCTACCATCTTCTGGAGTCCATCTAAGCTCACGCCTACTGCTTCAATGACTCCATCCAGCCACCTCATTCTCTGTCGTCCCCTTCTTCTCTTGCCCTCAATCTTTCCCAGCATTAGGCTCTTCTCCAGTGAGTCCTTCCTTCTCATTAGGTGGCCAAAGTATTTGAGTTTTAGCTTCAGGATCTGGCCTTCTAAAGAGCAGTCAGGGTTGATCTACTCTAGGACTGACCGGTTTGATCGCCTTGCAGTCCAAGGGACTCGCAGGAGTCTTCTCCAGCACCATAGTTCAAAGGCTTCAATTCTTTGGCGTTCAGCCTTTCTTATGGTCCAGCTTTCACTGCCATACATTGCAACTGGGAAGACCATAGCCTTGACTATACGCACTTTTGTTGACAGGGTGATGTCTCTGCTTTTTAGTGTGCTGCCTAGATTTGCCATGGCTTTCCTCCCAAGGAGCAAGCGTCTTTTAATTTCTTGGCTACAGTCCCCATCTGCAGTGATCTTGGAGCCCAGGAAAATAAAATCTGTCACTACCTCCATTTCCTCCCCATCTATTTGCCAGGAATTGAGAGGGCCGGATGCCATGATCTTGGTTTTCTTAATGTTAAGTTTCAACCCAACTTTTGCACTCTCCTTCTTCACCCGCAACACGAGGCTCTTTAGTTCTTCTTCACTTTCTGCCATTAGAGTGGTATCATCTGCATATCTTAGGTTGTTGATGTTTCTTCCGGCAATCTTAATTCCAACTTTTGATTCATCTAGCCCTGCATTTCTCATGATGTGCTCTGCATATAAGTTAAATAGGCAAGGCGACAGTATACAGCCTTGCCGGACTCCTTTTCCAATTTTGAACCAGTCAGTGGTTCCGTGTCCAGTTCTCACTGTTGCTTCTTGGCCCGCATATAGGTTTCTCAAGAGACAAATAAGATGGTCTGGTATGGCCATTTCTTTAAGGACTTGCCAGAGTTTGTTATGATCCACACAATCAAAGGCTATGGCATAACATGGCATAACTACATCTGGCATAACTATACAATATGGCATAACTACATCTAAAAGTGCATCAACCCAGTATAGCACAACCAACACAAGCTGTGTAAAGGATTACACCGCCATACATCAGAAAATCTCAGAAACCACAAACAGACTATTACAATCATTTGGCATCAACATAGCACACAAACCAACTAAAGCCCTCCAAAATATTCTAAGTAAATTAAAAGTCCCAGCAGCCCCTCCCCTCCCCCCAAAACCAGGGGTCATCTACAACATACAGTATAAAGACTGCAGCAGCCAATACATAGGACAAACAGGCAGAAAACTGGCAGAGTGCATCCATGAACATCATGTAGCAGTTAAACGATATGATGAAAACTCTTTAATTTCACAACATATTGGCAGATTTAGTCACACTTTTCAACCGGGAAAGTATGACCATCCTAGACCAAACCAAGTCCAAAAATGCTAGAGACTTCCTGTTAGCCTGGCACTCTGACAAATCAGCCATTGACATAGACATAAACAACATCTATATACTGTGCAAAAGAGACAATCAACAAGCCAAAAGGGAAACAAAAAGACAAAAACACCCCCACACCCCAGCAATCAATGCCCAGATGAGAAATAGATTAACACCAAGATTAATTGTACACCGCCCCGAGTCCTTCGGGAGAGGGGCGGTATATAAATCCAAATAATAAATAAATAAATAATTTAACATCAGACCAATAATCAAGAAATAAACAATACCCCAATCAGGCAACTGCCAAGCTAACAGCAAACAGCCCAACCAAAGAATCTCCAAGATCACTTCCGCCAACACTGATAAGGCAAGCCACTAGAATAGCCATAGCACTTAGACTTATATACCGCTTCAGAGTGCTTTACAGTCCTCTCTATGTGGTTTACAGAGTCAGCATATTGTCCCCAACAATCTGGGTCCTCATTTTACCAACCTCGGAAGGATGGGAGGCTGAGTCAACCTTGAGCTGGTGAGAATTGAACCGTCAAGCTGCTGGCAGTTGGCAGTCAACACAATTATCCTGCAATACTGCTTTCTAACCACTGTGCCACCACAGCTCATAAATATAAGAATATAAATTGAGAGCAAACCCCACTCCCTACTAGCACTGATGATGTTACCTATGTTGGGTAATGAACTGTCTGTAAGAAAGCAACCAAGCTCGGAGAACACCAAGGATCTTTCCTTTCAACCCTGAGCTACACATATTCTCTTTTATAAGTTAACTTTAAAAAAACCTCATGTTATTATTCAGATCTGGTGTAATGAACAAAGAGGAAAAAATCCAATTGCTTTTGAATCTACATAAATATTAGGCAAAAGCTTTAGCGTGCAGTCAGAAGAAGTCTTATTTTCATGCTAATTAATGTACCAGAAAATATGTATTTGTCTATGCAGGTTATGGAATACATCCCAACCCCTAGATACATGCACACACTTGTACACCCACACCCCTCTGCTATTTTTGAACTTAAACTTGTATCATCATGTTTACACAGTTTTTTTAGGGATTTTCATGCTACAAACATGAAAATCCCTAAAAACAAATGTAATGCAATACTTCCCTAAAGTTAAAAGAATAACAATATTGGAAGAGACCTTTGGAGGTCATCTAGTCCAGCCCCCTGCTCAATCAGGAAACTCTATACCATTTCAGACAAATGGTTCCAATCTCTTCTTAAAAGCTTCCCTTGTTGGAGCACCCACAACAACTGGAGGCAAGTCGATTAATTGTTCTGTCAGGAAGTTTCTCCATAGTTCTAGGTTGCTTCTCTGCTTAGTTAGTTTCCATCCATTGCTTCTTGCCTTGCCTTCTGGTGCTTTGTGACAGCCCCTTAGATATTTGAACACTACTATCATGTCATATTGTGCTGTGAGAGATTCTTATCTGGTGGGGCACGCCAGTTTGCTTGAAAAACTTCACTGATCCCCATTATCTTAATTTCCTTCGCTTTCCTCATGCTCATTTTGTCAGGTCACACCTTAATTCAGTCTCCTCCAATTTCCAGACTCAGCTACTAACAATTGTTAACTGACAATTATGAAAGTTGAGTACCACCTCACCTAGATGGCACGATTTGGAGTTGGGGACTAGTGGAAGCCTCAGACCTGGTATCAGAATTGGTCCCAAATAAATCAAGCTGGATTTTATATGAGACTTCCTGTGTATGGAGTATTATTTTTATTTATTTATTTATTTAGTTAGTTAGTTAGTTTTACATACACTGATCCCTGCATGTACACACCTACACCCATGCATGCACTGCAGTCAGAGAAACAATTTCCACTACCCAGCATGCAAGCTTTATATTGGAAGGAGCAACGCTTTATTTCTCTGACAAAGCCGTTCATGAGATATATGTGCTAGACCTACAGCAATGAAGAATTGGACAAAACCTCTCTGAAGCTAATTGTCTGTGGTGAACCTCTCCCACAATATGGTTTGTTTTTATAACCTCTTAGTTTTCAGTAGACTGTAGTCACAGTTGTGACAGCCCAAAGAAATTGAACTTTCTACATCGTTCTCCCTAATACAGGCTGCCACTTAGCCCTATTGTTATTAGAATAATTTCCTCCCAGGTTCTGCAATGAACTCTGTGCCCAAGTAATTAAAGCTCTTAAAGTTTCTAGTCCTTTGTTTAAAGAATTTGTCCTTGTGCTCTCTATGCCCCATCAGCTACCTAATTAGCAGAGCCTTTGCGTGATTAAAAATTCTCATAGAGATTCTGCTGGATATTTGCCACTCTTAATGAGTGTTTGTGGACAGCTGGGAGCGGGAGTTGGCTCCCCCCTCCCAGGACCTCCAATGAATTCGGCAGACCTCTGCCAGGGCCCAGGAGTGAAAGCTGTCATTTTAGTAATGTGGATGAAAATTGGTCAAAAGCACTGTGGTCCTTGAGGAATGAAAGGCCTTGAAATATAAATGAAGATGAATATTCATATTTGGTTCAATCAGAGCCAACTATTAATATACATGTCTGTCAGTAAGAAAAGTCAAACTTATTCCTGATGCTTGGCATAATTTTGCTCCTGATTCACATTTATTCCGTAGTTCTTCCTCTTGGTTTCATAGCCTTTTGGCGAACTTGAGGTCTTGCATGAAAATTCAAATGAAAAAATTATTTTAGCCAAACCCATAAGTATCTTTCTGTGGCTTGAGTTAATGTATTCTCTCTTAAAAGTTACCCAAGTCTTAATGTAAAATTCTCGGTGCTAAGCCTCAGGTTTCCCAGGCTTTACTCATCATGGAATACAAGTAAATAAAGGTTTTATAAAATGATCCATCATATAGCCAGATGGGAGTTAAACAGGTCATGGCTTCTTCACATTTCAGTCATCATTGTGCAGAAATGTCAATGGCTGTGTGACTGAGTTTTGTATAATTTATGCTATATAAGGTTGCTGTAACCTTATAATAAAGGGAGATTTAGGAGTTTGATTTCTTGTTTGGATTACCTCAAAGGACTTACAACTGTCTGAAGGGCTTCTTACGGTAAGTGTACAATGCTAAGAACCACAACTCTTGATGTTCACTGCAAAGGTATCCTTAACCACAACTGCCACCTGCTCTCCTGTTCTACAGTATATGTTTTAATGACCTCAGGTTGGTCTAAAAAATATATTGCCTCACAAAGGATTCTGAACTTCTGAACTTCTTATAACCAATAGATTTGCTTTACATGTAATCAGGACAGTTCATCACCCAGATCCTACATGGAAAAAAAGATTCTACCCCCCCCCCAAAGCTAAGAGTTCATTTTCACCTAATACATGAAAACTCTACTGACTTTTTTGGTACAAAAACCATTTTAGATTATTGCTGGTTAAAAACGTCCTTGCTCAAGCTGCAAGTTTAGATCCAACCAGGAGGTGTTCAGCACTGCTTCAGGTGGGCCTCCAAATCATTCTTTCAGCTTAGTTCCACTTACACATTTGTAGCTGAGTGTAACAGAATTAGAAAAAATGGGGAATGGTTCATATTTTAGCAAATTTATAATGAAACGTTTTGTCAAAAGAAATGTTTCCTTCATAAGACCACAAATGAATATGATGTGCTCTGGTTCTATCTGGTACCATTCTGATATACCTGACCTCAGTAATTTTCAGTCTTTTCAAGTGTTAAGGGAGTGAGTAGTGTTATGTACTGGGCTTTTGGAATATCACCACGGTTAGTTGTCCAGCAACTCAGACAGGATGTTTCCAGTCCTGCTATTGGTCAACTTTGGGTGGCAAGTATAGCTTCAATCCGATTGGTTAATACCATAGGGCCTGGCTATATATTGAGGCAGGGTGACTCCAATCTCTCAGTACAGTTTCTGCTTAAATAAAGCATGTGTTTGTCTGTACTCCTCTGCGTGTTCTCATTCCTGCTCATCAGAGCCCACGACATAATAAGTAGCATGTCATTTTTCTACATAAATAAAATAATGAATCAATACATATTTAAATTAGATTTGCTAGTGGCTTTACTGCCAAACATGACAGTTATGTGCTACCTCCCAGAAGAACATCTTTATTACCATCCAGGATGACACAAAACGCAAGCATACAGCACAAAGATACAATCAATACCTTTAGTACATATCATCGATGACCCTCAGTACACAGTAGCATGGAACTGGACTAACAAACAGGGGAATACTAAATAGCATACTATTTAGATGACTATGTCAAATAGTACATTTATGTATATGACATACTTTAATAATGGTCATATTTCTGGATCAATATTGGCCTAACTCTTCAGGCAGCAGCACAGAATTTTGCACATTGAGAGGAACGGACCTTTTCATATCTTCCAGAAGCAAGTGGATATAAAATTAATTACATTTACCTGCTTTATTTATTTAAAAGCTGGGGGGGGGACACAATGAGACCACACAGTATTTCAGGCTTTTTAGGTCAAACTCAGAAAAAGCTTCCCGGTTACTCACCATGGCTAAATAAGCACCTTTATGTTATACTAAGATGAAGCTACTTTAAGCAATTGATTCCTGTCTGTTGACCCAAAGTAGACAATGTTGATATTTTTCATTTATTTACAATGCTTCTTTCTCCCATCTTTCCAACAGCTTAATGACATTTGTTCCTTGAATCTTCTCAGGCTAAGCAACAGTTGGTTGTTGACAATGCTGGTATTCCTGTCCTGACAAACTCTAGCTCCTAGCGTAACTATTCCATATTGCAGGTACCAAATAGAATGAACAATGCAAGAAGGCATTATTCATTGTTTCAGATACTCCATTCACATGATCAAAGAAGTTCCCTGAGGGAAAAGCTACACAGTTCACTCTCTGAAAATTGTTCCTCAACTTTTTGGCTCCAACTGAGTGATCAGTCTCCTTCCAACTAACACAGTCTAGGAAAAATGAACACTTTATACTCTTCATTGAGGCATTCTAGTGATAATTGAATGGCTACTATAAGAACAAACTAGGCACAAGAGGTTCTACTTTATTCTATTTGTTCAATTTGTATGGTTGCCCATCTTACCAAGTGACTTTGGGTAGCAAACATTTTTTTAAAAAAAAAGAAACAATGACAATAATGCAAAAATTAAACTACATAGCAGCTAAGAATAAAGCACACATCACAGCCATTAACTTAGCCAAGAAACATAACCCTGCACACACTCGGGTCCTAGACCCAGTTTATCTAAAGCAGGAGTATCAAACTGCCAGCATGGATGCGTCATGGCAAAACTGCGCCCACCCCATTGCCGGCAAAGAGAAAAAAGTCACATGACATTGCGAGTTTGACATCCCTGGTTGTTGTGATTCAGGGTCAGCCTGTGGGTTCGGCAGTTGAGTCGGACGATTCAGAGGAGGAGGAGGGGGGTGTTAGAGAGGTTGCTGAGGGGGTTGGAGAGCTTGCTGATGAGAGCCCTCAGCCAGGCCCCTCCCAGCTAGTTACGACGCAGACCCAGCTGTGTGAGCCTGACAGCGTGGATGAAGATGACCCACAGCTGGCCCTGTTCGAGGACGCCCGATGCAGGAGGCAGTCAATCAGGAGTAAACAGAGGAAGGCAATGGGGCACCTCGGAAGGAGGCAGAGAGAAGCCACGCCCTGAACTGTTTAAAAGGGGAATGCGTGGGAGGGCTGGTTTGCTGAAGGCAACCGTTTGAATAGCTCCTGTTTCATGGTTCGTGTCTTGCTCTGTTTGCTTTTGTGTCCATAAATTTGGCAGGCTTAGTTCCAGCCTCTTGCCTTCTTGTAAAAGGGGTTGTCCCTGCCTTTTCTGTAGGGCCGGTAGCAGGCTGGTACAGAACACTGGTCTAAAGTTTGTCTAAAATGAACAGGTTATAAGTGCTGTAGAAAACAAAAATCAGGATTACATGGAGTCTGAGTTTGATTCAGTGCTGTTACTTTATATTCTTAATGTGAAAGTTCCTAATTTAGACTGTTCAAGATTCTGGAATGGAAAAGCAATTGCTATGAGAAGCATTCATACACTCAATCAGAGACATCCAAGGCTGTACAATCTTGATATAACTATATTACATAGATCACATGTTATTGTTTCCATCATTTCTGATTGTCCTAAATTAATTTATACCATTTACCCACAATTCCAATTCTGAATCAGACTGGATTGATAAATAGCACCAAACTATGATTGGTCTGTATTTTGTTGAATAAAACACAATTGTAGATTGAAGAAAAACAGCATGTAACTCCCATAACCCCATGATTTATAAACCACAATATCTTGGTTCCCACACCACATTAAGCTAAAATCAAACACATGATCACTTAGTACTTTGTGTGGACTCCTATTAAACCTTTCCCTAGCTTCTCTTATATGCCACCAAAGGCATTACTTAGGGCTTTTAACCTTTTAAATTTGTTGGAGAAGGAACTAAAAACAAACGTGGTTATTTTTAATCCTGCATTCCCAGAAAAACATACATTAATTTTTGTATATAATTCACTGTATAAATAATTAAAGTTTTTATCAGATTCACCAAATGGAAAAGACATATCTTAGAATTAGCCCATTTCTATTCTCCTTTTCCAAAGAACTGTTTCAATCAGTTGAAATCAAAGGCTGATAATACGTTCGCTTTCTTTTGGGTTTTAAATAAAAAAGAAAAGTTGTTTACTGAGGGAATTTTACAGGCAGAAAGTTCCAGATGCAGTCCCTGCTTTATTCAGGTAGGATTGGGAGTTATCTGATCAGAGATCCTAGAGAAAAATTCTGCTGACAGCAGAAACTTTACTGAATTATTTATTTATTTATTTATTTATTTATTTATTTATTTATTTATTTATTTATTTATTTATTTATTTATTAGATTTCTATACCGCCCTATTCCCGAAGGACTCAGGGCGGTTTACAGGGCAGCATAAAATACAATATAAAAGATAATATAAAATTAAAATAAATTAAATTAATTAAACCCAACAATTAAAACAATATTTAAAAAGCTAAAACCCCTTCAGTCCAGGCCTGATAAATCGAAAAGCCAGGTTTTCAGGTCCCAGAGAAATGAACACAGATCGGGGGCGGTCCGAATTAGGGGGATTAACAGTGTGATAGCCTTTCAGTTTCCCATTCTCCCTGTTAAACAATCATAAATAGAAACACTTTTTTTTCAAAGTTGAATCTCTTAGGATCCTTCCACATATAAGCCGGGCTTCCAATAGACTTCACACACTTCAGATTTTCCTCATTTTGGTTACTGCTCCAAAGGAAGTTCAGCCAAGATACATATCTTGTAACTCTGCAACTCCCTTATTCTGCCCCATTTCTCCCCTCCTGGGAAGCCACCATAATGCCTTTCCTTCTTCACTTTCTGACTACTTTGAGATGTAGCTTCTCTGTCCCCCAGAAGAATGGAATCTTTGTATTATTATTTTTTTTACTTTTTAAAATTGGTCTTGAAGACTTACAAGTGAGGTAAGAACAAGAAGCTGAGGAAGGGCAAGTACTGGCTTGCTGGTAGATAAGCAAGTGACCTTACTACAGACTTAGACCAGTGTATAGACATTAAGACCAGCTATTATCTTTAGCACCTTGAAAAGGAGAAGAACTTACAGAGCATAGCAATATGAAAATACTGTTTGTTTCTTTATTAAATTTATATGCCACCCATCTTGCAACTGAATGACTCTAGGTAGCTTACAAAACCATAAAAACAAGGATAAATAAACATTAAAAATATTAAAATTAATGGGAAATTAATGGAATGTAGGTGAGATGTTCTTCTTAATCCACTAACAAGCTCCAAAATGGTATGCCTCCATTGGGGTTTGAGGCGAGGCAGCATCGCCAGGTTTTGAAGTCCTTTTGGAAGGTCAACAGGTGTATAGATTGGGTCCTGTTCTTGCCATTAAGTTGATTATGGTTAGTTCTTGACTTACCACCATTTGTTTAGCAGCCATTCAAAGTTACAACAGCACTAAAAAGTGACTTACAACTGCTCCTCTTCCTTACAACCATCATAGCATTCCTCCCTATCACATCATCAAAATTCAGATGTGTTGAAAGAAAAATCTTCATCGGAGTCCAGTCCAAGCTGGGAATAAACAACATGGAGACTGCTTTAGAAAGAAGGTTGTAGTTTACTGAAGAGGAGAGCCAGACAGAAAGATCGCTCTGGGAAAAACGGACCACGTGTATCAGGGAGTGATTTATTTATACCTTCTGGGGCTCTTGAGGTTGTTTCCTGTTCCTGTTGGAGGCTTTGTATTTCCTGTGTCATGTACTTTGACCTGAGTCTGAGTGTGCCCTTCTGGTGTTCTGATGGTGGTGGGTTAATCCTATTATGTCCCAAAGGTCATATCCTGCTTCCCTGGGGCTGATGGCTGATGACTGTTGGAATGTTTGGTGTGAGGAGTTGTTGATTCTAGGGATCTTTATCTTTCTAATCCCAGCTTCCTGGCTCCAATCTTTCTGACAAGATTATCACATCTGCATTTCTGCAGACCTGGTTTCTGTCTGGGGCAGAGAATTGGTGGGGTGTGTGTCTGTCTTTAAAATCCTTTGGGGAAATATAGCCTGCCTTTTTAATATTTCCCAAAATATTTCTTTCTCTGGATTCTTCCCACAGATGCTTGACAACTGGCATGTATTTGCAAAATCAATTGGGGGGGGACTGGATTTGCATAATGATCACATGATTCACCTAGCAACTGCTGTTATTCACTTAACAACCATGGCAAAAAAGTTGCTAAATCAGGCATGGCACATTTAACAACCATCTTGCTTAGCAACAAAAATTCTGGTCCCAGTCGTGGTCATAAGTCAAGGACTACCTGTATTGCCTTTTTTAGAGTTCACTTTTCTTGATAATAGTTAAATGCTTCCAGTCACAATGGTCTTCCTGTGACAGAGAAGAAACTTATAAATGTCCAAGTTTGACTTTCGGTGGAAGCAGCTTTAATTCAGAAAAGAAATTAAATCGGCTGCTATCAATGGCAGGTTGAAAAATGAAGTGGAAAAACTTGGGACAGGTGTGGGAGCATATTAGTGAGGCAATTAGGTTTGGCAATAATGATTTATCACTTGTAGTAAGGTCACATCTTAGAAATCTGTGCCCCCGCAACATTTAAAGCTGTGCTAAATCAAAAAGTTCAGAGTCAAGAGAAGCAAAATATTCAAAGTACTATAGCTCACACCAATTTCTTTAACATTAGACAATATTTATAAAGATGATATTAGATTTATATTTCCACTTACCTAGCAATTTCTGAATCTTAAAACAACTTCCTGTATCTTATCTCTGCTAAAGACTAATAAAGGTCTGTTTTCTCTTCACTAAGAGTCAAAAGATGAGAAAATATTAACATATTTATGTACTGAACTGTCATGCATCTCACAAAGAAGGTCCCATCACAGAAAACCATTTCTCTTGTAGCTTGTGATCAAACTTAAGCACTAGATGTCACCAAACTAGAACCCCCTAAAACATTTCAAGATCTGAGTCTATATATGTCAGAAGTGAATGTATCTTTCATTGGTATTACTGCTGCAGTTAACTGAACAGTTCTTAATCCCATATTTTACTGCATGTATTTTTTTTAAAAAATGCTGAAAGATCAATTACAAACATACTTTGGCCTTTAAACAGCTAGGATGAGGGGAGGATGAGGATGTTGTCCTGACACGATATGTGGATACTCTATTGAATTGACATTGATACTCCCAAGGGGGAAGAATTTCCAAGCAGCAACAGGAAAGCCATTGTCATAGTAAAAGAAGTAAAAATATGTAAATATGAGGTAGGAGATGGAAAGAATACATGTAAGCCTTGGTAGGAAAAAAAAGGAGATATCAATTGTCTAGCAATTGCATAAGCTCCAATATTCTACTAAAACTGTTCATAACTGTATGACAATCAAGTGTTGTTAGTACTTCAGGAAAGTAAACCATCTGAGACTCTTTTTCAAACAATTGAAATCCTTGGAATTTGAAAATGATTGCTTTTCCATTACTTCTAGCAGAACGGCTGGTATTCATGTAGACAGTTATATTTTTTTCATTTACTCAGTAAGTAAAAACAAAAGGTAAAGGAGTCCCTGCGGATTTTACTCCACCAGCCATTGCCAACTATAGGGGGCGGTATTCATCTCCATCTTAAGGCCATTGAACCAATGCCTTATTTATATGGTCATTTATATGGTCATGTGGCCAGCATGATATCACAGAGCGCTATTACTTTCCCACCAAAGTGGTACAGTACCTATTTATCTACTCACATATGCATGCTTTTGAACTGCTAGGTTGGCAGGAGCTGAGGCAAGGATAGGAGTTCACCCCATTGTGTGGAGCTTGAGTATCATACCTGGTTGTCGGCTTTCCAGCCAATCCCAGTGTCTTAACCACTGAGCCACCACGCCACCCCACTCATTAGATACCATATACAATAAAAACCAGCTACTTGCACCCATTTTGGAGGTTTAAATGTTATACTTTGCATTCAGTCCTTTGACTTTTCCAGTTCTGGGGTAATGACTAGAACAACAAGTTTCCCATTTTTTAGTGGGAAATGGATATGCAGTACCAGATTTCTGCTAGGTAGGCAACCTTACCACCCAAAGTTCCAGCTGGTATATGGACTCAATATTCTCAATATTCTGTGACAGAAGCATTTTTGACTCAGTTTTTATATTTTCAACAATAAGAAATAAAAAAATACTTGGTTTCTCCATAAAGCTTTGGCAGAGATTTTTATGCAATCCAATGTATCAAATATGATTCTATTGTAAGTCTGCAGACTTTCCAAGATTCTGTCCAAAAATAGATCTTGAGGCTATCGTAGCTTAAACATTAGCCAGAGTTTACCTTCTTTTTATTTCTGAAACCACAACTATTTTGCTTAATGCAAAGTTTGCATTTAAAATTTTATAAAACTTAACCTCAGCTCATAGAGTTTTTCCCTAACATGGATTTTTTGTTTGTTCCATTGTTCATCAGTGTGTCTGCTTTAATTTTTCAATAAGAAAAAAAATACTCTGCAGTGGGCAAGGGGGACCCTTAAGCCACTTCATATATGCCAGAGAGAGATTTCTGAGTCTTAAAGATGATCAAATGTATTACAGAATAGGCTTAAGAATCCTGAAATTTAATGTAATATCAGCATTAATCAAAGTTAACAAGAATGCCCTAGCATATAAGAATCTGCTGGGATCCACTTGATGAAGTCTTTTTCTTTACATAGGTATGGTCACCTGCCTCATGGAAGTCCATGAAGATCAAGATAGGGCCAATCTGCTTAGACCAGCTTTGTCATCAGCTTGAGCAGAAATCTATTCTCCAGCAAAGCCCAGTGGTTAGTCCATTTTGCTGTTTAGATGTAAGTGCCACTTCACTTGGCAATTTCGCTTTAAAGTGCTGAAAACTTTCATAACAACAAGCACTCCTTGAAAGTTATACACCCAGGTTTCTCAACCTTGACATCTGGAAGACGTTGGGACTTCAACTTCCCAGTCAGCATGTATATCTTCAAGTGCCATCTTCAAATTGTCAAGGTTCAAATTGACAAGGTTGATCTACACAAAGATGCCTAGAGAAGAAAAAAAAACATGTTTCCCTTTAAGAATTCCAGTGCTTTTCCCAGGCTGTAGGACCAAATGCAGAGTATCTACACTGTTGGAGATGCAGTACAGGTAGTCCTCAACTTACAACAGTTCATTTAGTTTCAATGGCACTGAAAAAAGTGACTTATGACTATTTTTCAAAGTTACAACCTTTGCAGCATCCCTATGATCATGGGACCAAAATTCGGATGCTTGGCAACTGGTTCGTGTTTATGACCTTTGCTGTGTCCCAGAGTCATGTGATCACCTTTTGCGACCTTCTTACAAGCAGAGTAGCCAGACTCACTTAACAACTGGGTTGATAACAAGGATTCACTTAACAACTGTGACAAGAAAGGTTGTAAAGTGGGGTAAAATTCACTTAAAAATTTCTCACTTAACAACAGAAAGTTTGGGTCAATTGTGGTCATAAGTCAAGAACTACATATAGAGTATGGTTAAAAGTGAGAGGTGTAGTAAAAAAAAATATGCACAGACTGTTTCAGACCATCCACTGAGGTGAGCTCTTCTCCCTGTCCTCAGCGACTGACCCATCACAATAAGGCAGAATGTTTGTATTAGCTCTTATCTAGTCTTTGTTGTTGATCTTTGCTTTTAAACCTGCTATGAAACAAAGGCTTGGTGGGTAGTTTCTCTCTTTTTTCAGAATAAGGTTGCTTCTCAGCCATTGGAAAATAGCGCTTGCTCCCTTCATGAAGTTTTTAACTAGAAAAATAGTATGCCTATTTCTTTGTAATACACCTCTGGGCTTTTTTATTATGACTTCATTTCCCTTATAATATTGGAACGTCTCTGTAATTGTAAAAGTGTAATAGAATCTAATAGAATTTCATTTGGAACTCTGAATGCTCTATGCCATCTCTGCTCATTCTGAGTAAAATAATGATTTTTAATGTCCACACATGGCTTCCCATGACCTTATTCAATCTTTGGGTTGATCAGGAAATATATTGATTCAATTACATACTGATGACAAATGAACTAAAAGAAAGAGGGGGAAAAAGGTCAGCATATATTTGAACATGTAAATCTTAGCAATGTTTTTTGGGTTTGTCCCCCAGAAAAAAAAAGTCATTTCAAAATGCCATTTGTGGCTAATAGTATGGAGTTTCTATCTGTGAAGAGCAAGGAAACCATTAAAGTGCACAGAACATTTTCTTCTATGCTTTTATCATTATAAAATCCTCTCTTTTTTAGAAGGTTAGAGGAAATGACCTCCACTTGGGAGTGGGGAGAAAGACACCCTCTGTGTTCCATTTTAGTGTGTGTGTGTGTGTGTGTGTGTGTGTGTGTTGTTGTTGTTGTTGTTGTTGTTGTTAGCTGCGAGGTCGTGTCCGACCCATCACGACCCTATGGACAACGTTCCTCCAGGCCTTCCTGTCCTCTACCATCTTCTGGAGTCCATTTAAGCTCACGATGTGTGTATGTATGTATGTATGTATGTATGTATGTATGTATGTATGTATATCAGGGATGCGGTGGCTCAGTGGTTTAGGATGCTGAGCTTGTCAATCAGAAGGTCGGCAGTTTGGCGGGTCGAATCCCGAGTGCCGCGTAACAGAATGAGCACCTGTTACTCGTCCCAGCTTCTGCCAACCTAGCAGTTCGAAAGCACGTAAAAATGCAAGTAGAAAAATAGGGACCACTATGGTGAGAAGGTAACAGTGTTCCATGTGCCTTTGGTATCTAGTCATGCCACCCACATGACCAGGCAGACGTCCTCGGACAAGCACTGGCTCTTCGGCTTTGAAACAGAGATGAGCACCGGCCCCTAGAGTTGGAAACGACTAGCACGTATGTGCGGAGGAACTTTTACCTTTACTTTATATATATATCAGGAGTTTTACACCATTTCTGACCCCATTTTTCTCTTTACCTTTTATTTTTATATTCCCCAAAGAAAGCATTTAATCCCGTGGACCATAATCCTATTCCCATGTTACTTGCCTCTTCTTTTGCCTTCATCACTCAACTCAACGGTATAAAATGCCAAAGCCTGTGGCTTGGACTTAGAATAGATATTTCCAATTTAGTAAAGTGTAAGTATTCATTTGCAGAGTTGTAGTATTTGACAGCAGCCCAGGCTTAAAAACTCTTGAATGTCAACTGAAAACTTCACCTCTGCTCTGTGAAGCTGGGTTATGAACCTTAGATTAAAAAAAACCTTTTAATTGCTCAGAAGTAGTAAGACGTGAACAGAAATCAAACATTCCCCTTAGCATGGAAGCAGTTATTGCCTCCCATAGCTTATTTGAAAGAAATGCAGATTTTTTGTGAGCTACTCAAGCTGATTCCTTTACTTCTGTTGTCTAGTTGCCTTTGCTGATTGATTTTGTTTTTTGAAATGCAGACGTCAGAGTTACAGCTAGATTATATTGGGATTTTCATGGTACATTGGAATTAGCTATTTCTATTATATACCTGTGCAAAAAAATTGTCCAAATGATTGCTTATTAGCCACATCTAACAAGAACAGAGGAGCACATATAAGGTTGGATACACTTTTAGGAAACTAGATAGATAGATAGATAGATAGATAGATAGATAGATAGATAGATAGATAGATAGATAACCATTATTGTCATTTTTTCCTGTGGGCACAATAACACACATTAAAAATGAAATTCCTCTCAAAGTGTACACATACATAACACTATGGAGATTTCTCAGATTCACTGAATTTAAACATAAGGACAGGTAGTAAGATGTTGGGTTCCCATCTCCACAGAATTCATCCAGTAAAAGCACAGAATACACACAAACACACACACACACACACACAGAGAGAGAGAGAGAGAGAGGTTCCACTTTAAGAATCAAGGAAAAATTAGGTCAGAAAGAGAAAAAAGGGGTCCAGAGCAGTTAAGAACACAGGAAAAGATATCATCTATTTACAGTCTACAACACAGTCCTTTCAATAGTTCCAAGAAGGCACCACACCCATTTGCATTACTCAAGTGAACCTGGAGACACAGATAAGCCTCCATGTAGCTTTAACAACTCACTAAAAGAATGCAAATGACCAGCTGTCTGCAAGGAGTATAAATTTTTTCATTCCCCACCATCCAGTCAGAGCTGAAGAAACTTCTTGGATGAGAAGCAAAACGTCTTCAAAGAAAAACAAGAAAGTCCAATTCCCTCATTAAAAAAGCATCTTTGAGATAACTATGACCCGGATGACTGAGAATCTCCATAGACAACACTACAACCATGTGTTTGCTAACACAAAACAAACCCAAGTTAGTGAGGCTGAATCATGGGCATTCTTTGGGAAGACATTGATAGAACAAGCCTGACAGTGGTATCACACAAATGCTACAGTTGATGTATATGCATCATTCATCAGAATACCAATGTGTAATAGCAGCATTGGCATGATGGCATCACCAAATGTGCCTCATCATTGAATGAATTAACCTTTATTGTCAAAGTACAACCATGTATACATTGAGATTGGCTGAGCCTCCCTTCGTGCCCCCACCCCCAACTTACAGTGACACAAACACTCCATCTTATTACACCATGTGAGCTAATTGCACAACGCACAGGCTTCACAAGTCAATTATACATAAAGTTTATAAAATTATTTCCCATTCAAAAGCCTAACAGCCCATGGATAAAAGCTGTTCTTCAGCCTGTTGGTACAGCTGGCTATACTCCTATATCTCCTACCCAATGGTAGGACAGTAAAGAGATACCGTCCAGGGTGTGAGTCATTTTGGCATCATGCTGCTGGACAGGATTTACCTTTAGCAGGATCATGTGGATTTTCCTTCTGCAAGATTCTACATGCATAATTAGGTTGTTTTAATTACTCTTGCTACCATTATTGGATTTAATTCTCATATTGGATTTAATTCTCACAAACAGAGATGAAATGATAGAAAATGTCGAAGCCACACAAACCTTGGGGGGAAGTGTTCATGCAATATTGGAATTCAACATTCTGGAAGCACAAGCAATAGAACACAGCCAAATTAGAGTCTTGGACTTTAAAAGAGCTAATTTCAATAAACTTAGAGAGACCTTGGGAAGAATTCCATGGATGAGAATCCTAAAGGGGAAAACAACTCAAGAAGCTTGGGAAATTTTGAAAAGTGAGATAATAAAGGCCCAGTCTAGTACAATACCAACAAAGAAGAAAAATAACAGCTCTCAAAAGAAACCAGCATGGCTGCATAAAGAACTCTGATAAATTGAAAGATAAATAGGACAAGTATAAGAAGTGGAAAGAGGGGCACATAACTAAGTCAGAATATCAGCAAATAGCCCATGCCTGCAAAGATGAAGTGAGGAAAGCTAAGGCTCAAAATGAACTAAGGCTTGCGACCAAAGTCAACAATAACATAAAAGCTTCTTTCAACATATAAAAAACAAGAAAAAAGTTAAGGAAATGATTGGTCCATTAGTGGGGGAAAATGGCAAGAAGGTGACAAGCAACAGGGAGAAAGCAGAACTATTTAACTCGTTTTTTGCATCTGTCTTTACACAAAGGAAAAAAAAATCAGTCCAACCTACCAAAACCAGTGCCATAAGAAACAGAATAGAAACGCAAGTTAAGATAGGCAAGAAAATGGTAAGTGAACACCTGTCCAGCCTAGATGAGTTCAAATCACCAGGACCAGATGGATTACACCCCAAGGTTCTCAAGGAACTTGCAAATGTGATCTCAGAACCACTGAACTATACAGTATTTTTCAAAGATCCTGGAACACTGGGGAACTACCAGAGGACTGGAAGAGAGCTGATGTAGTTCCCATATTCAAAAAAGGGAAACAAATAGATCCAGGAAACTACAGACCTATCAGCCTGACTTCAATACCTGGGAAGATTCTAGAAAGATAATCAAACCACAAATCAGAGAACACCTTGATGCAAACAAAGTCATCACTAAAAGTCCACATGGGTTTGTCAAAAACAGATCATGTCAGACAAATCTTATTGCATTCTTTGACCAAGTGACAAAATTAGTGGACCAGAGGAATGCTGTAGATATAATTTACTTGGATACCTTACTTCAGTAAGGTATTTGATAAAGTAGATCACAACCTACTAGTTGATAAGATAGAAAAATGTGGGTTAGATAGCATTACCACCAGATGGGCCCACTGCTCTTCAACATCTTCATTAATGATTTGGATGAGGGGATAGATGGGGAAGTCATCATATTTGCAGACGACACCAAGCTGGCAGGAATAGCCAATACTCCAGAAGACAGGCTTAAAATACAGGAGTATCTGGACAGACTCGAACACTGGGTGCTATCTAACAAAATGAAATTCAGTGGTGAAAAAAGTAAGGTTCTACATTTAGGCAGGAAAAATCAAATGCACAGGTATAGTATAGGTGGTACCTTGCTCAATAGTCATAACTGTGAGAGGGATCTCGGAGTCCTAGTAGACAATCACTTCAATATGAGCCAACAGTGTGCTGCAGCTGCCAAAAAAGCCAACACAGTGCTAGGCTGCATTAACAGAGGGATAGAATCAAGATCAAGTGAAGTACTAATACCACTTTACAATGATTTGGTAAGGCCACACCAGGAATACTACATCCAGTTTTGGTCACCACGGTGTAAAAAAGATGTTGAGACTCTAGAAAGGGTACAGAAAAGAGCAACAAAGATGATTGGGGGACTGGAGGCTAAAACATATAAGGAACGGTTGCTGGAATTGGGTATGTGTAGTTTAACGAAGAGAAGGGTGAGGGGTAACATGATAGCAGTGTTCCAATATCTCAGGGGCTGCCATAAAGAAGAGGGAGTCAAGCTATTCTCCAAAGCACCTGAAGGCAGGACAAGAAGCAACAGATGGAAACTAGTCAAGGAGAGAAGCAACCTAGAACTAAGGAGAAACTTCCTGACAGTTAGAACAATTAACCAGTGGAACAACCTGCCTCCAGAAGTGGTGAATGCTCCAACACTGGAAGTTTTTAAGAAGAGACTGGACAGCCATTTACCTGAAATGGTATAGGGTTTCCTGCCTGAGCAGGGGGTTGGACTAGGTGACCTCCAAGGTCCCTTCCAACTTATTATTATTATTATTATTATTATTATTATTATTATTATTATTATTATTATTATTTTGCTTGGAACATATATAATTTGTGCCAATAATTTCCAATATTTTCCCTAGTCCCTTTTTCAAAATTGGTATTGTATTAGCTACCTTCTATCCTCTGGAATTCAGCCTAATTTGAGGGATAAGTCAAACATTTTTGCTAGGAATCAGCAATTTCAGACTTTAAGAACTGTCAGTGATTTGTTTCTGTGTAATTTCTCAAAATGGCCTAGAAAATCTTGTTTTGTTGCTTCACTGGGCTTACTTCCTTTCCTAAGGAAGTCAGAGCTCAGTGCTCTGACCAAAGTATATCATTTGTAATAAGATGGAAACAAAGGGTTCATTCAGTTTTTCTGTAATATTATGATCCTCCCTGAACATTGCTTACAGTTTTTTGTCATTCAAATCACTTCCTAATAAGGTTTTTGCTCTGAATATATTTAAAGAAGTTCTGATTCTCTCCTCCTTTTTTCCTTTGGTTATATCCTATTCAATTTTGTTGTTGCTGCTGCTGCTGTAAACCAGTGGTGGGATTCAAATATGTGAACAATCGGTTCTCTGTGTGTATGCCAAGTCCATTCTGGGCCTGGGCACCAAAAATTAGCTACCGATTCTTTCCGAAGTGGTGCAAACCAGCTGAATCCCACCATTGCCGTAAACCAAATTTTAAACTATGAGTAGGCCACTTACCACTTCAAGCAGAAATAGTGAAATCTATGAACCCTAGTGGAAAAAAATTCCACTAGAGAAGCAAATTCTTCTTTCCTTGTAGATTCACCCATTCGGTTATGGAGAGCTGAGGAGTGCCTGCCCTTTTAAATTCTCTTTATTTCAGCTTACACATTTTCTGCTAGTTTCTGTGTATGTGTTTTAATTTACCTTATTAGGACAGACTTTCCTTCTTAATTTTTACAGCTTTATAGAAAGCCAGGCTTTCTATACTTAGTTAACCCACTGTTCCAAGTGAGCTTCAGCTGTTGGTTTAAAAAAAAGCATCCAGACATTACTGAGAAATGTGCTTGTCTTATTTTTCTTCTCAATCTATTTTTCACCTCCATCCTTATTGTTTAGAATATTTCCCTTTTTTTCTGTATAAAAAAAAATGTGACTACACTGGGCCTGCTAACAATTTCCCATTTCTATGTCTATTGAATGGGATGGTATTAGGGACATTGTTTTTTACAAGCTTCACAGCACAAGATTGTATTGCCGGTTAGGATTAAGTCTAGGGTTGCCTCACCTCTACTTAGTTACAAAGTCACAGGGCACATTCATTTAGAGTATCTAGAAATTTGCTGATTTTATCCTGGCTTGAGTATCAACATACCTAGTTTTTATTGTTGTTGTTGTTGTTGTTGTTGTTGTTGTTGTTGTTACAACAATGTGTCCTTTGCACGTTTCCTTTAATTTCATTTTACTATCTCAAGCACACCCTCTGAATTTTGATCAAGTGGGCAATAACATATTGGTAGATTTACCTATGTGGCCAGATATTGCCATCCATAGGTATCCATTCTTCAAGCCCATATCAGATGAAGAGTTCCCATAGTACTATATGATTTGGCCTTGTCAAACATAAAAGTTAATTTTGCTTAAGTCCCATGGTATCTAGATGTAAACATAAATCAGATTAATATATATTAGCTACCTTGTCCTGAATTATGTTCATTAGACTATAGTGTTACTGGACAGTATCCAGTGTTGACAATTGAACTTTCACTCTTTCCCTTCCTTCTCTTTGCCCCCATCCCTCTTTTCCAAACTATACTGACATGCTAGCTGATTCCCCTAAGTCTCTAGAACTGAATGGGTGGGTCTACAGGGAAAGAAAAATGTGCTTCACTAGTGGAAATTTTTCCATTAGGGCTCAGATTTCACTGACTGTTTCTGCTTGAAATGCTAAGTGGCATACGCATTAATTAAAACCTGGAATAGATCCAAAGATAGTAGGATACAGTTGCAGCAGCAGAGTTAGTCAATGGTTGTTGTTTATCCTTATTAACAACCATGCCAAATATGTTAATTTTAATTGGAAGGATGCAAAGAGAAAGCACACTGAATCAATAGGAATTTAAGCATCAAGATTTAATTACCTATATATTCTAAAGCCATTTTAAAAACCCAACATTCTTTTTTTTTCCTTGTAAAACTACAATAATCAGACTGACTACATTCTGGTCAAACTATCCCGATATTTAATGAGATTCTAGGATAACTACAGAACTAATTTCTGCCCAATTTTGGCTGATCTGTTAAGTGTAAACATTCAGTGAAATTTTGAGGGAGCTATGATTATATATAGAATCTGCAGCTGGTACGACATATAGTGATCATGTGAAAGTGGGATAGTAAACGATCAGGCCAAATTCAAGGTAACTACATTATTGATGTATATGGTGCATGATAATGCAAGCTGGTTTGGTGTAGTAGTTAAGGTATCAGGCTAGAAATAAGGAGACAGTGAATTCTAGTCCCACCTTGGGCACAAAGCCTGCTGGGTGACCATGGACCAGTTACATTCTCTCAGCCCTAGGAAAAAAGCAACGGCAATCTATTTCTGAAAAACGTTGTCAAGAAAACTGCAGGGACTTGTCCAGGCAGTTTGCAAAAATCAGACCAGTTTGAATGGAAGAAGAAAAAAAATGAAGGTGTGTGATAAAGTTGAAAAACTATGTGGTTAAAAGTATTCTTCCAATAGTACCAACTAATCTATGAGAGAGGCCAGATCACATCTATGATCCCACATATACACTGTGCACACAATTGTTAGGCAAGGGAGTATTTTGACCATATGATCATTTTCATGCATAGTTTCCACCTCTAAGCTGTATAAACTTGAATGCTTAGTGGATATAAGAAATCAGGTGATGTGTATTTGTGTAATGAGGGAGGGCGTGGCCTAAGGAGATCAACACCCCATATCAAGGTGTGCATAATTATTAGGCAGTTTCTTTTCCTCAGGCAAAATGGGTCAAAAAAGAGATTTAACTGACTCTGAAAAGTCAAAACTTGTAAAATGTCTTTCAGAGGAATGCAGCACTGTTGAAATTGCTAAGATATTGGGGAATGATCACAGAACCATCAAACATTTTGTTGCAAATAGTCAACAGGGTTACAAGAAATGTGTTGAGATAAACAGGTACATATTAACTACCAAAGATTTGAGAAGAATCAATTATGAAGCTGTCAGGAACTCATTATCCTCCAGTGCTGTCATATTCCAGAACTGCAACCTACCTGGAGTGCCCAGAAGTACAAGGTGTTCAGTGCTCAGAGATATGGCCAAGGTAAGGAAGGCTGAAATCAGACAGTACTGAAAAAGACACATAAGTTGAAGTGGCAAGACTGGGCCAAAAAATATCTGAAGACAGATATTTCAAAAGTTTTATGGACTGATGAGAGTAACTCTTGATGGACCAGATGGATGGGCCGTGGCTCGATCAGTAATGGGCACAGAGCTCCACTTCAACTCAGATGCCAGCAAGGTGGAGGTGGGGTATTAGTATGGGCTGATATTATTAAAGATGAGCTAGTTGGACCTTTTCAGGTTGAAAATGGATTCAAAATCAATTCCCAAACCTTTTAGAAATCACTTTCTTTAAGCAGTGGTATAGGAAAATGTTGTGTATGTAAATAGTTAGCAATAAGCCATGAAAGATATTGCAAACACTGTGCAGCTTTGCAAGGTTTAAAGCGGGAAAATAAGGTGCAATCATTGGACGCCACAACCAAGGAGCGGGAAAACAGACTGTTTGTATTGGTTACAGTTCAAACGCTTTCTCTATAAAAGGGTTGCAACATTTGACATTTGACAGTTGACTTTGTGTATTCAATAAACTCGTTCAGTGTTAACCACTCTGAGTCCTCGTCAATTCGAACCAAACAGAAAAAGTCTGCACCTTTCAATACGACCATGATTTTTATGCAGGACAATCCTCCATCACATGCATCAAAGTACTCCACTGTGTGACTAGCCATTAAAGGCCTTAAAGATGAAAGGATGACATGCCCTTCCTTCCTCACCTGACCTAAACCTTATTGAAAATTTGTGGGCCCTTCTTAAATGGGAAATTACAGTGAAGGAAAACAGTACACCTCTCTGATCAGTGTCTGGGAGGCTGTGGATGCCACAAAATGTTGATTGTCAACAGATCAAGATACTGACAGACTCCATGAATGGAAGGCTTATGACTGTTTTTGAAAAGAAGGGTGGCTACATTGGTCACTGATTTTTTTTAAAAATGTCAGAAATGTTTATTTGTACATTTTGAGTTGTTTGTTTATTCTCATTTTAACAGATGCAAATAAACCGGTGAGATGGGCAAATTTTGGTTTTTCATTTAGTTGCATAATAATTCTGCACACTAGTAGTTGCCCAATAATTGTGCACACATATACTAGATATTCTCCTAAGAAAGCCAAAACCTCACTTTTACTTTTTTAAATATTCAGGTTTGAGGTTTATTAGCATTTTGGATTGACCGAGAGCACTGTAGTTGTTCCATAAGAAAGTTAATCCTCCAAAATACAACTTGCCTAATAATTGTACCCACAGTGTAAGTGTGAATTACAGTTCTTTCCATCATATATTAGGAATTTCAAATACTGTCATATTTTGTAATGCATAATCCTGAAAAATTCCCAGGCCCTAACAAATTTTCTTTGAACTGCTTCTTTTTTTTAACAGCTCTGTGGTCTTTATCTTTTTTTCCAGGACATGCTCATTTGATGTTCATTTTGCTGGATGTATCTTCTATTTATCTTTTTACAGACAATGAAGAGCAAATGTAAATAATAACTTAACACTTTCACCCACTACCTATTAGAGCTGGCTCCTAGTCCTTGCATCTAGGTCCTTCAGAGTTTATCATTTACCAGAGCAATAGCTTAGGAGCAGAGAGATGAACTAATATAAGAGAATATTTGTAGTTCAGGATTAGATTATGAGGTTATTGGTGCTCTCTAAGCTTGGTGGTTTTTCTTACAGATGTTTCTAGCACTGATGATGTTACCTAGTTGGGTAATGAAATGTCTGCAAGAAAACAACCAAGTTCAAAGAGCACCAAGGACCCCACAACAGAGAGATATGGGGCATCATGAGACACAAATTATTCACAGTTGTACAACACTTTGAATTTGAAGAGGGAAAGGTGCTTTTGAGTATGTGCTCCCATAGCAGCTGTTGGAAGCTGCATCTTTTCTCAAATTCAAATATTAATCTCTTAGGTTGAGCATGACCATGTAATGTTTCAGGTAATAATATGGAAGAGGCTTGCCATGCCCTACAACTGGCATTTTTTCCAACAGTCTTACAACCACCTTCTTGCTAGCCTCCCATCCAAATACTAAACAGGTCGGGTTTTGTGTTGGCTTTTTGGAATTGACAAGTCAGTTAGGTACTGCCACCTGCTGTAGGCAATATTACCCCAGAACCATAATACTATTTTTAGTTGAGGCCGGTTGTTAGAGATATAACAGTTAAGCGTCTTGGTTTTCACCAGAGTGCAAAGAGGTGAATTCTAGTTTGATCTTTAAAGCTCTAAAATAGGTAATAATCTATCACTGTCCAGGTGCCCTTGCTATCAACAATGCAGCTGGAGCTGATGTGAAGTAGAGTCCCACAATATTTCCTAACATGGATATATAGTCAGTAGTGAATAACTGGCCTGTTATCATTGACCTGGCATTTGGCCATGCTCTTAAATCATCACCAGGCATTTATAGAACATCTGGGAGAGGACCTGCTTGAACCACTTTATATTTCCATCATAATTCTGCTAGTTTGCGATGGCCTCAGCGGTGCTGTATTCCTTCCTAATTTTTGCTTAATTGTGTTATAGTTATGCAATATTGATTTGGCTTCTTAACTGCTGGAGAGAAGATGGATCTTTTAACATAGAAAAATGAGGCACTCAATAAATAAATTACATAATTTAACTCTGTCTCATATTTTTAGTTTGCTTTTAGTGTGCGGGAAGGATTGCCAAATTTCACACGGTTGCATTTCTTAGTGATGCTTAAACAATTAACATGTTTGTGTTTGATTAAAGAATGCAGCCATAAAATTGATAGAGTGTACATATGCTTGCTGATGTCCTGGAATATTCTTATGGTCACTTTATATATCATCTAAAGGAGTGAATCTGCTGCAGTAAAAATGAGCCCTGTTTATTGTTATGTATGTCTGGGGTTTTTTTTAAAAAAAATTACCAAATAGCCCCTCACTCACTAGGCAGTGCATAAATCCTTAAAAAAATAATATTCTGCTTCTCTGCGTCTGATAAGATCAGTAGTGGTCATAATAAATAAAACAGAATTTCATAATAAAAACAGCAGAAGATGAAATAGTGTAATTTTCTATAACTACTAAAACTGGCACCACTTATTTATTCATAGGATTTTTGTATCCACCTGGAGTCCTTGTTTTAAAGCATATACATACATACATATACATATACATATACATATACATATACATATACATATACATATACATATACATATACATATATATATATATATATATATATATATATGTGTGTGTGTGTGTGTGTGTGTGTGTGTAATTTTTATTTAAAAAATACTAACAAAGTAAAAAATGTAAGAGAAAAAGATAATAAAGAAAAATAGCATTCAGTGAATAAAGAAAATAGAAGTGAAAAAGGAAAAGAAAGAAAAGGGGGAAAGCAGATAAGATAAGATAAGATAAGATAAGATAAGATAAGATAAGATAAGATAAGATAAGATAAGATAAGATAAGATAAGATAAGATAAGATAAGATAAGATAAGATAAGGCAAGGCAAGGCAAGGCAAGGCAAGGCAAGGCAAGGCAAGGCAAGGCAAGGCAAGGCAAGGCAAGGCAAGATAATGGCACACATCAAAAATGAAATTTAGTTGCCTGCTCTCAAAGTGAAACACATACATGACACACACCTAAACATACTATATACAACATATGTATAGACCCACCCCCCCACATTACGTAACAAATAAATATTAAACACTGTCCATCTTGAATATATAATGGAAGGAGGAAGGTTGAGAGTTCACAAGGTTAATGCTGTATGGAATGAAACTATGGCTGAATCTGAATGTTCTGCTGCAGATACCATGAAGCCTCCTCCCAGAAGGTAACAAGGAAAACAGGTTGTGAAGAGGATGTGTAGTGTCCCAGACAATCTTACAGACTCTGCTGAAGCAACGACTTCTGATCTTCTTGACAGCAGTTTGGATATATATTTTGCTCTCTCTTCCTAAAGTTACATCATAGTTTCCTTCTTTGCATAGTTAGTCTTTCTAATCTTCAAGATCATTTTATTTTTTTCAGCAAAAAACCCATATAGGGTTTCCAATCATTAATAAATGTTGTTGTTGATCTTTCTCTTATTAAACAGATTAGTTCTGCCATCTTTGCTAGTTCTGTCATCTTCACTAACCATTCATTCCTCCATTGTTGGTATTTCAAATGGTCTTTCCATTTTTGAACAGATAATGGTCTTACAATACTAATGATGTGTGTGTGTGTGTACATACATACATACATACATACATACATATATACATACATACATACTTGTTTTCGTAGATTTTCACGGGTATAGGTATGTAGGTCTTGGCATATTTGGGTCTTTTCCCATGTAGGATTGAGGGTGTCTTGGCGACGTTTCGACGAGGTCCCACTCGTCATCTTCAGGCTGGTGTTTTTGGTTTCGTGCTTGTGTGAGCGAAGCATGATTGGAGCTGCCGTCTCTCTATAAATACAAGATCCAGCTAGAAAACCAAGGAGTCTATGAAATACCATGCAAAAGCTGCCCAGCCACATACATTGGACAAACTAATAGGAGAATAAATGCACGCATCACAGAACACAAGAACGCAGTCAGAAAAGAAGAAAAAACTTCCTCCCTTTTCCAGCACCTTAAAGCAACAGGACATGAAATTGACTTTGAAGGAACGAAATTAATCTCCAAAACTGAACACTACAACAAGAGAATAATTATGGAAGCCATCGAAATAGAGAAACACCCCCACAACATGAATAAACATGACAATACCTCCCGCCTACCAGACATCTGGAAGCTAGCCCTAGTCAACAAACGAGTCCCAGCCACGAAAACCGACACCGGACCCACAACAACACAGGACACCACCACCAATCACCCTCACCAGACTCAAACCCAAACCCACCCCATAGGCGAAATGCAACCACCATCCAGAAGCCAAACCTTGGAGGCATCTCCAGCTGCTGCACCCCCCCCCCCGACCCCCACAGAAAGCAAACTGACATACGCCACGAACACAGGGCCAGACTGCAAACCCGAAGCCAAACCAAAGCCCGGGATGTTATACCACAGCCTTCTGCTCGGGACATTACATCACAGAATTCAGGAGGTTACAATGCTAAAACCCGGGATATCACAACACAGCAAACCACCTAGAATATTTCAACACAGAACTCAGGAAATCACTACAATAGAGCTCAGGATGTCATCACACAGCCCATTACCCAGGTTGTTACAACACAAAGGACTAACGAGCACAGAGCCAGCACCTCAGCCACACAGGATATTACAAATCAGCCAACTAATCCCCTAACAATAACCTCATCAACCAATCATGATGTAACATCACAGCCAACCAATCCGCTTACAGCAACAAAGCCAGCACCCCACACATCCCCACCAGTATTTATAGAGAGATGGCAGCTCCGATCACGCTTCGCACGAAACCGAAGACACCAGCCTGAAGATAATGAGTGGGACCTCGTCGAAATGTCACCAAGACACCCTCAATCCTACATGGGAAAAGACCTGAATATGCCAAGACCTACATACATACATACATACATACATACATACATACATACATACATACACACACACACACAAATAATCTTTCATAGTTTTCTTCTAACTGACTGTCCATTGATCCCAACAAGAAAAAATCTGGTTTTCCCTGAATGTTGATCTTCAAACTTCTTTACCATTATATGAATTTGAACCCAGAGAGTTCTGAGTGTTTTAACGAGTCCACCAGGCATGATAAAAATTGCCCATCATGTTGTCCACCTTCAAAATTAAAACTGAAGTACCTTTATACATTGCAGACAATTTTCCTGAAACACCAACAGAACATCACTTCTTTTACCAGCCCTGACGGTATATGCCCAACAGTAACTGAAGAAATCCATTCCAACAGCTATGTAATTTTAATCAAAATCAGTTGAAAGAATTTTTTGAGAGAATACGCCAAATTTGAACCAATTTGTTTCACGATAAACATAATCAGCCATGCTGACAATAAGAAATGAAGAAGGAACCCCACTGAGGCAAAAAACTTTATTTGATCCAGTGAAGCTCTACTAAATCATTGTGATAGCTGCATCCTTTGCTTTCCAAAGGTTGAAGGTCTCATAGGTGGCCAGAGAGATACCAAAAGAAATGGAAACATGTGGGTCCCCTCCTTCCCCCACAAGGTAGTAAGTGCGCAGAGGAAGGATGAGTGGATAAGGTTTATTTCTGGAATTAAATTTAACAACTCTAAACAATCTAGAACTTTTTTAAAAAATAAGAAATGTACTGTGAAAATTTATCCTTAGGCAAAATTAAGATAGACACATAGTATACCTGATCCTCAACTTACGCTACAATTGATGTTGCTGTGTTGCTAAGTGAGACAGTTAAGTGAATTTTGTCCCATTTTATGTCCTTTCTGGCCACAGTTGTTAAGAGAATCATAGCACTTGTTAAGTTAGTCATATAGGTGAATCCGGCTTCCCCATTGGCTTGGCTTGTCAGAAGGTCGCAAAATGTGATCGTATGACTCTGGGACACTGCAACCATCATAAATATGAGCCAGTTGCTAAGCATCTGAATTTTGACACACTGAGATGCTGCAATAGTCATAAGTGTGAAAAGCAGTCGTAAGACCCTTTTTACAATGCTGGTGTAACTTCAAAGGCTCACTAAATGAATTGTGGTAAGTTGAGGTCTACCTCTACAAACTACATAAGAAACTCAGATAAATTTTCCCTTTAAAAAATAAAATAAAAATCCTGCGGGAGAGTAGATGAAGCTCCCACTCTGTTGTAATCTCTGTTTAGAACATGGGCTCTAAGTGTGTAATTCATAAGCAGCTATCAGGCTAATGCTTTTTATTTACTACTCAAGGTCCACTCTTTACACCTGTTGCAAAGATGCTTGTAATCCTAAAAATGTAATGGTTTCTAAGTGAAACCGCTCTTTAATGAGCTCCCAGAGGACCCGCGCAAGGCTTTTATATGATTTCCCTGCTCATTTGATGTTCTAATCTCTGCCAAATGATCAATTTTTTTTCTTTAAAGCATTGACTAATAGTCACAATAATTCCACACATAGCCTCAAAACTTACACCACACTCAAAATGCTGCTTTTTCTTGATAGTAATCTTCATTTTTTTCTGTCTGTCTGTCTGTCTCTCTCTCTCTCCATGCTCAGCCTGAAACAACATAATTTCAAAATATATCTCAGAATAAACCTCCCCAAATATTGGGAGTTTTGTGGAAATAGCTAGAAAAAATAGAGCGACGCAGACTAAGAATAGACACTAGGGAAGGAAGTTTCAGTTCCTGAACGGTATGGTCAAATACTCAAGATGGCTGGTGCAGCAGTATGGTACATAAAAATGGGCTGCACTTTGAATGCACTGTTGTGGCTGACATTTTGACTTTTTTTTTTTACTATATTCTACATTATCCCTGGAAGGAAAGTAGAATGAGTTGGGAAAAAAGTCTGAGATTAATGGAGACTCTAAGCCAGGGGTGTCAAACTGCCAGCCCACAGGCCGGTTGCATCATGTGGAGGCCACACCCACCCCAGCTTTGACAATGCAAAAAAAGTTGTGATACGTCTCAACACGTCACGTGACGCAGAGAGTTTGACACCCATGCGTTTTAGACGCATAAAATAGGGAGATTCTAGCTTTGTTCACATAGGGGAGAAAGAAAAGCTTAAATCTCCCTTATCTAAGCAGCATGTTCCTCTATGGACCTTTTTTGTTTTTGTTTTAAACACAAATACACACAAAGATACAAATCCACATAACATTTGTTAGATGTGTGGATAAAAATTAAAAAAAATAATTATATAGAAATTCCCAATTGGCTATCTATATTAGAGATTTTTATGCACCCCAAATTTATAAATTTAGGAAGTGTAATTACATATAAAGATCTTTTAGATGAAAATGGAGACCTGAAAACAAGAAAAAGATTATCAGAAGATGGTGTAGAGTTGGAATGGTGGGCATACTTACAAATACAGTCATAATACAGAAAAGATAAAAAAGAACCAGGGATAAAATTAGAGCATACACAATTGGATAAAATTCTTCTAGGAACAGAAGATCGATTGATAAAAAAGATATACCAATATTTATTAGAACAGGATTTATTAGAAGAACAGGTAAAAGAAACAATGTTAACCTGGAGTAAAAATTTTGGTTATAATATTGACTTAGATAATTGGCAACTACTATGAGATAGAAATAGGAGGTTAACGCTAAAGGTAAAGGTTCCCCCGCACATGCATGCTAGTCGCTTCCAACTCTAGGGGCCGGTGCTCATCTCTGTTTCAAAGCCAAAGAGCTAGCGCTCATCTGAGGACGTCTTCGTGGTCATGTGGCCAGCATGACTAGACGCCAGAGGCGCACGGAATGCTGTTACCTTCCCACCGTAGTGGTCCCTATTTTTCTACTTGCATTTTTACGTGCTTTCGAACTGCTAGGTTGGCAGAAGCTGGGGCGAGTAACAGGTGCTCACTCTGCTACGCGGCACTCGGGATTTGACCCGCCAAACTGCCGACAAATCTGATCGACAAGCTCAGCGTCCTAACCCACTGAGCTACCGTGTCCCTTAGGTTAACGCTAGCCACCTCCTATAAAGAGAATTTGTACAAGATGTTTTATAGATGGCATCTTCCCCCTACAAGGTTAGCAAAAATAGATTAAAAGAAATCTCACCAATGTGCTGGAAATGCAGAAGGCTTCCAGGGACTTATTATCATATGTGGTGGGAATGTTCAGAAGCGAAAATGTTTTGGCAGCGGATTAAAAATTGGTTGGAAGAAATATTAAGAAAAAAATTGATTTAAAACCTGAATTTTTTTTATTAGGGATTATTAATGATAATTTTAGTAAAGCATCTCTCTACTTATTAGTACATATCTTAACAGCAGCAAGACTGGCATATGCCCAAAAATGGAAAAGAAAGGAAACTCCCACTGAAGAAGAAATAATAGATAAAATTTTATCCTGCGCTGAAATGGACAGGTTAACCCTAGAGATCAAAAATAAGAACGAAACGGAGTATTATGAAATTTGGCAAAATTTGTACAATTGGTTAGAGTTAAGGAGGATCGCTGAGATGAACATTGTTTGATTGGTCAATAATGTTAGGACTTTTAATTAGCATCTATATAATGGACATAACTGAAAGATACGTAAATATAACGCTGAGGAATGAATGTCAGTTTACTAAAAAAAAACGACAGATCTTATATGTACTTTTTTATATTCTTTGTCCTGTTATAGATTGTATTTTAGGTTTTTGTTATTTTTTTCTGTAACATAAGATAATACTAATAGTAGTGTTGTAGCTAGGGAAGTTGAATCATGTCCACTTTTGTTTTTAAATGTACATTTAATAAAATTTTCATTAAAAAACATTTGTAAAGAAAAAATCTAACACCTACAGCAGGCCAGGTATGAGAGATGTGCAAAACATTCTGATTTCAAAACAGTCCAAAACCACTGGGGTGTATATGTTTGTGTGTGTGTGTGTGTGTGTTTCAAATATAAAACAAACCACATAGAATTTCAGTTTTGTTTCAACTTTGGAACAAATTACATTGTGAAATAAAACTAGTCATCACTAGTTTGCAACTGGACAACTGGTAGGAACATAATTTACCTACCCTTTCTCACAAAGCTGAGATAGATAGATAGATAGATAGATAGATAGATAGATAGATAGATAGATAGATAGATATAGATATATATTCTTAATAATTTTAAAAATACAAATCCCAGGCATATTTATGACTGTTTATATATATATATATATATATATATATATATATATATATATATATATATATATATATAACACAAAACACACCCCCACCCAATCAGAACACCCCCACCATTCAAAACACACTCCCACCCAATCAGAACACACATAATCCCCACCCAATCAGCACACTTCCACTCACGGAACACACCCCCTCTGGCAGTTTAAAAAAGAAAAACAAACAGCCACATACTTCTCCCAGAAGGAAGCAGAAACCACTAGCCTGATGATGACGGATGGGATTTCGTCGAAACGTTGCGCCTACACCTTTAGTTCTACGCGGGGAAAAACCCGAAAAACCAAGGATCCACATACTGGCACCCGCGAAAACCTCAGAAAACAAATATATATATATATATATATATATATTTTGCAGGCGTGATTTGTAACTTGGCATCAATGAACAGAAATGAGAACTTGCAAACCTGTACTTTCATTTCTAGAGGATTCTTGGTCATTTGTCACTTGCGGAGTTTTGCAGATGTTCCCTACGCCTCCTCATCTGCACAGCAAGCTATGAAGCAGACACCTCTCCGTGCTGCTGCCTGATTTCCTTTCCTTTGACTAATTAGCTACTGTGAGACCCTCAGGTTTAAGCACTAGGAATACTGTGGCTGAAGTTATGATATATTTGGCTGGAGGTGAGAAAGTTGGGGGGGAGGAAAACCCACACCAGTTATAGAGTTGGTTCTGCTTTCTGGCGACATACTTGGCAGAGCAGTTATATTACTTTTTAATTCATCTTATTAAACTCATACGTGGCCAAACAAATCACTGCATTAATTAAAAGGGATTGAAAAGGTCCTTAACTCCTGGATTTCACCAATACCCCGAAGCTCTGTCCTGTTTACAAGAGGTCGTACTTCATTTACTGCCTGTGTCAAATGCCCCCCACCCCCCCCACCCCGGTCAGGTCCTGGCTAGGCCCCTGAGACGGGCCAATCAATGTCTGCTTGCTAAAGTCCTTTGCGTGAATCCACTTAAGCAATCTGGATGCTTCCTGTCTAAAAAAGAGCTGGTCTCTTGGTATTTTTGATAGAAATTAGCCATGAATTAGAAGAGAAGAGCATGGTTGTTTTGGCAGAGAGCCAGAACCTGAATTAATAGGCCATCCGAGCCTCTTGAGTCTTAAATCCAATTTGCTGGGATATTTTTTTTAATACCACGTTTCTTCTATCTATAACTAACTTTGACCCAGGACTAACCATTTTCTTCAGAAATTAATGTAGTTAAACAAAAGTCGGACTAGCTGCAAAGGCATGAAGCACTTTTAAGTATCTGACATTTTATAATTTTTTATTGAACTTTTTTTTCTTTTTAATGCTTTTGAATTCGTTTTATTTCTCTTGAGCAAATATCTTGTTTCCTCTTGGCCCATTAAGTTCAAATAATCTGGTTCAGGAATAAAACTTTCGGAAGTCTTGTGAATGTTGTTGCGGTGGGTTTAATTCCGTTCTTAACTGCAAATGGGGGTTTCTGTTTTACACAAATGTTTTCTTAATTATCTGTTTGAGGTGTTCTTATAAAGGGTACAGTAAAAAAAATTACCAAAGCAACCATAATGAAAAACAGATTACTACAGGGATCTATTGACAGTAGGAGCAATCACTTTTTTTTCCCCCAAAGGCCACTGGGAATATTACATATCAAGAAGTAATCTTGTTTTCACGAGCTGTTTCATCCCAAATTAAGAAGGAACAGTGACAGTCTTATGAGGACAGCCTAGTTTCTCTTGAAATATCAGCACTTTACTTTCTTTACGTTTAGCTGTCTTGTCATTAACATAAAATAAACAAAACAAGTAGTAAGTAAAATTTAAAATAATTTGGGGTCACCATTATTATCCCCCTGCACAAATACTTCCCCGCATCTAACAGAACAAACTCTGACTAAAGCTGAGCGCCAGACAAAATTCCAACTTTACACGGTAGTGTAACAAATGTCCATGGTAATCAGGTTATGTATCATTTACTCAGTTGCAATATTAGTAGGTTTCCCCAATCAATGTCTCTGGAATCAATCTAAAAAAGTCTTCTGGAAAAGCCAATCCTTTACAACTTTCTGGAAGGCCAAAAGATTGGGAGATGTCCTTGCCTCAAAGGATAAGCTATTTTATAGGACAGAAGCCCCAAGAGAGAACACTACTTCTACATCTCCTGGAAGGTGGGGGATGAAGACACCCAGGACACATTCTCTGACTCTCCAGATCAGGTGAGTAGATTAAATCAGAGGAAGGAAGTTCTTATTTATCCGGGCCCCAAACCATTAGGGATTTCAAAGATAGTGACCAACACTGAACTTGCACTTGACAACCAATGCTGCTTTCACAGCATAATATGGCAATATAATATTATAATATGGCAGTATCAGAACTGACCTGCCAGCATTTTGGATGGGGTAAAATTTTTACATGGTCTGCAAGCACCGCCTCACATAATGCAAATTACAATAATGTAATCTAAATGAGAGAAGACCAGGGCATGAGTAATCATCCTCAATGAATCCTGTTCCAGAAAAAGCTACAAAATAAATAAAGCTGATGAAGACTTTCCTAACTATAGCATTTATCTGTTTTAGAAAGTTTTATAAATCCAGGAGGAACCATACCGTGAACCTGTTTTCCCCATCAAGAATTAAAAATAGTACAGCCCTAGAATCAGGAGGCTTCTAGATTAATAGTTTCTTTGTCTTACTTGGGTTGAGTCTGAACCTGTTTTCTCCCATCCAGATCCTGACAGAACTGAGGCATCAGGTTAATCATCTACTATACCAGACATGTCAAACACAAGGCCTGGGGGCCGGATGTGGCCCGCAAAGTGGTTTCATGTGGCCCGCAAAGCCATCCTGGAAACAGTAAGGGAACGGCCCCCGCTGTCTTGGCCCCGGCCCAGGCTGGCCAGGAGCCAATGCACAATTTCGTGGTGGTCATCTATGCTGAAATACATTCAGTCTTAGCTCCACAAGGCCATCTGGAAACAGCGAGGGACCGGCCCGTGCCATGTCGGCACTGCCCCCTCTGCACATGCTGGGGAGGTATCACCCTTTATGAGGAATGAAGAAATGCACCATCGCCTGGAAGTGGCCAGCACATGGCCCTGCCTACTTCAGGCAGGCTAGAGGTTGGGCAGCATTGTGCTTCTCTTCAGATTCATGCCACCCGGCTCAGCCTCTCCGCACTGTGAATAAAGCACCCCGCTACCTGCCAAAACCGGGCAGGCTAGGGGCTGGGCAGCATTGCACAGGTAACATCGACTCTCACGCTGGTCATGGCATCCCCTCCCATAGAGCCCACCAAGCCGGATATGTGAAGTAGGCGAGGGCCATGTGCTGGCCATTTCCAGGCAATGATGCATTTCTTCATTCCTCACGAAGGATGACACTTCTCAAGCTGTGTTTCTTGCCTGTTTTTCTCCCTCCCCCATCTCAAATATTTTCCCACCACTCTGTTCTTTGGAAGGAAGGAAGGAGAGGGAAGGTCTGAGGGAAGTCCTACCTTAGTCCTGCCTAGCTGCCCTTTCACCATCCCCTTGCCCCCTCCTCCTGGCCTATCCTGGGGGGTCTCCCTATTGCTAAGGAAGATTTGGATAAAAAGCCAGGTCTTCTCACATGGAGAGGGAATGGGCCTCCCTCTTGATTTTGCCCTCGTACCCATCAGGAGCAACCTGGCTAAGGAGAGCAAGCACAGCAGCAGCAGCCTTGAGGAGGAGGTAAATGCAGGTGGGCACCCCCTTGGGGAAATGGGGCTGGGCTTATGCCATGGGTGCTTGAGGGCTGGGCTAGGCATTTGACCTCCACGCCACCGTCCAGCCCCCCCCCCATGGCCTGAGAGGAACAGTGAGGCTCCTCCGGTGGACCAAGCCTTGGCACTTCCCTGGTCCTATCTCCTTCTGCCAGAGACCCTCAGATCTGTCCCACTCCTGCCCAGGGCCCCATAGGCATCCCTGACACAAATGATGTAGAGCTGGCCATTCCCACCCAGTAGGCCATACGCACTCCAGCCATGCCCACCCAGTAGGCCACGCCCACCCTGGCCACACCTAGCCAGCCCCCCAAGGGCAACTGCAATGCTGATGCAGCCCTCAATGAAATTGAGTTTGACACCCCTGTACTATACTTACCAGCTGACCTCTAGTGGAGATATTGATGATACCTCACCCTGAATTAACAGATAACCTCTTCAAGCAACTACATTTGAATGTTAACAAGGAGAAGTGAAAGGACTGAGCTTTAAAGCACCCCATGACAAACCATCTACTGTCCATAATGGGACCCACTCATTTAAGAGGAACAAAACCTCCATAAAATATAACCTTCTAATCCAGACGTGTCAAACTCAATTTCATTGAGGACCGCATCAGCATTGCGGTTTCCCTCAGGGGGCCGGGTGGGTGTGGCCAGGGTGGGTGTGGCCTGCTGGGTGGGCGTGGCTAGAGTGCGTATGGCCTAGTGCAGGGGTAGGCAACCTCGGCTCTTTTATGACTCATGAACTTCAAATCCCAGAATTCCTGAGTCAGCTTGGCTGGCTCAGGAATTCTGGGAGTTGAAGTCCATGAGTCATAAAAGAGCCGAGGTTGCCTACCCCTGGCCTAGTGGGTGGGCATGGCCAGCTCTACATCGTTCGCATCAAGGGTGCCTATGGGGGCTTGGGCAGGAGTGGGACAGATCTGAGGGTCTCCGGCAGAAGGAGGGTCTCTGGGCCAGGGCCAAGGCAGTGGGGGCCGTTCCCTCCCTGTTCCCAGGATGGCTTCGTGGGCCGCATGAAACCACTTCGCGGGCCGAATCCGGCCCCCGGGCCTTGTGTTTGACACGTCTGTTCTAATCCCAACCTTTGCAGGAGATCCAGAAGTATAGTATGCCATAGGCCAACAAAAGATTTTGAAAAGCAAAAGCTTCCATTGAAATCCATCTATAGGTTATCCATGAGATTGACCACTGTAGTTTCTCTCCCAATCTGGGCCTGAATCCAAATTGACATGGACTTAGATAATAATCCATGTCCTCTATAATTTGATCCCACCATTTTCTCCACAACTTTCCTTTAAAAAGGTAGGCTGAAGATGGATGGATGTAATTCATACCCATTAAATCTAGGACAGCCTCTTTTCAAGACTTTGGAACCTCCCCTTTTCCCCCACTAGTTTTTGCCTGTAGCATGGATCCAACTCCAGGCCTGTTTAACTTCTACCACCAGCCAGGTAGGGCAGCAAAGCTAAGACCACAGAGAACACTGTCCATTTCTTCAAGATCCACAGATTCAGAGACTTCTCAACATCACATATATGACTGCCTCTCTTCCACACATTCTTTTCATCTGGCTTCCAACTCAAAACAAATATGAGTAATTTTAATCCACAAAATCCACAAAATGTTAGAGAGACATGGACATGCTCACAAAGGCCTAAGATAACTTCTATCAAACTCTCAGCTAATGGTGAAGAATGCTGACAATTATAGTACATTGGAGAGTCACAGATTCTCAATTCCCAGTGTCACAATTCACAATTCACAATTAAGTCAGCCAAGGCATCTCTGCTTGAAAGTGATAATTTTTTCAGGATTTATATTCTCTTCTTTGGACTTGGCTATTTAACCTGAAAAAAAGTATTTTTAAATCCTCTTCTATCCTTGTTGCACGCTATGCTCAGTGATTTATATAAAACCATTGCCTTTTACTTATCATGCTCTGGTTTTCTACTCATAACTTTTTTAAAAAAAATCAGACGCAATACATATTTCATAGCTTATTAAGACACTGTATATAAGAATATATATAAGGATAGGAATGTATATAAGAATTCACATTTGAATTGACATGAATAATGAACTACTTGTGGGCTTCTTCTGATACAAACATACTTCCGGATTTGTAGTTCTCACTTAGCCTTGCAAGATGGCAGAACCTAGTTAATTCTAGCTAATTTGAAATGCTAAAGTAAATCGGTACTTAGAAGAAGGGGATTTGAGAAGTCCAGGTCTATAGGCTGGACTTGGAAGTTAACAAACATCCCCAAACCAGGCAGGTTTAAGGAGTGATCAGGAGGCAAACTCATCTAGAAGGTAATCTTTCTTTTACCCCCATTCAAGAGGTCAGTTCTTTATGTTTGACATATTTGTTTCTCCCCAAGGCTTGTTTTGTACATTATAGGAGAAATGTCACCTTGGGATGAGACCCCTGATCATTTTTAAAAGGTAGCATTTTAACAGGAGAAAAGGATGAATTAGGTCTGGCATGGCAGCCATTTCAACATATAAGGTCACAAACAGGTTTCCTTTTACCTTGAAAAAGATGCTGTCATGGCTTGAACTGAATGAATGACCTGAATAGCATTACAGCTTACATTTTTTTAAAAAAAAATCAGCTCAACATGTAGCTTTTGTTCAACTTATCAGCAGAGGTATTTGCTTAGGTATTGATCAGACATCATTTAAATCACAAAATGTTAATTGTACTAATTAATTTCGAGCCTGTTCATAGCACACCTTGTTTCCTTTAGCACAGAAGGTTAAAGCCCAAGTGATCTTGCTTATGAGCTTTTTCTCTGATAGTCATGTTTTCTTACATTGGGTACTGAAAAAAGCCTCTTTATTTTATGAATGTGCATCTTTTTCCTCTGACAAACCTAACTGTGAATAAATGTTGTAGTGACTGTTGGTTTATGTTTGTCATAATGACTAAACATTGAATTGGGTAGCATTTTATTCAGATCAAATTGCAAAATGAATAGCAGTATTTTGCTAGTTGTGTGTTACCCAATATTTTGGAGCACTTTTATTCCAAGAGGAATATTTATTAAACTTATCCTGTACCATTTTGTCTTTTTGAAAAATAGAGTTTAAATGTACATCTCCTGATTCTGTGATTTTGCAGTGTTCTGTTCTTTTGACTGGTGCAAAAAAAATGGTCTAGAGAAGTTCCCTTTTAAGAAAACTCTACAACAGTTTTCCAGATGATGAAAACAGGGCCAGTTTGCATGAAATATTGGCTAAGAATCAAAGTCAAAAATCAGATTAGGATAAACATTAAAATGTGAAGTTGTAGTGGTGTGGGGGCAGAAAGATGGTTAAAATAAGGACACTGGACTTTCAAAAACCTCTAAAAATTATACCGAAAAAAGGTTTACCCTGTTGCATCAAATACATTAGTGATGTTGTATATTTCATGGTTATGACAACTTAGTCTTTTTTCAGTAACTTTATAATGCCTCAAACCTCTCCTGCAAGTTAAGCCCCACTTTCAGCACCTGTTGAGTCCTTTCTCCACAGTCTCCAAATGTTAAGATTCCAGAGCAGTGTACAAGTTTGTTCTATGATCTCTGTTTATGTATTCATCTAGAAACCTTTTCAAAGTTTGACATATCTTTAGCGAACATTTCTAATTAGCCATTTAAAGTTTGTTCATTTCTCCTTTAGAAATGTAAATTCTGGAATATACTGTAACCCACTATTCTTTGTTCCTTTGATTTATTTTGTTTCTTCTGTGCAGCTGAAGCAACCGCCCCATGAAACTCAAAGGAGGGTAAAATATTTATGGGCAATGTGCTTCATCTTGAGGAGATGAACTGGGAAATCCCTAGGAGGCAACGCTGCTGAGATACCTGCCTATGTGGCTTGGGATCAATTTGCATAATATTCCCCAGCATACTTTGCAATTTCACCTTAGTGTAAAGAATGTTGTCTTATCCTCCTCATTTAGGAAACAGATGGCAGCACAGAGGGGCTGGTTGATGGGCTGCTTGATTAAAGGTTTGTTCATAATGGGAAGGGGTGGCTCCCATATGCACATGCAATGCAAGATGGGGGGCATAACTCTGTATACCAATCAAGGATCAGCTGGAGTCAGAGAAGCCAATCAAAAGCTTAATTTAAACTCTGCCCATTGTCTTCCAAGATCATTTGTTACAAGCATTGTTGAGACTGATGAGAATTGAGCTGTAGAACTCGCCTCAGATTCTCCATTCGTTTTAACAAGATTTGCCCAGACAACTTTCTGAAAAACACTTGATGATGTCATATAGTAGGAGATTGGTACATACAAACCATTATATTCTCCTGGAAGTCGAGCTCTGCAGATTGTACTCTTTGGTTATTGCCATTATGCATTTTGTTAAACAAAGCTTTACTGCAACCAACATCTACTGCCGAGTTGATCAAAGGATTTTCTAGGAAAACCTCTCTTTTTTTGTTCTTGGCCCCTATGCTGCATGACTATTTAATGCTGCCTTTCCTCCTAGTTTCATTCATTCATCCAGATTTCTCCTTCCTCCCCCACAAAAAAGCCTTTATTGAATTTGCCTTCTCATACTTTCTCCCTTTTATTTCCAGAACTCGCCAGCATTATCATTTTGTCAATATCTTTACAACTGGTATAAAGTTACTTTTGCAGGATTGTTTACAGAGCTAGTCTTGCATTGCCAGAGGGAGAACAAAAGAAAAAAGAAACCTTTCTTGCAATCCACTTTTTCCAAACTTATATTGTACTCCTCTGTCTCGAAGGATGCATTAAAGTAATGCATTCCAAAATTCTGAAATTGGGCCACTTTGTAGAGATTTGCTGGCTAAAGTCCAATTTAAGTCTCATTTATTTTAATGGATCAGCCCCAAATATAGCGAGGCCTCCATTCAAGTTTAAGTCTTTGTTTCTTTGTTTTGGCTATTGTTACTAGTTTGCTGCATGGATCTTTCTCCCACACCTCTTCCTTCAATCTTCCATAGTATGGTTAGATTTAAATGGCATCAATTAATTTAAGATCTCTAACATTACCTTCATACTATTTGCAATATGAACACTGCCTGAATGACATTCCCACATTTTTCCACCCACAGCTGTCATATTCCATACTACAAGTGAGTGCTTAGTTCACAAGTCTGTTTAATCTCTTCAGAACAGAGTATATCAAGCAATTTAATTTTCCCTCAAATCACAAAGAAATCAAACTTTAAAATACAAGCAAGCCAACTTTTTGACTTCTTCTAAGATTATTTCTCCACAGTAATATTCTTGTCAGTCATTCTTATAAGATACAAAAAAAATAGAAGAAAAATTATCTGCGAAATTGAAGAATGATTTGATCTTTTTGAACAAGTTCACAATGTTATTCATGAGGAATTCACTCACTGAAAAGTGGCCTTGCTCACCATTAATAAACTCAACTACAGAGGTTTCCTTCATCTGCTTTTCACACACACACACAATGATTTTTCTTTGGTCTCTTTCATTTCATGAAAAAAAAATTGAAGAAATGTTATAATTGTGTAAGTAAGTATAAGGTGGTACCAGTGGTGGGATTCAGCCGGTTCGGACCAGTTCAGTAGAACCAGTAGCTAATTTCTTTTGAGTTTGGAGAACCGGTTGATGTGTAGCAGAAATGCCACCCCCTCCCACCCCCAATCAGACCCATGCAACACCTTCTTTCCAGCTCCAATGTGGTCCTCCATCACTTCCTCTGCCGCCGTGAGCAGTCCCACAAACAAAAGAAGTTTATGGGATTAAAAAATAAGTTCAATCAATCAATTCCAACTTTGCGAGATTTCTTTTTTTAGTCCCACAAACTTTTGTTTCTGGGACTGCACATGGCGGCAGAGGAAGTGACGGAGGGGCTGGAAAGGAGGTTAGAGAAGAAATGGTTTGGGAAGCAAGGGCACCCGGGTGGTGGTGGGTAGAGCAAGATCTCCAACTCCCTGGCAGCAGAGAAATGCTTTCCAGCTCCAGCGCTCTAACTGCCGCTTTGGTGGCTATGTGGGCAAAGCTGTGAAGAGGGCTCAGAAGGGAAGAGGATGGGTGACTGGTGAGGGGGGATCTGCCGAAGCCGTCCAGAGGAGAAGACGAAAAGCAGCCCCTTCCTCGCCCGCCACCAGCAGTTCAGAGAAGCTGCCTCTGAGCTGGCTGGCCAGCTGGCCAACAGCTGAGGAGGCACTGCAGTGAGTCGTGCACAGGAAAAGGAGAGCATGTGAGGCTGGGATGTGGGGGGGGGAGGGAAACCAGCCATGCTAGGATGTATCCGGCCAAGTGGGACTTCAGCAGGCGGCTGGTTGAAGAGAGGGACAGTTGCAATTCTGCCTGCTTTATTACATGGCAGGCTATTAACAGGCAGCCCACTCCATTTCATTAAAAAAAATTAAAAAGGTTTTTTTTTTGACGAAATGGAGCAGGCTACCTGTTAATAGCCTGCCCCGTAGTAAAGCAGGCAGAACCCTGGCCGTACCTCTCTTCAGCCACCCTCCCTCTAACTTTTGTTCCATAGGAAGAAGGCAGGTATCAAATGGCAACTTATTATTCTTTCTCCAACCGGCTGTGTCCAGAGCCCTGTCTGCTCGGCAGCTCTGATGGGGGTGGCAGCTGCTGCTTCTGAGCCTCTTCCCATGAGGGCCACAGAAAGAAGCAGGAGGTGGCAGCGATCACTGCATCACCTGGCCTGGGTGGTAGCAGCTCTGGAAGCAAAGCTGTGCCACCCATCCTTTCATTGGTGGGGGCGGTGGCTTGTGGGGTCCCAGCAGATGCTGTGTGCGGAAGGGAGATGGCATGCTGCCAGCGGGGCCTGGCGATGCAGGGATCGCTGCCACCTCCTGCTTCTCTGCATGGCCAGCAGATGATGATGCCTGGGCAGTGCATGGGGCTGGGAAGGAGGAGGCAGCAGCGGTGATCCCTGTATCACCAGGCCCGGTCAACAGCATGCTGTCTCCCTTCCTCAGCGCAGCATCTGCCAAGTTGGCGGTGGTGAGGGGTCACCGGATGATGTGGAGCAGAAGCAGTGAGGGAGGGACATGCCCCGCCCCCACCAGCACAAGGATGGACGACACAGCTTCGCTTTTGGAGCTGCTGCTGGCCAGGCCTGGAGATACAGGGATCACTGCCACCGCCTCCTACTACCCTGTATGGCTGTCTGGTTGAATGACTCAGAGTGGCAACTGCCACTCCCATCAGAGCTACCAACTGGACAGGGTCCAGGCCAGATGAGGGCCCACTTCCGGCTGTCCCAGGGCTGTCTCTGCCCACACCAATGGGACTGCACTGAGGAAGGAAAATGGTGGCTGCTCTGATTCCCCCCTGCTGGCAGCTCCCCCTCCAGTCCCCTGCCCAGCACCCCTTCTGTGAAATCCTACCTGACCATGGTGTGGATGACAGGCTCGTGGTGGGGGCACAGCTTTCCCTGGTGGAGGTGTCCCAGTCCTCCTGCCCCCCTAGCCAGACCCCCTCACCTTCCCCCAACCAGGACCTGCTGACCCCCCCCCTGCACCCCCCCATTCCAAGACTCCTGCAGCCAGCCCACCATACTCTCCTGCCTTCCCCAGCTGGGACCTCCAGCAATTCTGTAACCGGGAGCTCCTACGCCCCTCCCCTGCTGGGACCTCCTGCCTCCATCCCAACCGACCCACCCAAGCAGCCCACCATGACCAAGGTGGAGGGAAGGTGAGAACTGGTTGTTAAATTATTTGAAACCCACCACTGGGTGGTACAACTATTTGATTCAAAGATATACTCAGTTATTCAAATCATATCTCCAAGATAAACTGAAACATGAAATCAGACAGTTCCAGATCAAGATTTGGACCTGATTCAGAAACATGAGTGGCTTTTATATCTGTGTGAATATATAAAACATGAATTTTCAAAATTCTCTCAAAAGTGTAAACTGAATCAGTTTGATATTCAAAATGAATTTAGATATCTTCATCTAACATTACATTTGGGATTATTTCAGAAACTGGAATTGCATTAAGATTGATTCATTTATATATTTTCCTATTTTCAGTAAGTATGATTTTATTTGAGAAAAGAATAGTGAATATTTAGACTGGGCTTTATCAGTTTCGTGCACAGGAGGCTTGTATCTGAAGATGCTCGAAAACTTCACTAGGCACAGATTGCATCATTCAATATTTGTGGCACTTTCTTTTTTTATAATATTTGATTAATTTTCCAATTTTAAATTTAAGTATTTAAAAAGCAATGTGGTGACTGGGTTAATCAATAATTCAATAACAAAATCTTTAGTGCAAATCTCAGGTTACAACATAGATATTTCTTCTCCTTTTCCTTTAACATTTACTGTCTTGTATTCAAGCTAATACAGTTCTAGTTATATCAACTCAATAAAAACATCATTATTACATTTATCAATAATTTTTTAGCTGATATATATCTTAATTACGTTCAATCTTCATAAACAATCCATATGCTGTTATTTTTTTCCCAATTTTTAGTTTCCCATCAATATTCCAATTTAAGCTTTGATATTTATAATTTTCAGGTTTTAGGTAACCAAGATTTCCCTTATCTCAATTCATAACAGAATCTAATATCCAAAATACACATTTTATCTATTTGAATATAATCTTGTTCTGTTTCCTAAAAGTTACCTATTTCCCACCATATTAAATCATCTACTTAATAATACAATATTCCCTTTAATAAATCAAAACCATTATATATATATTATCTGGGTTAATCAATGAATCAAACATATTCATAATAATTATATTTTTTTCTTTTAGGTCTAATTTTTAAATATTAAACAGATAAAATCCTTATTTTCAACTACTTTCCAAATATTTTAAATCTAATGACCAGAATTCCCCTTATCTCAACTTCTCCCTTTAACCTCCTAATTAATAATATGAAATCCCCTCTAATAAATCAAAACCCCAATTTTCTTCAGTCTTATTCTGGCTTTCTTCCTTTGCAAACTAGGCTTCCATATTAGTATTTTTAGATCGTCAAATAGATCTCCCTCTATTATTATGTATGTTATTTGAAATAAAGGAGACCATTTAATTGCCATTTTTTGGAAAGACTAGCCCATTTGTATTCATAAAGTTGTCTCCCTATTATTCCAATTCCCCATAATTGCCCTGATATGTTTATCTTCCATTCAGTCTGTTCTTCTTTCTCAAATTTCTTCTGATTTATATAGAAAGTCTTTTCCATTTTCAACGTTGTCACTCCCTTTTCTGGATTTTCTGTTTGTTGGTCAATTGAGTCCTCTGTCTTAATATTTGATTGTTTCACTTCTTCTGTTATCTTCTGCATTGTTAGTTCTTTGGTTGTAGTCAAAGTTTGGGTTTGTGTATCTAAGCTGTCATCTTGATCTTTTATGTTAGGTCTTATTTTATCACAAGCTGAAAGAATGGTTTCATGTATTGCTTTCAACATGGAAAGGATCTTTTCCTGGTCTTTCACATGTTTATTTTCCTGGTCTTTCACATCCATCTCTTTCACATGTTTATAAATAGTTTTTATAGTAGAAGTCATTTGTCAAGCAAGATTTTATAGTCCAAGGTATTTCATCATCTCATATAGTAACCAATATTCCTCAAATAAAGACATAGGAAGGCAATTCCCCACATATAACTCTGAAAGTCAGTAAGGGTTTACATTCACAGTTCAAGTAGGCCAGTTATGCCACCCAGCTGTTCTCTTACAGCTCAGTTTCTCACAGATGGTGCTAAGGTTAGAAGAGTCTTATCTAAGGTCTGGGCTTCGAGCCAAGTCTCTGTTAGGAAATAACAAGTTGTAATACCAAGCGTTGCCACAAGATGTCACTGATGCCATTTAAGGTTTTTTAAGTCCAAACTTTTATAATCCTTTTTCCAATTTTATTTCTTTTTTGTAGATAAAGCAAAAGTCTCCAATAAAAATAGGAAAAATTTTGGTCCCCAAGTTTCAGGAACATATAAATCCAACTAAATTAAAGTTGTTCTTTTAATGCTTTAATTCCCCTGGGTAGTCAGTCACCGCTATTCTTAGAGGGTGGTATAGGAATTCCCTTCCCTCTCCCCTCACAGGGGGAAAGATACTTCTGGCAGCTTTTACAGAAAAAGAAAGTACTTAGGATAAAGAGAAGATCAGATCTCATCCAGGGGGTCCCCTCCTTGCTCATTGCCCCTACAGGGCGACTTTCAACCCTTTCCAGGGTCCCCCAGCGGAGCAAAACACAGAAAATGGAGGTCACCCTCCAGCATCTGTGGCGGCCATGATGGCAAACCGGAAGTCCCTTTGTGGCACTTTCAAACCCCCCCCCAATAGTTTCATCCAAAAAGACTACACAAAAAAGCACCTAAAATAGGTGGTTAACTGCAGAATATTCCCTACCTCTTCTTATTTTAGTTTATTTCCATTCTTGTGCCTTGAAGCGTCTTATATAAATTTGTTTTTGTTATGGATGTATCGGTAGATGCATAACTAGATTATCCTATAATAAATTATAAACCATTAATGTGAAAAGGGACTTTTTTGCATTGTGGGCTGTTTTGAGAAAATCACCTTCTTGAAACTTGAGAAATGTTAGGCAAACAAGTAAACCAACTAGCAGGTTGAATGAGCCTAAACAAAAAGATAGTATTGGAGTGATTGGGAGAAAAATGCCTGTGTAGATCCACTCTCAGTTCTTCCTGCTGCTGTTGTTTTCTTAGACTCTGGTGATTTTACCAACAGGTTATTGTTGCCTTGTGTAAGAACGTATCTGTAGATTGATGATTGAAAAGTTACTCCTTTCTGATAAATGCCCATCTGGAGTTTGGGTCTTTTAACATTGATGTAGCCTTGAATAGTTGATGGGGTACAGTGACTCCTCATTCAGAAAAAAAAGTAAGGAACAATTAAATATATTGTTTTTACATATCCCTGGCAAAATATATGCAGTAAATTAGAAAAGCAATATTGCATGCATAAAGGAATGTGGGCCTAGTAGTGTCAGATAGGAGAGCAACAGAATCTACCTACTACACCAAAGCATTAAAAGGCAAATGAGAAGCAAACAGAAAAAAATGGATGCAGCGTAATGTGCCCAAGCTTAATAAGATGGCTATCCTGAAAGGAGAAAGATCGTAGGATTTAAACCTCTGTTAGAATAGATTATTTTAAACTTCCATTGAAGAAAGAGAAATTCATTGGATCTTTACACGCAGGAAATATGATTATTAGTGATTGGCTCCCCAAGGCAAAATCAATTATACAGTGTGACAAAAGAGGGACCCATGAAAATTTTTATAAAGATTCGAGTGTGTTTCTAGCAATCCAGTGTGTATCTAGCCTGGCATGGAGGAAAGACCTATATAATTAAATCTTCCTGTATATGGCTAGATGATGCCAAGCTTCATTTCAACCTTCCATTTTAGGAAAGATTATTAGCAATACACATTTTTCCTATATACCAATATGGGGATCACCTCCAAAGTAATTTTATCAAACAATCCAGCTTGACAGGGATACAGCATTATAGTTATTCTGGAAAGCATCATTGTAGGTATTATTTAGAAGTTTATGGTTTAACTTAGAAGTTGTCTTATGGCTGCCAATAAAAGTAACTGTCAGACTGAGAAATGAAAAGATGAAATGAAATGAAATGAGCAAAGTCTCTCTCCTTGAAGAGTCAAAGCAGCTTAGTTTTATTGGCATCCCACCAGAAATGTTCTATGCATACACACTATAAGCAAATACTATAAGCAAAAGCCTTCAAAGCAACCAAATTTGGGCTGCTTTCATATTTTAAGGAAGATGCTTTGCTTGTGCCAATATATTTCACGACTTGCCTCTTTCAGATCTTTTGCATACCCATAACCAAGATGTCTTGACTAATGGGATTGAATACATTTTCATCTTCACTGAATTTTGGTCAATTTCCAATACTATTTTACTTTCATGGGTCTCATACAATTACAGGTTATAGTCAGGCTACATTTGCTTATGCTTAGAAATGCTCTAAGCTTCCCCCCCCCCAAGTTCTTCCCTCTCTTTGCCATGCAAACTTATTGAATATCTATATAGTTTGAAGATCAACTCAACACATTTAACAAGGGCAAATGCTAATGGTCAGCTTGATCTGGTACCCAATCGATTGATGTGGGATGTTAATGACAGCAGTGACATCAGAGACATTCTATTATTGCTTTTTCAATGGATGTGAAATATTATGACTATGTGATTTATGGAGGAATGAGTTGAAGTTGTTCAGACCCTTGCCTTGTGAATTGAAAGGGGCTGTAGCCATGTGATGATTTCTATGGGAATGGAAACATATATTTTGATCCTTGAAAGCAATACAGATAACCATATTCACCCCTCAGCTACTTTCACAATATAGATAAATGATTATAATTTTTATTGGGTCATGTATCTTCAATACCTGTAGTTGCATTAGATACTTCAAAGAAGAAGACTGTGCTATATCTTTTAATTGTACTGGCACTGAATTATAATGTCACTATATACACAGAGGTAGTCCTCATGATACGATTGGTCACTTAGTGGCCGTTTGAAGTTTCAACAGACTGCCTCCCCCAAAAACATGATACATGTTTTGAACAATGAATGGTGCCTTCCAAAACTCAGTGCCAAAAGGAGCATGGTAACTTTATTCTTCATGTGATTGCCCAAGACAGAGACCTAATGTTTTATTAGATCACTTTTTCCAAGTCACTTATTTCGTTATACTGAAAATGTGAATAATACATTATAGAATGCAGATGATAGTTGGATAGTGGAAACTACACATCGTTAACATTATGATGATTTGAAATTTTTTACTAGAGTTAATGGAAACAGAAGATGGAGGTTGTGTCTCTTTCAATTATTAGACCACGGGTGACAAACTTGCCACCCGGAGCTGGGGTGGGCGCGACCTCTTTATGATGCAACCGGCCCACAGGCCAGCAGTTTGGCATCCCTGAGTTAGACAATATTGTGGCAAGTCTAATGGGCTATTACAATTACCAACAAAAGCTTCTATTACAAAAACTATTACACCCCCAAGATACTTTTTGTCACATATGTTTTTGGTTGGTTTTTGATTAAAAAAATAATAATGTGGAGCTCTGAGTGCTGATTTTGGGAGTGCCGGTAGATGCCGTGTTATTATCCCCTATGCTAAAATCTTAACTTTTTCTAATATTAAGTAGTATATATGTTTTCGTTATTTATTTGAATTGGGGAAAATATGGCATATGATAACATTTCCTCTTGAAAGTAGAGAGCTACCATATAGTGCTGTCATAGTTACTTCTAGGATCAGGAGCCAGAGTTTTATTCCTCAGTGACACAGATTGACTTCCATGACGGCATGGCCCCATCTGTGAATAGTCTGAAAGCACCTGGCAGCAATATTCTCTTTTGTTTCTTTTCCCCTCCTTTCTTCCTATGGTTTCTTCTAATTGCTTGAAAAGAACCTTTGGCAAGGTTCAATTTTGCAACAAGTATCTAACTGCAGCTCCCGCTGAATCCCAAGGGAATCAAATGGAATACACATATTTTAACTTGCCCAGTGAAGGTCAGTGTGAAGCATCCCAGAAATTCTATTACAGAAGTTGCAAGCAAACTAAATAAAAATACTTCTAGTTGTCTTTTAAAAGGTTTCTTTTCAAAATAAATACAAGTACAATAAATAAATATAATGCTAAGCTCAAGTATACTGGCAGGCAGGAAGAAACATACTGAAACCTATTGGTCCTATAGAGCAATCAGTCTTCAGTGTATTCTGCTTTTCTCCTCTATACTACTGAACAATGTACATTTGTACAGGGATTATGTCTGCCTTACCTATCTGATGCCCAGTGTTGGAAATTTGATCTTGATTCAATCCAGAGTTTCATTCAGCAATCATTAAGACTGTGAGGGATTTGGGAGTTGAAGAAAAAAAGCTCCTTTGGATCATTCAAGGTCATGACAATACCACCTATTTCACTTGTCTGAGATGGTATAGGTTCTCCTGCTTGAGCAGGGGGCTGGACTAGAAGACCTCCAAGGTCCCTTCCAGCTCTATTCTATTCGATTTGCAAGTTTGGCAGTTATAAATGTAAATATTAATGATATAACTCATTTAATATACTTTTCAGGGTTAGCCCAGCCACTGGGCAAGGCTTCTGCACAAGGGTCTGTGGCAATTCGCCATGACCAACTCACCACAGCCAATTTGCTGCAGGTCAACTCACTGTGGGACAAGAGTTACACTAATATCAAAGAAATAATAAAATCATTAAAGAAAGGATGCCAAAGGAAAGGCAAAATGAAATGTGCATGTCAAATGTTAAAATATATTTTTTTTATTTTAAATAATTACATTGAATTGTTAAATTATCCTGAGGTGAGTTGTCGCACGGCAAGTTGGCTGTGGCAAGTTGGCCACAGTGAGTTAGCCATGGCAGGTTGTCCCATTCCACTGCACAATCCCAGGGAAATGTGTAGCTGCTTTACAGATTAGAGGACAGGCGCTATCTTTGTAACCCCACATGCTTTGCACCCCCTCTTTGCTTTCCAATCTGAACCACCATACCTCTGATTCATCATTTCTTCTAATACAGAACTTGGGGATTCCATGCTGATTATTCTGGAAGTGAATAAGTACTTTCTGTGCAGTCATGGGATTTCCTTGGAATGCAGACCTGTTGTTTATTTAACTTACCACACCAACTAGCAACTGGCCGGCATTCCTGGTTCACAATAAAACAATTTAACACACTGTAAATCAACAGTGAAGAATTTGTGTCTTTGAGCCTTCTTAAAAACATAGAAAAAAGTGAGGCCTTTCATTAGAGCATTCCTAAGAATTAGTGTTATGACAGAGAAGGTTTGACTTCACATTGTTCTAGGACAGGCATATAGCAACTATAAGCAAACTTCTTCAGATGATCTCAGCAAATAAGAGGTTCATATAGGAAGAAGCAATTTGTTTAAGTAACTACACTTAATCTATATAGGAATTTAACAGTAATTACCTATATTTAGCCAGAAACAATATGAACCCAAGGCAATTTTTTCAGCACAGGCATAGTATAGTATAGCATAACATAGCATTGAGTTCTTCCAGAATTCTGCTAATATTGGTTCTGATAGTAGTATCACTGTTGTCAATACCTGCTGTTTCTGTATTATCTAGCTGCCATCCCAATGGAGCCTAAGCATGCCCAAATTCCATCACCATCCTGTAGAATGGAATACCTTACAAGTGCTTCTACAAAAAACAACCCACCCCTCAGTTGGATATTCCATTTTTTTTCTTTCTTCAACCCTTTGACCCCTTGTTTCACAGTGGAGTTGGGGCAACTGATTGGAGCTGAGCATTTACCAGCCAGTTGCCCTTCCTGATGCCTATGTGGAGTTTGCAGCAGATATTTTTTCTTTGTGCCCTGGGTAGAGTAACATCTGCCACTGCATGGGATGTGAAGTGAAGTGAAGGGTCTTCACTTCTAGGCCGCTTGGGATACTCCACAAATACAGGCAGGGAAATAACCAATGATGCAATAGCCAGTCATGGCTAGTTGGATCAATGTCAGCAATACTCAGTTCCTGGATATCAACCAATTGCATTGTTACATTTTCCCACTCAATCCACACTTCTGATATGCTGGTGACAAGTAAGTTGATTTTACATAATCCATTTCCCCAATGCGCCAAAGGTGTCTTGTTGCTTGATGGTGTCAAACGTGACATTAGACTTGGAAGTGATTTAAGAAACCAGTTTTGGTTTTTTTTGCAGAAGTGGGATGGACATTGAGAAGCAAGGAACAACAACACCCGTCTTTAATGTTGGCATAGAAATAGCCAAGGGAAGAATCTTTTGGTATTCACAGCCAGTATCTTATCTCAGAACCAGTCAGTTAATACAGTTTTTTCAGGGTGTTCCTAGCATAAGGTCATGTATAAATTTGGGCACTAAATAGGTATTTAATAATGTCAACTGTTGCTGGGTTTTAAGAGGTGCATTGGAAATCTCTTGGGACCTGATATCTAGTCTGTAAGTTTCAGGTTAAGCTGGCCTTTCCAAGTGAATTGGTGACTGAGATACTTAACAACTTCCTTGGGTTCTAATAGTCATATGGAAGTGTCCATAGAATAAGAAATTGGGAAAAGGGATGTGCATTTCCTCTTTCCTTCTTTGGTGAAGGAAAGGCCAATAAATGAAGAGTTCTGATCAAATGGTTCTACTTCTCCTTCAGTCTGGTATAAATACCTGCCCATCATCATTTCCAGTTGGAGCCTTTTCTATAAACCATGTGGCTGCAGACTCCAGGTATTGGGCTTGAGTCATTGGGACAGTATGGATCTTTGTTTACTCACCTCAACAAGTCACTCGAATGATATAAACTGAACACCCAAAGCACATAGACTGGCCATTAATGGACTGCACAGCGGTCATCATTTAATATTCTTTAAAACTATATAAAGTGTGTACATTATTCACAGATGTTTCAGAGAAAAATAACAACAACCATGCAAGATACTTAATTTAACCTACATCCAAGTCCCAAATAGCATTTTTTATTCCCAGTCACCTGTTTGAATCTTCCTCATCTTGGACTATCTACACTCACCTGCGCTCACACAATTTGTAAAACTACTCAGAAGGTTATGCATTTAAATGGACGTTTAATTTTTCTGTTCAAAACTCTGTGCTGTGTATCAGAAGATTTGATTAAGAAATAGTTCACTGAAAGTTTGTGCAACTCTGGAAGCACTGAATCATTTGTTTTTACTTAAATATTTTACTATACAGTTTATATCTGACACTCAAGTATCTCAGCCAAAGAAAAATAAATCATAAAAAGAGTAAACGCATAGACAGAAATCACTGCATAACCTCAAGTTCTCTGTGTTCTCTGTTTCCTTTGTCCCATAATCAGGTTGGGAAAAAAAATATTGGAAGAAAAAGAGAGAGAGAGGCATTTAGAATTGGTTAACACCCAGGAAATAAATTTCAGCTGTGATACCAAAAGGGAAGGTTTTTTTTTTAAATGGAACAGCTGCTACATCCACCAAAAGAATGAACCATTTATAGGAGCAATTGAGCAGAAGGAAAGAATGAAGCTTTTGTCTAAAGCCAAGAGGGGGCAAACTATTAAGATGAATTCAATCTGTTCAATTAATAATGGCACAATGTCCGTGATCACACAATGACAAGCCCGTGTCATTGGATGTAGCAGGATTTGTGTTTGCTGGGAGGAGGGGGTTTAATTTTTGTTGAAAAGCAACACTGAAAGAGCTTATTCCATTGCAAGAGCTTTAAAAACAGGAACTATAGAAAGCAAAAAAAATGTACCATGGAATTGCGTGGTAGAAGAGACAACATCTGTTTGTAACTAGTTCTACATTCTATATTATTAAACAGAGAGAGATTTCCTCACAATTATCTCTGAGTGTGAAAAGACCTAAAAATTATAATAAAAATTATTTCCCTGCTTGCTCTCTTTAGCATGCACTGTAGGTTGGACGAGGGCCCTAACTCTTAGCTCTTACAGCTGTATAATAAAGGAGAAGCAAGAGAAACAGTATTCCTATTGAAAACAATTGGTGAGGACATTCAGCTAAGCAAAACAAACCACTTGATTATCACACTGGCTTTTCTTTCTTTCTACTATTAAGGAGAACTTGCCTCATGAGGCAAAAGTGGCACAGCTTAAAATTTGAACAGTCTCCTGAACACGTGATTTCAGCTGGCTCTGGACCTCAGGTTATGAGGCAACAGATGGGAAGGATTATCTATTATGTATTTAAAAGGTCTCAGGTATTATAATAATAGATTAGGATAGCCCACAGGTCTGCAACCCGCGGCTCCGGAGCCGCATGCGGCTCTTTCAGCCGTCTCCTGCGGCTCCCAGTCCTCTGCCATGTGCAGTCCAAAAAAAAAGTGGGACTAAAAAAGTTCAACCAATCAATTCAAATATGCAGGGTAGGTGCATATCTCGCCTTGGCTCCACTCTTCAGTCAAACCCTGTTCTGCACATGTATGCGCATGCGCACACATTTTTTTGCGGCTCCCAGTTTTTCCTTTTGTGAGGGAACCAGTTCCAAGTGGCTCTTTCACTGTTTCAGGTTGCTGACCCCTGGGATAGCCACACTCTTGGAGAGGAAATCCAAGATACCTCAGTGCTACAGATGGACCAACAAATTTGGAACCAACCTTTTCCTTTTTGTTCTAGATTTTGTGTTTGCCTCACACTCCCATTGATATAACACTTTCTAAAATACTTTCTACTGAACGCTATGCTGGTTTATTTGAGTGAAGCAAGTTACACTGAGAAAATGTCATCATTAGTAAATTAATCATAATTTTGTTGGTAAGATACCATAAGCTTCCATGGAAAAAATGGAAGTAAATCTGATATTCTGTCTCTTTTAATATGGTAACAATTTCAGTGAAGACGCTATTTAATTGGCTTATTTGATCATTCACCTACAGAAACCATTAGATAGGTGATTCATTTTTTGTTTAAAAATAGTGGAAAGGAACATGGAACTTTCTAGGAATTAGCCCAACATAACCAGGACAATCAAGGACAATAATATGATTATAAATGTGGAATCTATAGGACAATCTTTTATTCTACATACTTATTCTTCTCCAACTGCAAGTAGTACAGAAGGTAAATCAGTCACAGATCATGATCTAAGGAGAGGTCATTTCCAAAGTGATATACTAGTTATGAAGTAATTTTCTTTCACTATTTCAGATGACAGGAATATTTTTAACATCTAGGACAGCATTTTCTAACCTGAGCAACATCCAGGCATGTGGTATTCAAGTCCCCAAATTCTTCAGCTAGCCTAGTTATTGCTGGGAATTCTAGGAATTGAAGTCCATATTTCTGGATGTTGTCCAGTTTGGAAACACTGATTTGGGTAACACGACAAGATTTTTTTAAAATCCAAGATTTTTAAAGGATAGTTATAGAAGGAAAGGAGGGGAAAGGGAACAGCTAATGAAGTCAGGTTACCCTTTTTTATATATGGTTTGATGTTGCATTCATCTATGAAGATGGTAGAACTTGCATCGCAATGGTCAAACACTGCTTGTTTCATGTGGATGAAAGTCTTTGATCCCGCTGGCTAGTTAGCAATATTTACTCTTTTAATTTGTACTTTCCATATGTTCTTAGTCTACTGTCAATTTTGGGAAGATTTCTTAAAATATAATTTGACATGTGTATATTATTATGAAACATC